>NC_092516.1:21741108-22045751 GCF_047511675.1 Marmota flaviventris | reverse complement strand
TCCAGTCTTCTCAGCACTATTTGTTGAATAGACCATCTTTTCTACAATATATGTTTTTGGCACCTTTGTATAGTATAAGATAATTGTATTTATGTGGGTTTGTCTCTGTTTCTTCTATTTTGTACCATTGGTCTACGTGTCTATTTTAGTATCCATACCATTACCATTTTTGTTACTATTGCTCTGTGATACAATTTAAGGTTTGGTATTCTGATGCCTCCTGCTTCACTCTTCTTGCGAGGATTGCTTTGGCTATTCTGGGTTTCTTATTTTTACAAATGAATTTCATGATTGCTTTTTCTAGTTCTGTGAAGAATGTCATTGGGATTTTAATAGGAACTGCATTAAATCTGTATAACATTTTGGTAGTATGACCTTTTGTCTATATTAATTCTGCCTATCCAAGAGCATGGGAGATCTTTCCATCTTCTTCAATTTCTTTCTTTAGTATTCTGTAGTTTTCATTTTAGAGGTCTTTCACCTATTTTGCTAGATTGATTCCCAAGTATTTTTTAGGATATTGTGAATGGGGTAGTTTTCCTAATTTCTCTTTCAGTGGATTTATTGCTTATGCACAGAAATGCATTTGATTTATGGGTGTTGATTTTATATCCTGCTACTTTGATGAATTAATTTATTCTAGAATTTTTCTGGAGGAATTCTTTGGATCTTCTAAATATAGAATCATGTCATTGCAAATAGTGATAGTTTGAATTCTTCTTTTCCTATGTGTATTCCTTTAATTTCCTTTGTCTGTCTGATTGCTCTGGCTAGTTTCAAGGACTATGTTGAATAGAAGTGGTTAAAGAGGACATTGCCATATTGGTCCAGTTTTAGAGGGAATGCTTTCAATTTTTCTCTATTTAGAATGATGCTAGCCTTGGGTTTAGCATAGATAGCTTTTACAACGTTGAGGTATATTCCTATTATCCCTAGTTTTTCTAGTGTTTTGAACAAGAAGAGGTGCTGTATTTTGTCAAATACATTTTTCTGCATTGATTGAGATAATCATATGAATCTTGTCTTTAACTCTATGGATGTGATGACTTATGTTTATTGATTTCCGTATGGTGAACCAACCTTGCATCCCTGGAACAAGCCCCACTTGATTGTGGTGCACTATATTTTTAATATGCTTTAGTATGCAATTTGCCAGAATTTTATTGTGAATTTTTGCATCTATGTTTATCAGAGATATTGGTCTGAAATTTTCTTTCTTTGATGTGTCTTTGGTTTTGGAATCTAGGTGATACTAGCCTCATAGAATGAGTTTGGTAGGGTTTGCTCCTTTTCTATTTCATGGAATAATTTGAGGAGTAATTGGTATTAGTTCTTCTCTGAATATCTTGTAGAACTCTACTGAGAATTCATTGGCTGGGCTTTTCTTGGTTGGTTTGCTTTTGATGGCACCTTCTGTTTCCTTGCTTGAAATTGATCTGTTTAAATTGTGTATATCCTCCTGATTCTATTTGGGTAGATCATATGTCTCTAGAAATTTGTCAGTGTCTTTGAGATTTTCTATTTTATTGAAGTATAAATTTTCCAAGTAGTTTCTAATTATCTGCTGTATTTCAATAGTGTCTGTGGTGATATTTCCTTTTTCATCACAAATTTTTAGTAATTTGAGTTTTCTCTCTCTTTCTCTTTGTTAGCATGGCAAAGGGTTTATCAATTTTATTTATTTTTTCAAAGAACCAACTTTTCGTTTTTGTCAATTTTTTCAATTGTTTCTTTTGTTTCAATTTCATTGATTTCAGTCCTGATTTTAATTATTTCCTGTCTTCTACTACTTTTGGTGTTGGTTTGTTCTTTTTCTAGGGCTTTGAGATGTAATGTTAGGTTATTTATTTGTTGACCTTTTTATTCTCTTAATGAATGAGCTTAATGCAATGAACTTTCCTCTTAGCACTGCCTTCATAGTGTTCCAGAGATTTTTATATGTTGTGTTGATGTTCTTATTTACCTTTAAGAATTTTTTATCTCCTTCCTGATATCTTCTGCCATTCATTGTTCATTCAATAGCATATTATTTAGTGTCCAGTGTTGGAGTAACTTCTATTTTATTTTATCATTGATTTCTAATTTCATTCCATGATGCTCTGATAGAATGCAGGGTAGTATCTTCTATCTTTTTATATTTGCTGAGAGTTGCTTTGTGGTATAACATATGGTCTATGATAGAGAAGGATCCATGTGCTGCTGAGAAGAAGGTATATTTGCTCGATGATGGATGAAATACTTTATATATGTCCATTAAGTCTAAATCATCGATTGTATTATTTAGCTCTATAGTTTCTTTGTTTAGTTTTTGTTTGGAAGATCTATTCAGTGGTGAGAGAGGTGTGTTAAAGTCACCCAGTATTACAGAAAATAAATAAATATAATTATATTTATTTATTATATATACATACATGTGTATATATTTATTGTTTTTTTTTAAAGTAAAAATATAAGGATACACAACAAAACTGTAATATACTATTCAGGTACCTCATTCCTCAATAAATTGATGTATGAAAAGTATTTGGATTCAAAGATGGTAGAGATGTGAGACAGAGGGCAATGGATAAAGAAAAAAAAGGGAAAGTCTCAATGGAAAATTGAATGATAGCTTCAGTTGGCTTTCAAACATTTTCTCAGCTGGGGCTGTAGTTCAGTGATAGAGCACTTGCCTCACATGTGTGAGGCACTGGGTTTGATTCTCAGTGATTGATATAGATATATATTTTTTTCCTCCGCTTACCTTCTCCACCAGTAGGTAGAGTTGTCTAAAGATTGATGGTAGCTCCAGGTGGGTAAGCCAATAGCAAAAACTCTCACACCTTCTTCCAGTCTTCCTACTCATTGTAGCCAGCCTCTTCAATCCCCATGCATTTCAGGACTCACTGAGCTGGAGAGAGCCATATTTTCTCCAGTTTCTTCAACCTGAGCTCCCCCTAAGGAACTGTCCTAGTCTCTAGGGTTCCACAGGCTTTCTAGACCCAGCGTGGCACACACAAGCCCAACAACAATCTGACAGACAAGTGATCTGTGCTCAAATGGTGGACGATATGCTAGTAGATTACAGGGATCACCTTCAATGAATTAAAGGGTAAACAACAGAGAGTCAGTGGGCAGCAACTGCTGCCTTGCAAAGAAACAGTATTCCCTCTGCTTGAATCCCAAGTCACAGAGAGTTGAGGAATGTAGCCTCCCTCCAGTCCGCCATCTTGGATCTCCCTGCACTAGAGTGAGATGAAATTGTAGTTTTGATTGGCATTTCTCTAGTTGCTAGAGATGTTGAACATTTTTCCATATATTTGTTGCTCAATGGTATATCTTCTTCTGTGGAGTCTCTGTTCAGTTCCTTAGCCCATTTATTGATTGGGTTATTTGGTTTTTTGCTGCTAAGTTTCTTTGAGTTCTTTATATAATTTGGAGATTAGTTCATCTGATGTGCATGTGGTCTCCCATTCTGTAGGCTCTCTCTTCACATTATTGATTGTTTCTTTTGCTGAGAAGAAGCTTTTTAGTTTGAATCCATCCAATTTATTGATTCTTGATTTTATTTCTTGTGCTTTAGGAGTCATATTAAGGAAGTCAGGTCCTAAGCCAACATGATGAAAATTTGGGCCTACTTTTTCTTCTATTAGGGTTTCTGGTCTAATTCCTAGGACCTTGATCCATTTTGAGTTGAGTTTTATTCATGGTGAGAGATAGAGGTTTAATTTCATTTTGCTACATATGGATCTCCTGTTCTCCCAGCTCCATTTGTTGAATAGGTTATCTTTTCTCCAATGTATGTTTTTGTTGCCTTTGTCTAGTATGAAATAACTGTATTTATGTGGGTTTGTCCTTGTGTCTTCTATTCTGTACCATTGGTCTTCATGTCTATTTTAATACCAATACCATGCTGGTTTTGTTGTTATAGCTCTGTAGTACAGCTCTGGTATTGTGATGCCTCCTGCTTCACTCTTCTTGCTAAGGATTGTTTTGGCTATTCTAGGTCTCTTATTTTTTCAAATGAATTTCATGATTGCCTTTTCTATTTCTATGAAAAATGTCATTGGGATTTTAATAGGAATTGCATTAAATCTGTATAATGCTTTTGGTAGTATGGCCATTTTGACAATAGAATATCATGCTAAGCAAAATAAGCCAATCCCCAAATGTTTTCTCTGATATATGGATACTGATCCATAATTGGGGAGATCCAGGGAAGAATGCAGGAACTTTAGAGTGGGCAGAGGGGAGTGAGGGGAGGGGAGGAGGTGTGGAGGTGGGAAAGATGGTGGAATGTGCATGTATATACCCTATGTACATGTATGATTGCACAAATGGTGTGACTCTGCATCATATACAGCCAGAGAAATGAGAAGTTGTGTTCCATTTGAGTTGAAATGCATTCTGCTTCATGTATAACTAATTAGAACAAATCGAAAAACAAAATTAGATGGTCAAAGTAAGTTCAATAGTATCAGTAAATAACAATAATTGCAAGAGGTTTAAATTTGCTTTTAAAATACAGAGCTTAACTGACTAAAAAAAATCCATTCTGCTTTTAAGAGAGACACCTATTTTTAAAACTCACAGAGGTTTGCTACTGTATTACAAAAGAAACTCTATGCAAAATGTAAAGCTAGCTCTTTGGAATATATCTGTTTGGCATTCTAGTATGGAAATGTGCCACAAGATATTTAATCATCCCTCTATTTATGGTTGTTTTTCATTTTTTACTCTTACAAAGAATATTTATCATAATAATAAATAAATTAAAGCAAGTTGCAACAAGATATATAATGTCTAACACAATTTATATTATTTAAAATATGCAGAAATTGTATATATTTTATGGATGCAAATGTAATAATCCCATGCATATATGCACAGGAATAATAAATACCAAATTCTGAATGATGGGGTTTTTTTGGAGGGGGGGGTTTGCAGAGAGTAAAGTATCATAGAGGAGGTATACTAGGTAACTCAATTCTACCTGCATTATCTAATCTTTTTTAAAACATTTTTTAGCAAATATGGAAAGCATTAGTATCTGATTAAACTGTATTGAGAACACAGGTATTTATTTTGTGAACATGTCTACATTTTCTGTACACTTAAAATATTTTATATTAAAGAATTTTATGTGAAAAAAGAAAAGAATACTAATTTATAAAACTTTACACTTGTATTACATTTCTCCCCACATTTTGATATTTTTTTCTTTTGCAGTACTGGGAATTGAACCCAGGGGTGCTCTGCCACTGACCTACATCATCAGCCCTTTTTATTTCTATTTTGAGACAAAGCCTCACTAACTTTCCTAGTCTGGCTTCAAACTTGTGATTTCTCTGCCTCTACCTTCCAAGTAGCTGGGAATACTGGTTGTGTACCACCACGCCCAGCAATATCTTGAATTTTTGATATCCCAAACATTTCCATTTTTCTACACTGCCTCTTTTTAAATATTTTTTAGTTGTTGTTGGATTTTTATTTTATTCACTTATTTATATGTGGTGCTGAGAATCAAACCCAGTGCCTCACAAATGTGAGGCAAGCACTGTACCACTGAGCCACAACCCCAGCCCTATACCGCCTATCTCTTAACATAATAATATATTTTTTAAACCGTTTTGGGTTCTAGTCTTTGTACTAGAAGCCAAACTTTGTAATGTTTATACAAAAAAACTTTGTACAAACAAATTTTGTAATGTTTATATAGCATTCTTACATTATTGAAGCATTCTGAATTTGTCCATATAGTTAACCTTATCAATGAGTTCTGTATCTTCTCGTGTTTCTTCCTACTTGTTAACATCTTTCTTTCAGTTGAAAAACTCCCTTTATCATTGCTTTGTAAGACAGATCTGATGATGACAGATTCTCTCAGTTTATTTTGTCTGCATCACCTGAAATAAGTAGTGATCTGTACAAGAAAATATTACTAGGTCCATTTATTTCCACTATATATTGCCCAATCACTTTCTCATAATTTACTGAGCCTAGTTCAAGCCTCTTTGTCTTGTCACTATCATTAATTAATTTAACAAGTATCTACTGAGCTCCTTACTCTTCTCTGAATATTATAGGTACCACAAAGACAATCTCTGCCCTTAAGAGCTTGACTATAGCCAGAACAAGGAAACAAATAGACTTTTTGTGTTTTATTAAGATAAAAACATATAGACCTGGGAGCTCTTCAGAATGGCAATCATCCTAGGTCAAGTTTCCTAGGTTACAGAATCTGAGATGGCAGTTTTTTGAAGGAGGCTCTTAGGAGAAGGGCATGAGCCAGGATAGAGCAGGAAAAGAAGCTAAAGTGACAATGAATTGGTCTCCACTAGAATTTGACTTCAGCCTGATCCCAGAGGAAGCATGAATTGCACCATGGATAGGTCCCACTGTGAGACTAGAGTCTGCCCATGGTGCTCCCTTTGACAGTCAGTCATTGGTCACTGAGTGCTCTTCCACCTCTCAACCCCACCACCCAGTTTCCCATTCAGCTAAGAAAATTCTCCAGAAAAGGGAACAATTGTAAGCCTTTAGCAACCAACATGGCAACTGAAAAATTGGTTTTAACCCAGAAGATTGGATCGCAAGGAAGCACAGACAGCAACTAGGGACTGTAAAATAGTTTGATCTTAATCTGTTTTTAGAGCAAAAGGAAGGAACATGGGAATCCTAGGGAAATGAACTAAGAACACAGAACAGAGCAGATATCCAGGGTCTCAGGGAGATTGTGGGCCAAGTGGGGCTGTGCCTGGGAGAGGCTGAGCTGGAAATTCCTGTGTGAATTGAGAGAAGAATAATTCCAGAGAGGGGGAGTAAGGCTAGGTCATCACATCCAGTTTCTATATCTTGGCCTTGGCTCAGTAGTAGGATGGCCCTCAATAGGCAGATGTAAATATGGCAGAACTTGACTACCAATGCCTTCAACTTGTGTTCACTCAGCCTGGATTTCTGAGACACCTCATATTTTAATGGTCAATGTGGGGTGGGAGGAAGATAAAAGGAATGATTTTAGCAATTGTTCTCCAAAACCTGTACTCAAATAGGAACGCCCACGGAGAATGTGGAAAGGAAATTGCTTTACTCATTTATTTTTCACAGTTGTTGGACCAAAGGACTGTGCAAACAAAGACCAACCAAATGAGAACAGGCAAAGGCAATTCTGACACCATCACTGCAGAGACTTAAAAAGAAGGAAGAGGAGTAGGAAAGATTAATAGTAGAAAAAAAAGAAAGGTTTATATGTGCTCTGATCAGAAGCTGTAAGCAGGCAGCTAAAAGCAGCCATCCTATGAGATTGGATAAGTGTACATATTTGATTTTCTCTGATTGGTCATGAATTGGAAGCAAGGACAAAAATTAAGTAAGTTTTCAATTATTAATCAAGACTTGGACATGAGGCCAATTGTTAAAACCATTAGATTTCATGGACTGGTTGTTAGAGATAGTGATCGGACTTCCTGTGAGGCTGACTTCCTGGGCTGGTTTTTGTAGCTAATGTGTTGATTGCTGCAGATGGGAGTCAGAGGCCTAATTTTATTTTATTTTTTTTTTTTAGTTCTATTTTTATTTATTTGATGGACTTTATACTGGTTTTTGATAATGGCAGTACTAATTTACATTCACATCAACAATATATGAGTTCCCCTTTTTTTCACATAGAGGCCTAATTTTATATATAGTCTGGCCATTCATTTTCCTTAGTATATTCAGTCTCTTAGGATATAGAGAACATGAAGCAGCTCAGTTGGATACTATATCATTGTGAAGAAATTTGTTGGGATGAGGGAAATAGATTTTTGAGAGCATTTTATGTTAGTAGAAAACACAAAAGAACAGGGATCTGGGGAAACACAAGTCTTTTCATTCACAGATTCATTTACTCAACACATATACTCAGCAATTATTTATTACATGTTCCAGATATTGTTCTAGAGTCTGGGGATGCAATAGGGGTCCTGTCCTTGAGGAATGTATACTTTTCAGAGGAATAAACTCAGGTTATTATGGCAGCATGTGAGAAGTAGGGCTTCTCTCAACTAGAAAGTCAAGAGGATCTGGAGGAAGTAACATTTAAACTAAGACAAGTGTCAGATGATAGAGAAAGGAACTGAGTTCTGGGAAAAAAAGTAGAACATAGGCAATAGTTGAAAAGGGGTATGGGTAGGGGAACAAAACACATTCTGATCTGTCCCAGACAGGCCTAGCATCTGAGTGCAATGACTAATCATTGTACCTTTCACTTTCAGAAGGATTCTGGTTGGTCACCTAAGTATGGTACATTTGAGAACTGGGAGCTTGAGAGGGAGGAGCAGGATCAGAAGGGGACTGCAGAGGTACTCAGGGCCTCAAATAACTGATCCTGGCCTCAGAGACCAGAGTGCGATGCAGAGAGGGAGGACTGGATATCCATACCACGACTAACATCACATTTCTAGTACCTTCTCCCACTTCTACAGTGCACACAGGTCAGTTAATTTCTCTATCAGGTCATTCTGCCACCAGGTAGGAAAGGATAAAGGGGTAGGACCTTTCCCATGGTGCTCTCAGAGATTGAGGATAAACCTTTGGAGACAAAACCAAGAAGTCCTACCCAGCAGGGCATGGTGGGAGGCTAAGGCAGGAGAATCACAAGTTCAAAGCCAGTACCAGCAACTTAGTAAGCCCTAAACAACTTAGCAAAATCCTGTCTCTAAATAAAATATTTTTTAAAAGTCTGGGGACATGGCTTAGTGGTTAAGCACTCCTGAGTTCAATCCCCAGTACAACAAAAAAAAAATTCTACCCAAGAAGAAAATGAGACTGTAGCCCATGACCATCCCAGAATGGATATGGGTATTGTCCATATCATGATAAGTAATAGAGGAAGGGGACTGAAATGCTAGGAGATAGGGCATCAGTAAGGAGCCTTCAAATTTTGTCACAAGTTCAGTTTCTTGGAACAAAGAGGAAAATGATCTTTGGGAAAGAAGTGATATTAGTTACAATAAAGGAGCAGCTGCTGTATCAGAGGCTCAAAATAACAATGTCTTCAAAAGACAAATTAAAACAAATTTAAAGATCTTAACTGGTTTTCATTTACAATTTTAGAACCAGGCAACCCTCAGAACCAGAACTGTTTCAAGAATTCTGGCCTGCAACATGGCCAGGCAGTGTGCATGGATAGCAAACTGAAGTGCGCTTAAATAGCCTTGAAGGAATCATCTGGATGCCTGCCATTGACTGCAGCTCAGCCTGTATTCAGCCAAGATTCAGCTGTGTTACAAAAGTGGACTCCTGAGTTAGACTTTTCATTCAGTCATGTACTAAGTCAGACTACGATTCATTATATAAGGAGTCAAATGTGAAAACATCTTCAGGCCAAATTTAATGTGTCTACCTTCAACAGTGTCAATGTTCCTTCTCATATATATATATATATATATATATATATATATATATATATATATATATATATATATATATATCAGTATAAAAATGTGGAGTACAAGGCTAACATGGTAGTTCTTCAAAGTCAATATTCAGGTTCCTTCTGTCTCTGGCATTCTCTGGTGTTGCCCTCATCTGCAAGGTCCAAAAGTGGCACACCATGATGTTTACTCTTCATCCCTTGGAAAGATGGTAATGCCACAGAGAGCTGAGATTAAATGCCAGCTTCATTCTCTTCTTATCAGTGTGACCTCAGGCCATTGGTATGATCTAAGCCTTGTGAGTGAAATTCAGATGAATAGCCAGTGGTAGCCCCTTAACAGAGCACCAGTATTAGAGAGGATATATGTTAAAGCCAGGGGAATGGTTACTGCAGTCACAGAAGTGTAGGAGATGGCAAGTGGGCTTCTGACAGAGAAGGGAGGTCCCCTGGAAATAGTTATCAAAACTTCACCTGCACTTGATAGCCAGTGCTGCTGGTACCCCCACTCATATCCCCATGGGATTGCAAGGAGCTGTATTCTTCTCTCAGACTTCAACTGGCAGCACTTACATCTCTTTCTCTGGCCATCAGAGTCTACTCTGCCCACATTCAGGGCAAACCAGAAGTGCCACAGGATTGACACCCTGTCCCCACCAAGAGTGACCCTCAGCCAATAACTATTGGTGTTCTCTACCCACTGCTCCCTTGGCTGGGATAATGCTCACACACAAGTTCTTCATTGTCTCACAGAACTTTCCACTGGAATTAAGCTCCAGGGGTTCATATCTTTGTTGACAATAACACCATTAACATCTGCCTTCCCTTTCCCAGCTTACTTCCCCACCTAAGGCTATTTCATGGAAACACTTCTTAAATTAACTTCTGTCACTCAAATTCTTGTCTTGGATTTGTTTTGGGGAAACTCAAACTTCTAGGAATGTATTCTATAAATTATCCTTACACATATGTGAAAATGGCGCATCCAATTTATTAATTCAGCATTGCTGATAATAGTGAGAAGTTAGAAATAAAATATCCAAAGGAGACTGGTTCACTACATTATTACACAATCACACAATAGAACATTCTGCAGCTGTATAAAAGAATGAAAAAGTAATTTATCTTGGCATGAAACAATCTGAGTTATTAATGGAAAAGTAAGATACAGAACAGTACAAAGTATGCTACCATTTGTGTAAAAGGAAAAAAAGGCTTGTATGTATGTGTGTTTGTGTGTGCGTTTGCACATGCCTAGAATTTTGAAGATATATAACCCTGACTGCCCCCCAAGGAGGGAAGAGAGACTTTTCACCATTCACTCTTGAATGTCTTTCAATTTTTGTAATGATGGACAGGCTTATCAATTCAAAACGAAAAGTAACTTTGAAATAATAAACGAATAAATAAAGGGAGGGTTATCATTCCTCGTTGGACATCTTTATTGGGCCCACTGACTCTAGTATGGAATGGATTTGGACAGAATCCTGCCAGCTCACAAGCTCCTGGTTCCTTCCACGGCTTCTCTGTGTACTTTAAGTTCTGGCTTCACAGGCTCCAGGGGTCTGCTCATTTGCCCACACAGGAAAGTCACTTCCTTTGTCAAAGGGTGGAGCTCCTGCTGCATTTCCCTTTATTTTCGCCCACAAGGGCTGCTGCCATCACCTTTCTCAGAAGAAGGCACAACAGCATCTTTACCCCCACACAAGGAAGCCCAGCCAATTACCTTATTATTTTTTATTATTATTATTATTAAATAATAATAATAAGGTAATTGTCTGGGCTTATAAATATTATTTAGTTGTAGTTGGACACATACCTTTATTTCATTTATTTTTATGTGGTGCTGAGGATCAAATCCAGGGCCTCACATGTGCTAGGAAAGTGCTCTACCGTTGAGCCATAACCCCAGGTCCCCCAGCCAATTACCTTCTGACCAAGAGGTGCTGAAAACACCTGAATCATATACACAATTTATGCATACACACAAATGGAAGCCCAAGCAGGTCTTCATGAGACATAAATATACCAGTTTCCTAAAGGTCATGTCTGTTCAGCACCCTAGGGACTTGCATGTTAGTCTGACTCAAGTCCTGCTTGCTGTCAAAGAGACCATGCATTGGAGAAGGAGCTGTTATTGGGGTGGTGCCTCTTGGGGGCCAGTTTCATTCATCATGTCCTTGTACTGTCGCTTGAAGAAGCCAAGCTGTTGGGGCAGAGACAGAGGTGTAAGGACCACAGAAGCCAGTGGAAAGGCAAGGGTCATGCAAAACAAGAGTGGGGACAAAAGGATAAAGAACAGTACAAAATAATGGGGCAGAGAGTAGAAGGGAACTGGGGAAATGAGGCAGGAAAGGAAATCCCATCAATGTTGGAACCAGGAAAGAAATATAAAATAAAATAGGAGAATTACTCCCTCTATGACAGTCCTTCAGTACCAGGGGCCATTCTAGTTGCTCTACATATATTAACCCAATTTCCTTCACAAAATGGGTATTGATAACTGTTTTACAGCTGAAGAAACTGAGGCACAGAGAGGCCCTAATCTGCCCAAGATCACATAGCTAGCAGCAGTACTAGGAGTCAAACCTCTGCACACAAAGGGATGGGAGGAGGGTTAGGAAGAGGGCCAACCAGGGGATACCTTGTACAGTCCAGCAGTGATGAGGGCCAGGAGCACCAGACCCCCAATGGAGCTACCCACAATGAGTGGCACAGGGTTGTGAATTTCATATGGTTCCACTTTGGTCTCTGTCTGGGGAAGGAAGAGGAGAAAAGAGGTGCATCAGAGCAGACAGATGCCAAATTTCTGGAGGTTTCCCCAATCAGACCTGTACTCCCCCTGAACCCAAAGGCTGTTCCCTCCCCATCTCTCCCAGTATCCCAGCCCTCACTCTTGAGTCCCCACCTGTTTCTTTTTCTCCCTCCCTGACCAGAAATGATCTTGATAAACCCAGTTTCCTCTCCTCCCTCCAACAGTCCTCTGTGTCTGAGCCAGTTACCTGGGACCTCACAAACATCCCCTGTCCAGGGAGTAGAGCAAACATGGAATCGTTAAACAAGATCTCTGCTGTGCTCACAAGCAGGAGGTGGTTATGTGAAGTCTGTGGAAAAGAGCAGAGCAATAGCCAGGTCTGGGGTCCTGAAGTATCACATTTGTGCCCTACAAAGTCTCAGGATCCCACATACCTTGATATACCAGTCAAATGAGAGGTTGCCTTTGAGGACAACGTTGAAGTCTTCCTGGATGCCAAAGAATGGGATTTCACACTGGATTATCTGACAGACAGCAATGGAGCAGTTCTAGGGGGGAAAAGGAGAAGAGAGAAATGGATAAGGATGCTGATGCAGGATCATCATTGGTGCTCAGCCCTCAGTCAAGAGACCATATTGAGCTCCAATGAGGGGACCACCAAGGGTCTACATGTATTCCTGAGGCTACTCACCACCACTGGGGTCTTCTTAAGTACAGCCTGGAAGTCAGAGTGGGTAGGGAGTCTCTTATCAGTATGGCAAGCACTTGAGACATTCTGAGGAAAGAAAGACACCATGAGAAGAGAAAGGAATGGGAGGATGAGACAGCCTGGATCCAGGAGAGGGTCAGAAAGCCTCCAAAGTCCAGTGCAGGAAACAAATTTTAGGAAAGATCAAGACTATGGAGGGAGGAACCAGACCCACTTCTCAGGCCCAGCCAGACTCACCTGGGAGAAGATGACCTCAAGGTGGTCCCAGACTGTCACATGGTTCAGCTGGACAGGGACCCAGAAGGTCACATTGATTGGGAGGCTCCTCTGGCCCAGGTTGTTGAACTACACCAGGGGAAGAATGAGAGATCAGGCTTCTGGACTTGTACTCCACCAACTCTTGGACTCAGCCTCCCTGTTTCCTAGAGCCCAGTACACCTAAATAAGGCCCAAGTGTCCTTTCCCTTTCTGGGAGGGAGAGAATAGCCATTAAACACACACTTGAGAGCCAGACAGGCATGTCCTAAATCCTGGCTAGTCTACTTATTAGTTGAGAGGCATTGGACAGGGTTTGTTTTTTTTTTTGTTTTGTATTGTTATTTTGGTATCAGGGATTGAACTCAGGAGCACTCAATCACTGAACCACATCCCTAGCCCTATTTTGTATTTTTCATTTAGAGACAGGGTCTCACTAAGATGCTTAGTGCCTTGCTTTTGCTGAGGCTGGCTTTGAACTCATGATCCTCTTGCCTCAGCCTCCTGAGCCGCTGGGATTACAGGCATGTACCACTGCGCCTGGCACTTGGACAGGTTTTGTTAACCTCTCTGAGCCCCAGTTTCTTCATCTGTAAACTGAGGGTAGCAACAGTGCCTCAGAGAGTCTTTATGAAGATAAAATGAGTTCATCATGTAGGTATGTGTGCACATACCGATATATATGCTTGTGTGTGTGCAGAGTGAGATCTTCCTTGGAGCTGTGTCTGGCACACACATTTCCCATCTCCATCATTGTTTATATATTTTCTTCACATAAATTTCCCTCCCCAACATCCTCTTAGGACCCAGACATTCCCTGTGCTCACCTGATATTGATGCTGTATAACATGACTAGTCTTCTCTGAGGCCGTGAAGTTGAGATATTTGGTAGAAACCTCAGTACTAAAGGAAGAAAGAAAGAACAGGAAGTGACAGAAATGAGGGGTGCCCTGGAAGGGGCTCACAGGCTAAGTGTGTAAGGAGTAAGCAGGCACATAGATAATGCAGCCCTGAGAATGCAAGAGCAGGGCGATGCATGTCAGAGACACGGTGGGTGCCAGTTAGGCCACTCACACAGAAGCAACATGTGCACACATACACACCATACATGCACACACACACACACACACACACACAAACACAAGCACAGATTCATGAACACAATTGGCTGTGTCCAGCCAATGGAGAAGGCTCAGCTAGGTCGCTGGGGGCCTGCACCTGGTGACTACTGTGATGACAGCATATTTCACAGGCAGCTGCAGTTGGAACTCTGTTTTGTTGGTCCTGGGCATATTGTTCTCACTGAAGGGAAAGAGAGAGCTTAGTCAGCACTTAAGAACTGAGAATCAGCCTTTTCTTCTCCTTCTCCTTTATCTCCTAACTCCAGTCAGTCACCAAGTCCTATTATCTCTGCATCCTAAACCTGACTATTTTCTAACTCCCTTCTGCCCCTACATAGCCCAGGCCCGTGGCTAAAACAGACTTCTAACTAGACCTCTGAATTTAAAACTGTTTCCAATCCAATTCCCAGCCCTGCTGAAAAGTGACCTTTCTAACATGCAAATATAATCATGTCACTCTGATAAGTTAAACTGCAAATTCCCTTAAACCACTTATGGAACATTTTGTGACATGGCCATAACCAGTGCCTTAAGTCTATATCATGTGCTCAGGCCATTCTCAAACACATCTTGATCTTTCCAGGCTTTAGGCTTTGCCTGGTAGGTGCTTCTTTCTGTCTGTCTTTCTGCCCACCTTCAGTTCCTGTCTTTAAGTGATTGACTCACAGACAAAATATATTTTCTTCAGGAATCTTCTCTGAACACCAAGCTCCCAAGAACACTGGACATCCCCCATCTAGTCATTCATTTCATACTGTATTATGATTGCCAGTTTTCTTGTCTATCTGTGCCACATAACCTCTGTGTCTATAACCTCTGTGAGGACAGGAACCACAGTTGTCCTATCTGCCACTGTCCCACAAGCCTTCAACACAACTGTGAGTGCACAGTAAGTATTTGTTGAATGAACAAATGATCTAAATGGAGAATCAGGAAAGGGGAAAGGTTCACTATGGACAAGGGGCTGGGGCCTCAAAGGAGAGGGTACGTAGGAGAGGCAGGGACAGCGCACCTGGTCACATTAGCCTTGAGGAGTAGCTGGTTTCCAAGGAAAGCATCAGGCTCCACATTAAATGTGACATTAAAGGTGACCTGGAAGTAGAGAAAGGAGACACAGTGATAAGAATGGGAGAGAAGAAACAACACAAATATCTATCAACTGTTGAATGAATAAATAAAATGTGATCCACCCATACAATGGAAATACTATTCAGCAATAAAAGGAAATGAAGTACTGATAGGTGAATGATTCTTGAACATACAATGTTAATTCAAATAAATTGATTCCAAAGAATCACATGCTGTATGTTTCCATTTCGATGAAATATCCAGGATAAGCAAATCTATAGAGATAAGTAAATCAGCGGGTGGAAAGCTGATAACAAGGTCTCTAAATCTGATCATGACAATGGATGCACAACTCTGCATATACTGAAAGCCACTGTACTGTCTACTTTAAATGGATGAGTTTATAGTATGTGAATTATATCTCAGCAAAGCCGTTTGATGTCAGGCGCAATGGCACATGCCTGCAATTCCCAGCAGTTCAGGAGGATGAGGTAGGGGGATGACGAGTTCAAAGCCAGCCTCAGCAACAGCACAGCACTAAGCAATTCAGTGAGACCCTGTCTCTAAATAAAATTCCAAAAAAGGGCTGGGGATGCGGCTCAGTCATTGAGTGCCCCTGAGTTTAATCGCCAATAGCAAAACAAAAGCTGTTTTGCAAAAAAAGAATCTTCAATTTTTAAGATGAGAAGAAGGAGGAGGAAAAAGGAGAGGGGATAAGGAAGAGAAGGAGGAAGAAGAGGAGGAGGAGGAGAATTCCAGATGAAGACAATGGATAAAAGGAGAGGAAGAGCTGGTAGCTCAGACCTCTGAGTTGCCTGGGAAAATGGGGTGGTTTATGATGCAGCTGGTGCTCTTCAAAGCCACAGGCCCTTCAGTGGAAGAACCAGAGTCACAGGACAGACGCCAGTATCGCTGTGAGTGCTGGTTCTGGAAGGCAAAGGAGGCAGAAAGGGGTATTAATAACCAGCAGCCATGAAGATGGGGAAAGCAAAGGTCAGATTGGGCCTAAGAAGGACCTGGCTACCTGGGCTGCTGACACCTTCCGAAAGAACAAGCCAGATGGGTGGTAGAAGGTGACCTGAGTCCCATAGGAATCCTCACCCTCATTTCTCACAGTCAAAGTCACAATGAAGTCCTGGGGATCACCCACCACCAAGGTGTCCAGGCTGTAGGGACAACAAAACATGCCAGGAGGTTCTTGAGGGCTTCCCTGTGGGAAGGCTGTTTGAGTGGAAAGGGAGTGCAGCACTTAGAGACATTTCAGACAGAGTAGCCACTAGGGACCTTGCAGCACACAGAGCTCCAATAGAGCTAGCTGTTCTCCGAAGGCTCCCTTAGGAGCCAGGAGAAGAACAGGGTTCTACATCATGAACAGGGTTCTACATCATGCACAGGTTCAAAGGAGGCAATGAGGAAAAGAAACTCACTTCATGAAACTGAATGTGAGGCTTAGGTCATCCTGGCAAATGTTGTCATCACCACAATTCTTCTCAAAGGGAAACTGTAAAAAAAAAAAAATAGAAGAGAATAAAATGAAAGGAAAGAAAATAATGAAGTGAAACAATTAAACAAAATGTTGAAATAAAATTATGTAAAATAAGTTTCAACATAAGACCCCACAATAAATGTGACATTAAAGGTGACCTGGAGGTAGAGGAAGGAGACACAGTGATAAGAATAGGAGAGAAGAAACACCACCAATGTCCATCAAGTGATGAATGAATAAATAAAATGTGATCCACCCATATAACAGAAATATTAGTCAGAAATAAAATGAAATGAAATACTGATGTTTTCCATGACCCTGTAGAGCCCCAACTCAAGGACTCACCAAGGCTGTGAACAGTCTCTGAGCATCCACAGCCAGAACTGGCCGAAGGTTTCCAAAAGAGGATGAGGGCATCCCCACCAGAGTGTAGTTGAGGCGCAGGGCAATGGGGCTCACTGAGTCCTCCACACAAACCTGAGAGATAGTGGGGATTTGGGAATCTGCCCTCCTCAGCTTCCCAAGACCACCCATTCTCAGCCCAGGGATCTGGCCACTCTCCTGCTCACCGGTAATGATAGCTTCAGGGTCTCACATTTCTGCCTCAGGCCAAAGGTCTGTGTCTGTCTGCGTGTGCTGTTCTTTGTCTCAACAAAAATGGCACGGGAGCGTGGGCGGCCAGGGTCCAGAGCCAGGTCATAAGTGATAATGCTCTGGATTTCTCCTGAAGGAATAGAGCAGCATAGTGGTGAGGAGCCTGGGCTATAGATCAGGCAGAGAGGAGTCTGAGGCCCAGCTCCTCTGCTCCCCAGCTGTGTGACTTGGTCCATGTTATCTGACCTCTTTTGAGTCTCAGTTCCTTATTTTCAAAGTCAGGATAATAATCATACCTTTCCAATGGTAAAAAATGAAATAAAATTGTGACCATAAAGTAATTGCTCAAAAAAAGGTAGCTATTCTATTATATATTAGAAAATTGATTGTATTTTTCTGGCTTCATTCAAGATTTTTTGTTCTCTTTGTCTTTTGTAATCAGCAATATGACTATAATGTACTTTGGTATGGCTTCCTTTATATTTATCCTGCTTTGATTATTTTTAAAGAATCTTAATCTTTCAAGATTCTTAACACTGTTAGTTTATTGCTTCTTCTGATTATCCCCTACACTCTTTTTCTCTCTCTCTCCGTTCCTTCCTCCCTCCCTCTCTCCTTCCCTCTGTCTCTAATTACATTGTTAGATTTTTCACCATATCCTATATGTCTCTTACAATTTTGTCTGTATTTATCATCCTTTTCTCTTTGTGTGTTAATCTGAATACTTTGAATTAACTTATCTCTAGTTCAATAATTCTGTGTTCTGCTTCTAAGCTGCTATTAAATCTTTTGAATTCTTAATTTCAGTCATTGAATAGTTCAGTGTCAAAATTTCAGTTTGATTCTATCTTATGAATTCCAGGTCTTTCCTGAAGTTTCCCATCCTTTCCTTTTTCTCTTGAATATATTACTTGTAGGGGGATTTTATTTTTTGTTTCTGTCTGATCACTCTGATTTCTAAATCACCCATGAGTCTATTTCTATTACCTATTATTTCCCTTGGTTACTGTTCATTGTCTTAATGGAAAGACCAAGGTATTTACCAAGGCCCCTCTTAAATCTGACTCCTCAGCACTGGGAAGGTATTTAATTCTCTGCTCAGCTCTTTAGGTTTTCAGCTGCTATTTTCTACTAGATTGCCTGGAGTATTGTCCTGGACACTTGTGGCTTATGAGTCAGCCAATGACTTAAGAGAAATTTCTGTGTAGATTTTGGGGTGCCTTTTACATAACTCCTTATTCTCCAAAACTTTTCTTTCAATTTCAATCCATGTTGACTGCCCCAATCTCTGTTTATTATCTCCTCAAGCCAGTAAGACTGCTGCTAGAAAGATGATTTTTTTTTTCTCCTCCTCTCACTTCTTTCAAGTACTGTCATTACTCTTCCCCGACCAGAGGCACAATTCTATTCTTTGAGAATAATGACAAGGGGAGATTTCAGGTCACCAATGAGTTGCTACATCAATTCTATTTCATCAAATGAGTTCTCTCACAGTTTAAGAAAAATGAACCTAATCTGTTCACAGGAATGGGGCCCTTAGTTCTCTGGAGAATGAAGAGTGTAAGGGGGTTATACATGTTCGCTTCTCTGGTGAGTTTTGCTGGGCTTCTCACCCGGCTTGGAAAAGTCTATCAGAGCCCATCATAACTTTCCTCTGGATTACTAGAGGCTGGGCAGACTGAAATGAGCCACCTATCTATGCCCCTAGTCATTTAATCTCTTGAGACCTACCCACCAAGCCTCACCGTCGTTTAGCCGATCCCGTGTGCTCTTGCGGACAAGGAGGCAGACTCTGACCTCCCCAGCAGCCTTGCTTGTCACCACCTGTTCATGACACTCAAATACATCCCTTGCTACTTCCTTGGGTGTGAACTCCATGGTCACCACAACTCTTAGCACTGGCTGGGATCTACAGGGACACCAAAGGACCATCAGAAAACTTCATACAGCAAGGAAACTTCTTCAAGAGTAGAGTGCACCAAATTCTCACCTGAGCAGCAGTATGTGTCCCTGGGCCCCTACAGCCAGGTCCGCCAATCCATCCATTGTGAGGTCCTGACCGCCACTCAGTGACTGACCAAAATACTGGAGCTGGGGGGAAAGCTGGGAGCCTGTAATCCGCTGCGGGTAAAAAAATAGATGAGAAAGGGAGGAGGAAGGTACAAGTAGAGATTCTCCAGGCTGTACTTAACTCTCATCCCCCACACATTTTCAGGGAATTAGGGCAATTCAAACTTATCAAGGAATTATTTACCTTTAAACCACAACCTCAAGATGATACCCAAAATTCCCATTAATTACCTGGGCTTTCTAGAGAAAACAAGAAGTTTTATAGGAAAGAAGCAAAAGTATATTTTGCGCCCCTTTGAATCTCACTTACATGGTCAGAATAATGCAAACACTGAATATTAATCTAATCAAAATTATCATATAATTGCAAGGAGGGAAGAGGGTAGAGAATGTGTTCAGGTGTGGCAAGAGGGAAACCAAAAGAGAACACAATCTTCACTTTTCATACTAGGAAATCTATGTTAAAACAAAAATCAAGAAATAGGAAACATTTTTGGAGTGGGGGGTATGATAATTGATCTCAGGGACACTCGACCACTGAGCAACATCCATCCCCAGCCCCTATTTTGTATTTTATTCAGAGACAGGGTCTCACTAAGTTGCTTAGCGTCTTACTAAATCACTGAGGCTGGCTTTGAACTCGAAATAATCCTGCCTCAGCCTCCTGAGCTACTGGGATACAGGAGTGTGCCACCACGCCCAGCTAGGAAACTGTTCTTTATGCATTCATGCATAGATGACTCCATATCTTAGCTATTGTAAATAGTATTGCAATTAACGTGAGAATGCAGGTATCTTGTCAATAAAATGATTTCATTTCCTTTGGATATATATACAGTAGTGAGGTCAATGGATTATATGGTAATTCTATGTCTAACTTTTTGAGGAAACTCTATACCATTTTCCAGAGTGAATATACTAATTTACATTCCCATAAACAGTAGATGAGAGTTGCCTTTTATTGACATCCTCACCAGTATTTGTTTTTATTTTTTTATAGTAGCCATTCTAACTGGGGGTTAATGCTATCTCATTATGGTTTTAATTTGCATTTCCCTTATGATTAGTGATATTTAATACTTTTCATATATCAATCATTTGTAGGTCTTATTTTGAAAAATATCTCTTTAAGCTCATTTGTTCATTTTTAATGTGCAATGGAATATTAGTCATCCATAAAAAGAATGAAATCCTATTGTTTGTGGCAATGTGGATCAAACAAGGAGGATCCTGTGTTAAGTAAAACAATCCAGGCCCAGAAAGACAAATACTTCATGCTCTCATTCATTTGACGAAGCTAAAAAAAAAAAAATGATTGCATAGAAAAGAGTGGAATAGTGGTCACTAGAAACTGAGAAAGAATGGGGAAAGGGAAAGAGACAGAGGTTAGGTAGTGGCTACCAAAATACAGTTAGATAGAAGGAATTAGTTTTGGTATTCTATAGCATAGTGGAGTAATTATAGTCTACAATAATTTATGATAAACTTCAAAATAACAAGAAGAGTCTGAAGGTTCCCGACACATAGAATTGATCAAGTTGGAGGAGACAGAAATGCTAATTGCTCTGATTTGATTATTACACATTGTATACAGAAATGCTAATTGCTCTGATTTGATTATTACACATTGTGTACAGAAATGCTAATTGCTCTGATTTGATTATTACACATTGTATACATGTATCAAATTATTGTACCATACCTCATAAATATGTGCAAATATTTTGAGTCTATTAATTTAAACGTGTTTAAAAAGAAGTAGGAAAAATTATGTTATTTAGACATATAGAAAATAATTGGAAAGGGGCTGGGGTTGTAGCTCAGTGTAGAGTGCACACCTGGCAAGTGTGAGGCACTGGGTTTGATCCTCAGCACCACATAAAATAAATTAAAGTAAGGGTATTGTGTCCATCTACAACTAAAAAAAAAATTTTTAAAGAAAATAATTGGAGGAACTGAAATAGGTGTCTTCAGAGGGGAATACAGCAGAAATCATAATGTGTATGGAAACTGGTTTTTGTGATAAGCCTATTTTTACTTTTCAATCTGTTTACAAGAATAATATTTTAAAAACTAAACAATAAACTTTTTAAATTTTTTAATGATTTTATTATGTACTTAATGCCAGTGAATTGTGCACTTAAAATGATTAAGATAGTAAATATTATGTCATATTTTACCACATTTTTTAAGTGATTTTTGTCAGGGCTGGGAATGTATGTAGCTCATTGATAAAGCATGGGCTTACCAAGTGCAAAGGCAGAGGTTGATTCCCAGCACCACAAAAGAAAAAAACTGATTTTTTTCAGCTGCAAAGAAGGATGAGGAAACATAAGATGCTAGAAATTTTTGACATATTAATCTAGGTGGTGGTTACTTGGGTTTACTAATATACAAAAAGTCATCTTCAAGATTTGTGTGTTTAGTGTATAGTTTATACCTCACATTTTTTTGAGAACTATATATACTATTCTGTTGGGAGGATGCTTTGTTTTGAACTGATGTATAAAAAGGCAGTTTGGAGATCCACAGCATGTTTGCTTGTCTGAACACTGACCATTTCCAATTTCAATCACTAGGGAAAAAGAAGTAAAAAATTTAAATAGAAGAATAACAAAATAGTAGAACTCTTTTTGGTTTTGCTCTTAATCCAAAAGTGTGTGTGTGTGTGTGTGTGTGTGTGCACGCACAGGCATTTAAAGTACCCTCCTCTCAACAAATGTGGAATGCTTTCTCTGATATAAGGAGGCTGACTCAGTGGGGTAGGGAGAGGGAACATGGAAGGAATAGATGAATTCTAGATAGGGCAGAGGGGTAGGAGGGAAAGGAAGAGGGCAGGGGATTAGCAAGGATGGTGGAATGTGATAGACATTATCATCCAAAGTACATATATGAAGACACAAATTGGTGTCAACATACTTTATATACAACCATAGATATGAAAAAATGTGCTGTATACATGTAATAAGAATTGTAATGCATTCCACTGTCATTTTTTTAAATCAATTAAAAAAATAAGGTACCCTCCTCTAAGCCTCGTTTTCTTTGGAAGGGTGTTATGGAGAGTACAGTGAGGGAACTAGCGCTTTCACTGTTTATTTTAGAATTATATATTTGCATGACAAGCATATAAATCTTTTATACTAAAAATTTTTAAAAACCAAAACCTTCAAATCCTATTTATGTAGAGAAACAACAGGCACCAATGAAAAGAAGCATTATTGCCAGATTCAGTGGCACAGGCCTGTGATCCCAGCTACCCAGGAGGCTGAGGCAGGAGGATCACAAGTTTGAGGCCACCCTGGGCAACTTAGCAAGACACTATCTCAAAATAAAATAAAAAAGGGCTGGGTGTATAGCTCAGAGACAGAATGTCTGCCTAGCATGTGCAAGGTCCTGGGTTCAATCTCCAGTACTATAACAAAGTAAAAACAAAAAAAGAAGGAAGAAGGAAGGAAAAAAAATGTTTAAATATTGTACAATTGTGGAAAGAGGCTTCTCCATGCAGTGAGAAGTTAGTAAGGCAATGGTTCTCATCCCTGGCTGCACCTAACAAGCTTATAAAATATACTTGGGCCTATGTAGTGTATTATTCCATAGTGTATTAATCCATTCATATGAAGTTATAAAATTGGTAAAACTAATCTATGTTAGAAAATAATCAGAACCTTGGTTGTTCCTGGGAAAAGAGGGGAGGGGTTCTGTTAATAGATGGTAGAAGGGAGGGTGATCGTTATCAAAGAACAATATGTGCATGAATGGAAATATCACAATGAAACCCATAAACTTGTACAATTAATATGTGTTAATAATTATAATTTTAAATTTTCCATGAAGAAAGAAAAAGAACTTTTCCATAAAGAGAGAAATAGAACTTTCTCTTTTGGGTTAGTAATAATATTTTGTATCATGATAAGAGTTTGTCAAAATTCACTGAATAAAGATTTGTTCATTTCCTGTCTGAAAGTTTCATTTTTAAAATAACTGTGAACAAACGTTTAATTTTAATTAATAATATACATGCTGAAGCACTTGGAGTCAAAGTAGACTGAGTTCCAATGCAACAAAAAATAAGGTCAGTGACACCAACAACATGGTGGAATAGGAGTTCTTCAACTTCACCATTCCCACCACAGAAATCCAATCAGCAACTCTTCACAGGCAAGAATACTGTCATGAATACTCCAGAACTCAGGAATGAGGCTGAGACACCCCCACTGAACCAGAGAACTCTGAAAAGTCACAACTGAAAACTGAAAAGATAAGAGGAATGGTTCTCTTTGACCACCCCAAGCCACACAGAGAATTCCCAGAGGCCCAAAGTTTCTACAGTGGTAAAAGTGTTGAAGATAGGTATTCAGATTTCCCACCATTCTGGGACCCTTCTATAGAAGGCTCATCCTAAGGGAAACAGAAACAAAGAATGTGGGTGGGCTCATAGCAGCCAGTATGCAGATCTCTACCTTCTGGCCAACTGAGAGGCCACACTAGAAAAACTAGCCAGCAGCCTTGTACTGCAAAACACACAGTCCACAGGTCTTCTACACTTCAACCCCTGGCCAGCTTCCTCACACAGCCTGAGCGCTCTCATCAAGTCTTCCCCAGACTAGGAAGT
Source organism: Marmota flaviventris (assembly GCF_047511675.1). NCBI lineage: Eukaryota > Metazoa > Chordata > Mammalia > Rodentia > Sciuridae > Marmota > Marmota flaviventris. The sequence continues at coordinate 22,021,684 of NC_092516.1, read as the reverse complement.
AACTGCAGGTTGGTGATTACCAGCAGAGGGAGCATCTGGCCTTGCCAACCCCAGGCTGGGCAATATGTATTCTACTAAACCTCATTCTCTGCTTTAAGCCTACCCTAGGCCAGGAGGCAAGCCCAAGTCCACATATATCTGTGGAGCAAGACTGTGGCTCTGCCCATCTCATACAGATGAACAGCAATTCCAGAGACTTCACCTAATCCTAGAGACACCATGGGTCCCTGCCTGACTACAAATACTTCTATAGTGTATCAATCCATTTATATTAATCCAAACAATCCAATTGCCCAGTCCAGGAAGACAATCTTTATTCTGCCTGATCAGAAATTATCACAGAGCTCAGGCAGCAACCCCATCTGCTGCAGAGTCTAGCCAGTGGTCTCTCCAGATCCCGGAGCATAGACATCTAATCTCAGAGCACAGGAAGTAACTGAACACAACTAGAGAATCCAAAAACGACAAAGAACCTAGAAATTAATACACATATTTACAATCAGTTGGTTTTGGCAAACAATGCAAAAGAATGAAATTAGAACCTTATCTGACATACATGAAAAAATCAACTCAATGTATTAAAGATTTAAACATAAGATATAGAACTACTAGAAGAAAACATGGGGGAAAGCACCACATTAGTCTGGGCCATGATTTTTTTAAATATGCTCCCAAAAGCACAGGCAACAAAAGCACTAATAGACAGATGGGATTTTAAACCAAAAGCATTCTGCCTAGCACAGGACACAATCAACAGAGTGAAAAGACAACCTGCAGGATGGGAGAAATTATTTTCAAACCAACATCTGGTAAGGGGTTAATATCCAAAATATATAAGGAATTCAAACAACTTGATAGCAAGAAAACAAATAACTCAATTTTTTAAATAAAAAAGAATGTATATTAAAAAATGCCAACAGGTATATGGAGGGAACTGCTCAATGTAAATAATCCTCAGGGGGAGGAAATTTTAAAAACACAAAGAAATATCATTTCACTCCAGATAGAATGGCTATTACCAAAAAGACAAAAAATAATAATGGTAAGGATGCACAAAAAAAAAAGAAAACCCTTACACACTATTAGTGGGAATTTAAATTAATGCAATTATTATGGGAAAATAGAATGAAAGTTCCTTAAAACACTAAAAATAGAATCACCATATGATCCGGCAACCCCCTGTGTACATATCTAGAGGAAATGAAGTCAGAATGACAAAAAACTATCTATGTTCTCATGTTCTTTGCAACACCATTTAAAAATTGGCAAAAGGACCTTCCTCATCTCTTTTATGTTGCTATAACAAAATACCCAAGGCTGATAAATTATACAAAAAATAGGTTTATTTGGTTTACAGATTTGGAGATTTAAGAGCACGATGCCAGCATCTGCCTGGCTCTGGTGAGGGCCTTCTGGCTACATCAAAACATGGCAAGTTGGCCTCATGAGAGGAGCCAATGGGAGAGGGAGAGATCGCATGATGAGTCAGGAAGCAAAAGAAAAAGCCAAGGAAACCAATTGCACTTTATAACACTCCATTATTACAGGAACTAATCCACTTTTCCAGACAAGCATTAATCCTTCCTGAGGATGGTGATGCCCCCATGAACTAATTATCTTCCACTAGGCCCCACCTCTTAAAGTTTCTACCACCTCAACACTGCTACACTGGAGATCAACTTTCCAGCACATAACTCACTGTGGAACACAGTCAGATGGTCTCCAAACCATAGCAGACCTAAATAGACATTCTTCAAAGAAGGTATGAGGGGCTGGGTCTGTAGCTTAGTGGTAGAACACTTGCCTATCATGTATGAGGCACTGGATTCAATTCTCTGCACCACATATAAATAAATAAATAAATATCCATCAACAACTAAAAAAGTATTTTAAAAAAAGAACAATTAGAGGACAGAAAAAAATTAAAAACAAGGTATATGAAAAAATGCCAACGGATATATGAGGGGAACTGCTCAATGTAAATAATCCTCAGGGGAAAAAAATTTAAAAACACAAAGAAATATCATTTCACTCCAGATAGAATGGCTATTATCAAAAAGACAAAAAATAATAATGGTAAAGATGAAAAAAAAAAAAGGAAACCCTTACGCACTATTAATGGGATTTTAAATTAATGCAACTATTATGGGAAAATAGTATGAAAGTTCCTCAGGACACTAAAAATAGAATCACCATATGATCCGGCGACACCGTATACATATCTAGAGGAAATGAAGTCAGTAGGACAAAGAACTATCTATGTTCTCGTGTTCTTTGCAATACCATTCACAATATCCAAGATAAGCAACCACGAGTACATCAACTGATGTATGACAAAGAAAATGTAAAGTAATTACACACTATTCAGCTATTAAAAAGAAGAAAATCCTTCACTTGTGATTAAAAAACTTTTTAAACAAGGTGAAAAAACAACCTTTGCACTGAGAGAAAGTATTTGCAAACTATACATCTAATACAGTATTAATATCCAAAGCATGAAAGGAAAGCAAACAACTCAATAGCAAGAACACAACCCAATTAAAAATTGAGCAAAGGACTTGAACAGATATTTCCCAAAAGATAACATACAAATGCCCAGAAGTACATGAAAAAAAATATTCAACTTCATTAATCATCAGGGAAATGAAAATCAAAACCACAATCAGATTATTATTACCTCACTTCTGTTGGAATTACTATTATTGAAATGACAGAAAGTAGCAAGTGTTCGCAAGGAGGTGGAAAAAGTAGAACCCTAGCAGAACTCTTGGTGGCCACGTAAATTACTGTAGCCATTATGGAGAACAGTATGAAGTTTCCTCAAAAAATTAAAAATACAACTATTAGATGATCCAGCAATCCCACTTATGGTGTGTATCCAGAGGAAACCAGTCTGGTGAAGAGATATCTGTACTCCCATAGGCACTACAGCGTCACTCAGAATAGCCACCATATAGAATCAATCTAAGTGTCTATGGACAGATGAACAGATAATGAAAATATTGATTATATAGACCTATATACTATTCAGCCTTTAGAATGAAGGAAATTCTATCATTTGCAACAACATGGATAGACCTGGAGGACATTATTTTAAGTGAAATAGGCCATGCACAGAAAAACAAACACTGTACAATCTCACTTAATGTGAAATCTACAAAAAAGCTGAACTTATGTGAATGAAGCATAGAATAGGGATTGCCAGAAGCTTGGGGAAGGAGACCTGGGGAATGGGGAGATGCTATTCACAGGGTACAATAATAAATAGTGTATTGTATATTTCAAACTACAAGAATAATGGGTTTTAAATGTTCTTATGCTTAAAAAGTAAGTGTTTGCAGTGATAAGGATGTTAATTCATTTGACATAATCATTGTACAATGTATACATAGAGATACAGATATCAAGTTGTATCCTATAAATATGTGACAATTAAAAATAAAACTTAAATTAAAAAATCCACTGTGCTTCTACACACTAATAATGTGATATCAAAAAGAAATATGAAAAATAATACCTTTTATTTTTTCTTATTTATATACATGGAGGGTAACTGGGAATGAAACCCAGGAGTGCCCTGTGCTACATTTCCAGCACCCCCACCTTTTTTTTTTTTTTTAAACAGGATCTCACTAGGTTGCTTAGGGCCTTGCTAAGTTGCCTAGGCTGGCCTTAAATTTGTGATCCTCCTGCCTCAGCTTCCCAAATCACTGGGATTACATGTATACACCACCATACCTGGTTAACAATTCTTTTTATAATAGCATGGAAAAATAATTTAGGAATAAAGCTAAATATAACTAAGGAATTGAAGGTCTCATACACCAAAAACTACAAAACATTGCTAACAAAATTTAAAAGACAAAATCAGAATGGAAAGACATTCCGTTTTAAATTGGAAGGCTTAATACTGTTAAAGTATCAATACTATCCAAAGTAATCCTCAGAGTCAATGCAATCCCTATCAAAATCCCAATGGTGTTTTTTACAAATAAAAGAAAAAAAAACTAAAATCTATGGTCTTTGGACCACAAATAACCTAATCAGTTTTAAGAAAGAAGAACAAAACTAGAGGTTTTACACTTCTTAATTTAAAACTATATTACAGAGCTGGTCACAGGAGCGCACACCAATAATAGAAACTCAGTAAGCTGAGAAAGTTAGCAAGACCCTGTCTCAAAAAATAAAAAAGGCTGAAGATGTCCTCAGTGGTAGGGCACCCTTGGGTTCCATCTCCAGCACTTCAAGAGGTAAAAACTATATTACAAAGCTATAGTAATTAAAATAGCATGGTACTGGTATAAAGACAGAAATAGAGACCAATGGAACACAATATAAAGCCCAGAAATAAACCCTTGCATATAGGGTAAACTGATCTTCCAAAAGAACACAAAAAATACAGAATAGGGAAAAGATAGCCTCGCTAACAGATGGTGTTGGAAAAACTGCCTATTTACTTGCAAAAGAATGCAATCGGAGCCAGAAGCGGTGGAGCACACCTTTAATCCCAGTGACTCAGGAGACTGCAGCAGGCGGATCACAAGTTCAAAGCCAGCCTCAGCAACAGCAAGGAGCTGAGCAATTCAGTGAGATCCTGTCTCTAAATAAAATACAGAAAAGGACTGGGGATATGGTTCAGTGGTCAGGTATCCTTGAGTTCACTCCCTAGTACCAAAAAAAAAAAAAAAAAGAATGCAATTGGACCCTCATCTTATACCATGCACAAAAAAAAAAAAAACTCAAAATGGATTAAAGACAAACATAAGACCTGAAAATGTAAAATTCCTACAAGAAAACAGGGGAAAGATTCTTGACATTTGTCTAGGTAGCAATTTCATTGGATATAACAAGAAAAAGCACAAGCAATAAAAATAAAAATAATTAAATGAGACTATCAAACTAAAATTTCTACATAGCAAAGAAAACAACAGAATGAAAAGGTGGAGAAAATATGTGCAAACCATTTATCTGATCATGAGTTAATCCCCAAAATATATAAAGATCTACTACAACTCAATAGCAAAAAAGACTACTAATAATATAAATTTTAAAAATAGAATTATCATATGATTTAGTAATCTCATTTTTGGATATTTATCCAAAAGTATTGAAATAAGGACCTTAAAGAGATACTGGTAACTATATCCACATTCATTGCATTACTATTCACAAGAGCCAAGAAGTAGGAACAATCTAAATGCCCATTGAAAGATGATGAATTACCAAAAAAAAAAAAAAAAAAAAAAAAACGTGGTAATACATACACAAATATAATTCAGCCTTTAAAAAGAAGGACATTCTGTCATTTGTGACAATAGCAGTGAAACTAGTAGACATTATTCTAAGTGAAATAAGCTATACACAAGAGGACAAATAATTCCATTTATATAAGTTATCTAAAATACACAACATCATAAAAGCAAAGACTAGAATAGTGGTTTCCAGAGATAGTGGGTGGGGAGGGGAAATAGAGAACTGCTAATCAATGAGTACAAAATTCTGGTTATACCAGATGAATAAGCTCTAGAGATCTGGGGTACAACATTATGCCAATGGATCACAATACTACACTGTAGATTTAAAATCTGTAAAGAGGGTATATCCTATGTTAAGCCTTCTAGCCACAACAATTTTCTAAAGAAAGAAAAATGTGAAGTTGAAAAAGAGTTAAAGAGCAGATACCAGAAGATCAGATGGCCTTAGCTAGCTACAGTGGCATTTGTAAGGTGGAGCAAGACTGTGAGGGTCCCTCCAGACAGTAAGCCCCATGTGATACAAAACAAAAAACTATCCTAGAGGGAACAATAGTAGGGGCCCAGATTTAGGGTGAACAATCATCAGGATGGGTTACTTAATTTCAAGATCCAGTGTAAATAAAAATACAGTGTTCAGAAATTATTAATAATTCCAGTGTATATTAATAGCAGAGTATTAAACCAAACACAGGGCCCTTTGGAAAGAAGCCCACCAAACAGTGCTAAAAATGGGATGGATTTGGGAAACCCAGGACCCTTGGTCACCCTGCCAGGACCGAGATTCAGAAGGCATGAATCCCTACATCCCAATATTTCCAGATTGCTATTTACTATTTCTGGGCCTGGATGTCCTTATCTGTAAACTTAAGAGTGAGGACATACCCAATCACCTCCTATCATTACAGTAATAATTAATCTAAAATTGAAATCCTTTATGGTTTTTGTGAAGTGTGTGTTATTATTTTTGAAGGTTCTAAAAGGAGTACAGGGAGACTCTTGAATTAGAAGGGAATAGATTCAGCAAAGAGGTTACTGATATGATAAGGACAGTAAGTGACCTGGACTTACCTGGCTGTGGGAGGAGCTGATGCCAAATACTGATATTCCATGAAAAATGTAAATAGCACCCCGATTCTCCTGTTCTCCTGGGGCTCCAATAGCCACGTCTGTCAGCTTGTCCCCATTCACATCTCCCAGCACTGTCAGAGCTGCCCCAAAGCGGCCCCAGGGATGGCCCTGCTCACCGTGGAGAACAGCCTCACACCGCCACCGAGCCCTCTGCTAAACAATAACAGTTTAGGCCTTAATGCAGACAACCTCTCCATCCCACACCCAGACCCCATCCATCCCAGGTCCCATCAGCCACTCACCCCCTTAGGCAAGGGACACACGGACACCTGGCCCCCTCGGGTCTGCTCATAGAAATGGGGTGCCCCAATGAGGACCAGGTTGGTGTTTCCATCACCGTCCATGTCCACCGAGCAGAGGGAAGCCCCAAAGTAGGAGCCAATCTGAAAGAGATGGATCCAGTATTTCATACCTCTTCCCACCTAAAGCAGAGTGTGATTTTTCTGTGAAGAGAAATCATTTTAAAACAAAAAGAAAGAAAAATCATGCCTGCTGGTGAAAACCCTTTGGAGAGGATGTGATTTTTCTATATGATTCATGATGATTCATGATAAATTCTTATTTGAATGTGCTGCCAGTTATAGAAGTACATTGTGAAGTGAATCTGCAGAGGTTTGGATTTGGGGTATCAAATGGTATTCTAGAGAGATTATTAAGGCAACAAAGAAGAAGTTAGATTGGAAAATCCAGATATAAAAGCCTAGAAGAATAGACAGGATATCCTTTCAATATATTGGGAGTCTTTGAGTGGGGTGATAAAAAATCAAAGTTGGCAGTCTTACAAATAAAGAATCAATCTGGGAGCTGGGGATGAGGCTCAGGTGGTGGTGCACTTGCCCTGGCATGCATGAGGCACTGGGTTCAATCCTCAGCACCACATAAATAAAATAAAGATATTGTGTCCACCTAAAACTAAAAAATAAATTTAAATAAAAGAATTATTCTGTTTGGATTAAAATTAACAATTGCTACCCAGAATTTTTTTGCAATAGTGAAAAATAATGTCCACCTACCAGCAAAAAGATTTTTAAATATGTTCAATGTCAATATAGAGAATTCGTCTCTAGAATTTTCCATTTAATTATTCATTCATTCACTTATTTTCACATACACATACAGACACACACACACACACACACACACACATCAATTTAAAACTGGGATACATTCTAGATCTAGAAAGAAAAAATGATCTCTGCCCCACACCATTGAGGAAGGCCTCACTGATAACCCAATAAAGGCATTTAAGCTTCATCCTGAAGTCAATAGGAGTACAAATTTTTTAGGTCAGGTTTATTGGTGTATAATGTACATGCAACAAACCCAGCCTTTTTATTATATAGTTTTCGAATTTTGAAAAACATTTAAAGTCATGTAATCATCACTACAGTCAACATATAGAAGAACTTCATCATCCCCAAAACATTCCCTCATGCACCATCATAATCAACCTCTCCCTACAATCACCCTAGCAACCACTAATTTGTTTTCTGTCCCTATAGTTTTGTCTTTTCCAGAATGTTATTTGAATAGAATTAAATATTTTATAGTCTGTGGGGACTGGCAACTGTTTCTAGGTTGGGACAATTCATACTATAGCCACTGCAGACTTGCACACAGGTCTTCACATAGACATCTGCTTTTATTTCTCTTGAGTAATAAAAGAAATAAAATTTCTTGAGTAAATGCTTAGGAGTGGGATTGCTCATTAAACTTCTCTGCTAATGAAGAGGAGGAGAGAGAAAACTCAAATTACTAAAATTTGTGATGAAAAAGGATATATCCCAACAGACACTATTAAAATACAGAAGATAATTAGAAACTATTTTGAAAATTTATACTCCAATAAAATAGAAATCTCAAAGACACTGACAAATTTCTAGAGGCAAATGATCTACCCAAACAGAATCAAGAGGATATACACAATTTAAACAGATCAATTTCAAGCAGGGAAATAGAAGACACCATCAAAAGCATACCAACCAAGAAAAACCCAGCCAGATGAATTCTCGATAGAGTTCTACAAGACCTTCAGAGAAGAACTAATACCAATACTCCTCAATTTATTCCATGAAATAGAAAAGGAGGGAGCCCTACCAAACTCATCCTATGAGGCTAGTATCACCTAGACTCCAAAACCAGACAAAGATACATCAAAGAAAGAAAGATTCAGACCAATATCCCTGATGAACATAGATGCAAAAACTCTCAATAAAATTCTGGCAAATCGCATATAAAAACATATTAAAAAGATAGTGCACCACAATCAAGTGGGGTTCATCCCAGGGATGAAAGGTTGGTTCACCATACAGAAATCAATATATATAAGTCATCACATCCATAGACTTAAAGACAAGATTCATATGATTATCACAATAAATGCAAAAAAAAATGTATTTTACAAAATACAGCACCTCTTCATGTTCAAAACTCTAGAAAAACTAGGGATATACCTCAACATTGTAAAAGCTATCTATGCTAAACCCAAGGCAAGCATCATTCTAAATAGAGAAAAATTTAAAGCATTCCCTCTAAAACTAGACCAAGATGGCAATGTCCTCTTTCACCACTTCTATTCAACATAGTCCTTGAAACTCTAGCTAGAGCAATCAGACAGACGAAAGAAATTAAAGGAATACACATAGGAAAAGAAGAATTCAAACTTTCACTATTTGCAATGACATGATTCTATATTTAGAATATCCAAAAAATTCCACCAGAAAACTTCTAGAACTAATAAATAAATTCAGCAAAGTAGCAGGATATGAAATCAATACCCATAAATCAAATGCATTTCTGTATATAAGGGATGAATCCACTGCAAGAGAAATTAGGAAAACTACCCCATTCAAAATAGCCTAAAAAAATAAAATACTCGGGAATAAATCTAGCAAAAGAAGTGAAAGCCCTTTAAAATGAAAACTATAGAGCACTAAAGAAAGAAATCGAAAAAGACCTTAGAAGATGGAAAGATCTCACATATTCTTGGATAGGCAGAATTAATATACTTAAAATGGCCATACTACCAAAAACATTATACAGTTTTAATGCAATCCCTATGAAAAGCCCAATGACATTCTTCGTGGAACTAGAAAAAGCATTGGAATTCATTTGGAAAAATAAGAAACCCAGAATAGCCAAAGCAATCCTCAGCAAGAAGAGTGAAGCAGGAGGCATCACAATACCAGACCTTAAACTATACTACAGAGCAATAGTAACAAAAATGGCATGGCAGGGCTGGGGATGTGGCTCAAGCGGTAGCGCGCTCGCCTGGCATGGGTGCGGCCCAGGTTCAATCCTCAGCACCACATACAAACAAAAGATGTTGTGTCCGCCAAAAACTAAAAAATAAATAAAAAATTAAAAAAAAAATGGCATGGTATTGGTACCAAAATAGATATGTAGACCAATGGTACAAAATAGAAGACACAGAGACAAACCCACATAAATATGGTTATCTCATACTAGACAAAGGTGTCAAAAACATACATTGGAGAAAAGATAGTCTAGTCAACAAATAGTGCAGGGAAAACTGGAAATCCATATGCAGTAAAATGAAATTGAACATCTATCTCTCACCCTGCACAAAAATTAACTCAAAGTGGATCAAAGACTTAGACACTAGAATAGAGACACTGCAACTAATAGAAGAAAAAGTAGGCCCAAATTTTCATCATGTCAGCTTAGAACCTGACTTCCTACTAAATACTGAATAAAGAAAAGCTTCTGATCCTAGGTTTGCTTCCCATTTCCTGCCTTCATCATGTGTTATTTGTCCTAATAGTTCCCTGAACAAGAGTAAGGTAAAATTAACCCTTCGCTGTCCCCCCTGAACACTTCCTCTTTCCCTGTAGTTAAGTCCAACAATTGATGGGATCTGGGAAGTGACTGTTAAGTATCCAGCATCCCCAAGGATCTCTGAGGTTGGGGGAACAAACCCCCAGCCACAGCTCATGCAGCTAGGGCCAAGTCCCTGAACTGATTGCATTTCCTGACCCCATAGAACATAGGCCTTCCACACCCTCTACTGTCTACTTTCTGCAAAACATAAAAAATTAAAAGAAAAAATCATGCATAAAATGGGAGAACTCAAAGCAACTCCCTAGTGTTACACCAAGGTTTTAAATCTAAAATCTGACTCCTCAACAGCCAACAGAGATACCAGATATCAACCACCTGCTAAACTTGTGTGGCTTTATACCCCATGGACAGTAAAGAGATCTGTACCAAACCCTTTGTTAATGTTAAAGGAGGCCTACTTCTACTTCCCACCCCCAAACTTTCCCTTCCCTTGCACGATCAACAAACCTCTGGATCAGGGACCTTGCCATTTTGCTTCTATACCCACCACCAACCTTCTTATCTTCTCATCTCTTTGGAGAGATAAGACCCCATTCATTATTCATTTCATCTCTGCTGAACAGAAATTCTGCCCTTAGGATGACTGGGACCATGTCCCTTACCACTTGGATTGAGGGAAAGATGTTTTCCCAACTCCTCGTGGGGAAAGTCCAGTCCAGGACTGGCACATTGATGGCATAAAGAGTGTAAGGTATACCTTGCCCTCTGTTGTCACCTTCTGTAGTCAAGCTTCTCCAAGGCTGAAAACTACACAATCAGCTTCCAGAGATACCCCCTAGGTTGTCTCTGAACCCATTTTAAGACCCTCTACTCCCAAGCTGACCTCAAAATTAATGCTTCATTAGCCTTAGCACTCAAACTGGCCACAATACAAATTAGATTATCTGTACTAATGGTGCAAATATGAAACCTTTGATCAAAAAATTCTCCAAAATTAAAAAATTACCTACTATAGATTGGAAAAATTGTCTCAAATTACAGAACGGCAAGTTTGTCTGAGGTTTTCTGCCTCCAAGCTTTCTTTTACCTTCACTCAATTATCAAATATATCACCCTAGACCTTCATACTCCTGCTGGTACTCTCTTTCCCCCATCCAATTTTTCATCAGTTCTACACTTAATACCCATAAAAACTTAAAACAGAGAAGGGCACCAAAGCTTCCCAGAAACAACTTCTATATACTGCTTTCTAGACCTTTAATAATAGGGAAGACAAGGCCAAACAGAAGAAAGAAAAGCATCAGCTCCTAGCCTCAGCCATCCATAGGCCTAAAAAAGGCTATTGCTGCTCATGGCCCCACCAGACCTTCTAATAAATCTCCTGGGCCCTGTTTCAATGTGGAAACTTTGAGCAAAAGCCTGCCTAACCAGAAGCCCGCCCACCAAGCGTAAACAAAAGTGACACTGGACTAGAGAATTGTCCCCAAGGCAAAACACCCCTCCCCCCCATGCAGCCATCTTCCCAAGTCCCATACACTAAGCTTCTGGAGGGAGAGGACCCAAATCCCACAGCCCTGGTAAATCCTCAGCACCATATAAAATAAATAAACAAAATAAAGATATTGTGTCCATGTATAACTAAAAAATATTTTTAAAAAAGAAAAGATAATACATCTTAGGAACCCCAAGTTATAAGGATGATGAATGACCAAGCAGCAGGCAAATATTCTACTTCTGAAGAGATTTTAAGGGCACAATTAGCTAGTAAATGTCTCCCCTTAACTTAAAATAATTATCAAAAGGTTAAATAGTATCCTCATTTTTGAGTGAGATCCCAACCCAAAGTCATATGAACAGGAGACTTATTCCAAGCCCCTACCCTACCCTCAATTTACCTATGGAGCAACAATTTAATCTGTTTGTCACTGAGAGGAAAAATACTTAACACTCTCAGTCTCAAAAGTAATGGGAAAGGATTGGGGTTGGCCCAGTGGTAGAGTGCTTGCTAGCATGTGTGAGGCGCTGTGTTCGATTCTCAGCACCGCATATAAATAAATTAAATAAAGGTCCATTGACAACTAAAAAATATTTTTAAAAAGTTATGGGAGGGGCTGGGGATGTGGCTCAAGCAGTAGCGTGCTCGCCTGGCATGCGTGCGGCCCGGTTCGATCCTCAGCAGCACATACAAACAAAGATGTTGTGTCCGCCAAAAACTAAAAATAAATATTAAAAAATTCTCTCTCTCTCTCTCTCTCTCTCTCTCTCTCTCTCTCTCTCTCTCTCTTTAAAAAAAAAAAAAAATAGTTATGGGAAATAGGGATGGGATTGTGGCTCAGTGGTAGAGCACTTGCCTAGCACAGGTGGGACCCGGGTTCGATCCTCAGCACCACATAAAAATAAAGGCATTGTGTTGTGTCCATCTACACCTAAAAAATAAATATTAAAAAAAGTTATGGGAAATAATGTTTCATAATTTTATACATCCAAACCTGACCTGATTATTACCAACCAGGGAAAAAAGGGTTAAAAAACTCTAGGCAAGAGATTTCCCTAGTCTGGCTACACTGAAGCTTACACTGGAATGCAAACAACAGACTCAATAGGGGGTCTAAGACTAAAAAGAAGGAGGAGGAGGAGGAGAAAAGTGTATGTATATATTTTGCAGTTTACATGATTGCATTATACATACTATACACAGACAGATAGACAGACAGACAGACACACACACACACACACACACCACACACACACACACACACACACACACACGTATGCATAATGAATATACTATCTAGCCTTTAAAAAGAAGGAAATTCCAGCCAGACGTTGTGGCACATACCCATAATCCTAGCAACTCGGGAGGCTGAAGCAGGAGGATCGTGTGTTCAAAACCAGCCTCAGCAATTTAGGCTGTAGGTAACTTAGCAAGACCCTGTCTCAAAACATACAATAAAAAGGACTGGAGATGTAGCTCAATGGTTAAGTACCCCTAGGTTCAATTCCCAGAGAAGGAGAAGGAGAAGAGAGGAGAAGGAGGAGAAGAGAAGAAGATTCTGTCATTGAAACAGCATGAAACCAGGGGATATCATGCTAAATGAAATAAGCCAGGCACAGAAAGACAAATACTGCATGATTTCACTTATATGTAGAATCTTAAAAGTCAGATGCATCACAGCAGAGATTAGAATGGTGGTTGCCAAGGGGCAGGACTTGGGGAGGAACAGCAGAGATTTTGGTCAAAGGGCACTACTACATTTCAGTTAGAATGAATAAGTTCTGTTGATCTCTGTTGTAGCATATAGAGACCATAACTAATAATAATGCATCATGTACTTAAAAATTACTAAAGGAATAGATTTTAAATGTTCTCACACTCCAAAACAAGATAAACATCTAAGGCAATAGATATATTAATTTAGATTGGTTTAATAATTTCACAATGTATACATATATTAAAACATCACATTTTACATGGGAAATACATACTACTTTCATTTGTAAATTATACCTCAGTAAAGAGGGGAACAAAACTTTATAAAAAGAAAATCAGTTGACTATGTATGTGTCTATCTATTTCAGGGCTATTCTATTCCACTGATCTTCATGTCCTTCTTTGGCAATACCAAAATGTCCTGATTACTATAACTTAAATTGTTAAGTCCTGAAATTCAGTGATATGTGAGTTCTCCAGTAAATACTAATGATATTTATCTAAATTCTTTGCAAAATTTTTTTCAGATATTCTACTTTCTTTTATTTCCCATATAAATTTTAGAATTATCTTCATCAATTCCACAAAACATACTTCTAGAATTTTTATTACATTGAGTGTAACAATCAACTTGGAGAAAATCGACATCTTAACTATACTGAGTCTTCTATCTGAGGATAGAACATCTGGCCATTTATTTATGTCTCTGATGTCTCTCATTAATATTTTATAGTTTTCAGCATATAATTATTGCACAGATTCTATGAGATTTATTCCTAAGCATTTCTTGGTCTTGGTTTGCTATTGTAAATGGTACTTTTTTCGTATTCATTTCCAATTGTTAAATGATACTACAGAAAAAGAATTAATTTTTATAAATTGATCTTGTAGCCTGAGAACTTACTAAAATAACTTATTAGTTACAGGAGCTTTTTTGTAGATTCTTTGAGATTTTCCATGCAAATATGTTATCTGCAAACACAGACAGTTTTATATCTTCCTTTCAGCTCCATGTGCTGACAACAGGGTATCACTAAGTTTCCCCCTTGCTTTGTTGAACCAGCTAGATCTTCCAATATGATGTTGAATAGAAATAGTAAGAATGAATATTCTTGCTTTGTTTCCAATTATAGCAGAAAAGCATTCTCTTGCACTTTTGACATCAACTGCAGATTTTTTGTAATTTTTTTCCAAGTTGAGGAAGTTCTCCTTAGTTCCTATTTCACTGAGGTTTTTAATCATGAAAGAATTCTATTTTTTGTCAATTACTGTTTCTGTGTCTACTAAAATAATTACTTTTTTATTCTCTAATTTCTTATTATGGTGGATTACATTGTTTTCAAAATAGCTATTTTTTATTGAGATAAAATTTGTATAACATAAATTCACCATTTTAAAGTATAAAATTCAGTGGTTTTTAGTATAGACATACTGTTATGTAACTATCATCACTAATTCAAGATTGTTGTCTCCCCAGAAATAAACTTAGGGTCTCCTAGTCATCATTCCCAATCCCTTAGCCACCCCCATTCCTTGACAACCACTAATCTACTTTCTGGCTCTATTGATTTGTAAAGTTTAAGTGTGAGGCTTCCAACTTTGTTCTACTTTTTCAAGCTTGTTTTGGCTATTCTGGATCCCTTGCATTTCCATATGAACTTTTAAAAATATTTTTAGTTGTAGATGGACACAAAACCTCACATGTGCTAGGCAAGCACTCTACCACTAAGCTACAACCCCAGCCCTCTATATAAACTTCAAGAACAGTTTGTCCTCTTGGGGAATCTCAAAGACACAGCCATTTGTCAACTGATATGGAATTATTAAATTATGTGGCTATATTGTTTATGTTACTAGTTGAATATCAGCTCTGGATGCAGTTAAACTCATAGAGAGCTCTGTACAGGTCAAAAATTATTATTTATTATTGTTAGAAAACTAAGAACACAGCATTCTCAAATGCAGAACTGATCCCGTGACTCCCCAACTTAAAGCCCTCTGAAGGCTCCTTTTCAAGTCTCTACCATACATGGCATCTGGCAATGCCCACCCTGGAATCTCTCTGTCCACAGGGTACCTCTGCACATTCACACTTTTTACTCTGCTCTTACCTGGTTGCCCTTGATAATAGTGTTGGTCTCCCAGGCACCAGCATTCTGTCTGAACATCGCCACCAGGCCAATGTGTTGATATCGAGGTGCACCCAGAACCAGGCTTTGCACCCGGTTCCTCAAGATGACTGCAGATGCATAACCTGAAGATGGTGGTCTAATAGGCAAAGTGCTTTCCCTCACAGGCCCTGCCCTCCTTTCCACTTTGCAGGTCATACTTGAGTGGGGGTAATGGGGCAGCCCCATGCTTGGCAGATTGGGGTAACAGCACTATACTATATTCCTCTTTGTGAACATAATTAAAATTAAATTTTGAAATTTATGTCTTTGCACATATCCCAAGGGCCTGTGAAAGATCCAATGGCAGTTACACTAACTGAGTTACATGAAATCCTAATCCTTTCTTAGGGGACCCCTGCTTTCCCCACTTACCCAAGTAAGCATCATTCATGTCTGAGTCTACCCTGGTTGTGTTGATGAAGGTGATTTCATTCTTGGACCTATGCAAAAAGGCCCCACCAGCCCAGTCAAAGCTCCCCACGGAGCCCAGCAAAGGACCATTCTGGAAAAAGAGGTCGAACAGGATTGATGAGGGAAGAAGAGACCATTTCTGCCCATTAAAGAGTTACCTCACTACAAGAGTCCATCACAGGAAGAGCCCCCAGACCCTTGGACTTCTTCTCTCTTTTCTTCTTGCCCTACCTCCACCCCCAATTTAATGAAGGGCCACTTACAGAGGTGATGGCAGCACTGAAGCCTTCCTGAGACATCTCATGCTCAAAGGAGCTGGTACTTCCTGTCTGAGTGCCTGTGAGGAGGAGAACTTTCTATATCAAAGAAAGCAGAAGAGCATAGAATAGTGCTGGAAATGCAAATGCTATTGTAGCCAGACAAAGGGAGGCTCCAATGGGATCTGTGTTGAACTCTAAAGTGTGTGCCCTTCTTTTGGCAGCTAATCACAGCAGCTACTTTCTGTCAGATGAGAATGTGGTCCTCAAGAAGTCTAATTCCTTTATTCAATATGCATTTATTGACCATCTTCTATGTACCAGGTAGTATTACAGGTGAAGAGTAACAGAATATTGAATAAATGTCAGCAACACATCTGCATTTTAGGGAAAATGCTGTATGGAATTTGACTTCTCCACACTTGGATTTATCAACCTATAGCCAAGATTGGCAAAATTATAGATGAAAATAAAGATTCTTCGATTTCAAAGGAATTGACCTGGTGAGGCCCAAGTGGTAGAGAAGAGTTGAGGTCAAGATTCCAGGAATTAGGAAGGTCTAGTCTGCATCTTGAGCTCTTCTGGGAACACAGATGCCCAGCTCACCTTCAATTGCAAAGATCTTTTCCTGAAGCTGGTTTTGAATGGTCTTTAGAGCTTCAAAGTTATTCACCCGGAACACATGATCACGAGCTGGCTTAGAGGCAATGGTATTAAGCTCTTCACGGGATCTGTCATTGTTGAAGGCACCTCCCACCTGGTTGCCAAGAAACAAGGGTCAAAGCAGACAGTGTCTGTAGGTAGCAGTATCATCTAGCAAAAATTCCTTAGGAAAAGTATCAGGAACATTGTCAAATAAGAGAATGCAGCAGAAGGCCTCTGAGACACTGCCAAGTGTAGCTGGGCAGAGTGTACATTGCATAGGCAGCAGCTGGGGGATTTTTTTTTTTTTTTTTTTTTTTTTTTTTTGCACTGGAGATTGAACTCAAGGCCACTTTACCAGTGAGCTATATCCCCAGCACTTTTTATTTTTTACTTTGAGACAGGGTATCACTAAGTTGCTAAGGCTGACCTTGAACCTGCAGTCTTCCTGCCTCAGCCTCTGGAGTTGCTGGAATTATAAGCATCTGCCACCACATCCAGATTCAAACACCATTTTTTTTTAATATTTATTTTTCAGTTTTCAGCGGACACAACATCTTTGTTTGTATGTGGTGCTGAGGATCGAACCCGGGCCGCACGTATGCCAGGCGAGCACGCTATTGCTTGAGCCACATCCCCAGCCCCTCAAACACAATTTTTAATGTATTTTCTCTGCCATGCTTCCTGGCTGCCCTCCTCTCAGAGAAAAGGGAGAGATTTTTTCTTTATATGAAGGTCTTACATGGTAATCCATGCACTCAGAATGATACTTTTTCTATGTCACACAAGTACTGTGGTAGTTTGATTATACTGATGATCCTCTTCCTTGTATCCAAGCCCTTTCCCTACAAACTTTCCTGTGCCCTTTACTCTTAGGGGAGTAATCTGAACCACTCACTGTCTCTGGGCTCAGCCATGTATCTTGGTTTAGCCCATGGATGTTATCAAACTTGATGCAAACAAAGATCTGAAAAAATGTCTGCAACATTTTCACTTTCTCGCTTGTTCCTCTGCCTTCACCAAAAGGACATGTCAAGGACAGCCCACTGTAGAATGAGACCCAGGGAGCAGAAGGGCCAAATCACCCAGTTGTTCCAACCAAGGTCATCTGTCCAGCAGACAAACTAGCTTGCAATCCTCAGAAATGGAGAAAGCTGGCCAGGATGTAAGCACGAGGATTACAAGTTCAAGACCACACTGGGCAACTTAGTGAGACTCTGTCTCAAAATAAAAAATAAACAGGACTAGGGATGTATCTCTGTGGTAGAGTACCCCTGAGTTAAATCCCCAGTGCTAGAAGAAAGAAAAGAAGGAAGGGGGAGGGGGAGAGGAGGGGAGATGGCCTGACAACGTGTAGCTGATTAAAAATGTGTGAATGAGCCCATCTGAGACCAGAAAAACTATGCAGCTGATCTACAGGCTTACTTATTATTTTTAGCCATTGAATTTGTAGATCATTTGTTACACAGCATTATTGTGACAATAGATAACTGATGCACAGGTCTGTCTGGGTTAGCAGGAACCCTTGCCTCACTGATTTCACCAGTATTTGCAAGTTGAAGGGAGGGTATGTCCAAGTAGAAATCCACAACAAAAGCATCAGGCCCAAAGACACATTTCCTACCCCAATGACATAGCGAATGACCCCCTTTCTGTCGGCCTCAGGGATGACATCCTCATAATTCAGGGGATCTTGATACTTTTCTCCATCTGTGATGACAACTAGGATCTTAACAGCATTTTCCCGGGCTCCATTGGCACTCTGAAACAGTTCTCTTCTGTTCACAGAAGAGGAAGAACAAAGTCAAATGCAAATAAAGAGGCTATTAATGTGTTGGGAGGAAATGTCAACAGAGTCACAGACACAGTCGCAGCTGGGCTCTGTCTAGGAAGGGGCTCTCTCTCTCCTGAGATAGAAAGGCAGCGGGGGAAGGGAGAAGAGAGAGAAGAATGGGGAAAAAAGTAAGCCTTTACCCTTATATATGCTTTTGTATGTTTTGACATTTTAAACTGAATATTATTCTTTTAAGTTTAGAAAATTTAAAAAAAAAAGAAATAGACAGTTTGGCCTTCATCACATCTCTCCTAGAGTACTACTACAGCTCTCCAGCTCATCTTCCTGCACTTCTGTCCCAACCCCACCCTTTCTGTTACACACACACACACAATCAGAATATTTCCAAAACATAATAGGATATCTTCCTACTGCTTAAGATCATCAATGGATCCTCAGTGGCTACAAATTTGCCTTTGGTTACCGAAATCAATCAATTTTTCTGGCCTCCCTCCAGCCACCTTTTCCTCACTCACTTTTTTTTGTTTGTTTGTTTTTGGTGGCAGCGGTAGGTACCATGGATTGAATTCAGGGACATTCAAAATGGCACCACATCCCCAGTCCTTTTTTTTTTTTTTTTTTTTTTGTATTTTTAGAAAGAGGGTCTCACTGAGTTGATTAGTGCCTCACTTTTGCGAAGGCTGGCTTTGAACTCGCCATCCTCCTGCCTCAGCCTCCCAAACCACTGAGATTACTGGTATGCATCACCCCACCCAGATTTCACTTCCTCTCTTTACTTCCACATTTATGCACAATTTTTTTTCATTGACATATTAGAGAAAGGAGACCCGGGAGAAGAAGGAGGGCAAGAGAAGGTGAGGTACTAGAGAATGAGATTGATCAAATTATATTATGTGCATATATGAAAATATCTCAATGAATCTCACTATTAAGCATAATTATAATGCACCAATAGAAAAAAAATACTACATACAGACCTCCTTCAAACCTTTGCCCCATTCTCGTCTGAACAATTCCCACATCCTTCAAAGCCCAGTTAAAATCATCTCCTCCTTCCATCTTAAGCAAAGAAGGAAGAACTTACACTACTTTGCGGATTCCTGTGGCAGTGTATGTTGTCCCATGCAGTTGTCTTATTTGGTTTACCAGCAATCTTGGGTTAGGATTTGTCTTGAAATAATTGAAGGTAAAATGAGTCTGGAAGTCATTTGAGTACTGCATCAAAGAGAACTGGAAACAGGGCAGTGGCATTAGACTGAAGAAGGTGCTCCTCATCTCCAGCAAGCCTTACATAAACCTTGCAACACTCCAATTTCCAAATTTCTTCTCCACAGCTCCCACCCACTTTCAATAATAGAATTCTACAAGAAGTGACATGTGGGTTTCATCTCCCATGCCACCCCTATTCGTCGAGCTGCCTACTTGAAATAATGCTTATGGTGCATCCAAGCAGATCAAAAAATAGAATCATAAAACAACATAACAATCAGATGTCCATTTTGCCATGTCTGCCATTGCAGTAGTGGGGAACAGTGGCAATCTGGCTGCCATGTATTTGCCACCCTGGTATGAGCCCTTACCAAGGTTTTAGACTTTTTGAATTGGTCCATCACTGTTGACACAAAGTCCTTCATCTTCCTAAAGTCGTTTTCATTGATGCTACCAGAGCCATCAATCAAAAAGGCAATGTCGCTCTCCTGCTGAGGACATTCTAGGGAAGAGGAAAAAGAGTACAAATTGATTAAGTAATTAGAGACTTGTTATCAGGTAAACAAGATTCCACCTATGTTCTGGGCTGAATTTTAAAAATGGCAGACTCCTTGGACATCAGCAAAATGACTGCTAGAAGTCATTAGTGCTCAGTCATCCACAAAGACAGCCAGAACAAGAAACAACCAAATAAATTTTGATGAAAATAAAATAACTAAAGGAGAGTACCAGAGTATATCAATCCCAGGATGGCCTCAGGGAATGGAAGGAAATTCCTGGCCTCCATCCCCCATCTCCCAGCAGATGTCAGCTTGGAACCAGGAGGGATTTCCTCCCAAGGTGGTAAAAGTAAGCAAGAGAACCCAGCAGCTATCACCAACATGTTGGGCACTTACATTCCTCACCACTGGGGTCTACAGTTGTCCTACAGAGTTTCAGCTGTGTGAGCGGCCTAGAGTACACAGCTGTGCTCCCTCAAGAGAAGGAGGCAACACTGAGCCCCAGCCCCTGTGGCCTATGCAGCTGAGGCCATATTGGAACCAGAGCCACTGCTGGAGTGTGTCCTGTTCCAGGGATGATAAGAGGTCATGGCACCTTTCCACCCCTGAAGTGTAGCCACCTGGTGGCTGTGCCCTTCTCCTTGGGGGCAAGCTGCCATAAAGCCACTTCATCTACCCTTCCCATCCCTGCGACCTATCCAGTCCTGCCTGAGCTGAACCAGTGCACTAGCTCTACAGAGAATAGTACTTGAGCCAGGCGCAGTGGTGCATGCCTATAATCCCGGCAGCTCAGGAGGCTGAGGCAAGAGGATCGCAAGTTCAAAGCCAGCCTCAGCAACAGTGAGGCACTAAGCAACTCAGTGAGACCGTCTCTAAATAAAATACAAAATAGGGCTGAAGGTGTGGCTCAGTGGTTGAGTACTCCTGAGTTCAATCCCTGGTACCAAAAAAAAAAAATAGTACTCAGGGTCATTGCAGTTCCCTTTCCCCTAAGTTGAAGCGACACTCTGCGTACCAGGGTTTCCAGAAAAGTGGCTTGCTGCTCAGAGAAGTCATGCTCCCTGAGGCTGAGCTGAAGTAGTGCATCATCTCCTGGGAAATTAGTGTCTTGGCTGACCAAGCAGCCATGCATCCCAGGACTGAGGTGAAGCAGTACCCCCATTTGCATTATGGAAAGTAAGAGACAAACATGGGGACAAAGAGCTTATTTAATGAAAAGAAAAAAAGCATTCAATTCTTAGAAGAGGTATGGATATCCAGATATATGAAACTGAAAATTCCAAAAGCAGATTCAATCCCAAGTGGTCTTCACTGCAAAGCACAATAAATTAACTGTCGAAAGTCAGACAAGGAATTTAAAAGCAGCAAAAGAAAAGCAGCCAGTCACTATAAGACAGTCCTTGTTAGACAACTGAGTTCTCAGCAGAAACTCTGTAGGACAACATAAAAGGGAATGATATATTTGATGTGTTGAAAGAAAAAACAGTCAACCAAGAATACTATATCCAAGAATACAATCTCTTTCAGGAAAAATAAAATCTTTCTTAGACAAGCAAAATTGAGGGAATTCATCACCAAAAGACTTGTCTTACAAGAAATGATTAAGGAAATTCTTCAAGTAGAAATGAAAGGACACTAATTACTAATACAAAAATATATTAGAGTATAAAATTCACAGGTAAAAGTAGATATATAATCAAATCCAGAATACCACACTATTGATATTGTGCTCTGTAAATCACATATATCTCTAGTATGAAGGTTAAAACTCAAAATGATAAAAAATAAATAAATAACAATAGGGGCTGGGGTTGTGGCTCAGTGGTACAGCACTTGCTTAGCATGTGTGAGGCACTGGGTTCAATTCTCAGCATCATATATAAATAAATAAAGTTCATTGACAACTAAGAAAATATTTTTCAAAAAATAACAATAGCTTCAATAAGTTTTTAAGAAATATATAATATAAAAATGTCAAATGTGACATCAAAAATAGAAATTGGGGGCTGGGGGTACAGCTTAAGTAGTCGAGTGTTTGTCTAATATGCACGAAGTCCTGGTTTCAGTTCTCAGCACTGCAAAAACAAGTGAAAAAAAGATAAAAGGGAGATATAGATATATATATATATATATATATATATATATATATATATATATATATGTATACACACACACACACACACACACACACACACACACACATGCATGCCTTCTGGGGAGAGATTTAAAGTCTAGAGTTCTGGGCTGGGAATGTTTCCCAGTGGTAGAGCACTTGCCTAGCATGTGTGGGACCTGGAGTTCAAACCCCAGCACTGCAAAAAATGACTAGAAGTTAACTGAAGTTAAGGTGTCATCAGTGTAAAATAGACTACTGCAACTATAAAATATTGCACATAAGCCTGTGGTAGCAAGGCAAAAAAAAAAAAAAAAAACTAGAGAAGACACACAGATGATAAAGAGAAAGGAAATAAAATAGAGCTCTAAAGAAAATCACCAAATCACAGAGAGAACAACAACAGAGAAAGATAGGAACAAAGGTCTACAAACAATGAGAAGACAGCAACAAAATGGTAGTAATAACTGTTTACCTATCAATAATTGCTTTGAATGTGAATGTATTAAGATCTCCAATCAAAAATCACAGTGGTTGAAGGAATTGAAAAACAAGATCCAACTATATCCAGCCTGGTACATTAGTCTTAAGGAGATACATAGGCTAAAAGTGAAGAGAGAAAATAAGGTATCTCATGCAAATGTTATCCTAAAGAGAGCAAGTACAGCTATTCTTATATCAGAATTCTTATATCTTATATCAAGTTTAAAACTGTTACAAGAAGGATTGGGGGCTTAGCTCAATGGTAGAGTACCGGCTGGGTTCAATCCTCAGCACAGAAAAAATCTGCTACAAGATACAAAGAAAGTCATTATTTAATGATACAGGGCTCAATTTATCAAAAAGATATAATAATCAAATATATATATATGTATATATATGGCTAGCCAATATCAGAGCACCTAAGTATATAAAAAAATATTAATGGACATAAAAGGACAAATAGATAGAGATGAGAGTGATACAATAAAATTAGGAGACTTCACTACCCCGTTTTCAACAAATTAATCAGACAGAAAAATTAACATGGAAATACTGAAATTTAACTGCACTTTAGACAAACTAGATCTAAGAACATTATACATAACCTTCCAGCTTACAGTTATAGAATACATATTCTTCTCAATTGCACACAGAACATTCTCCAAGAATGACCATTTAGTAGGCCACAAAACAAGCTTTATCAAATATTTTAAAAACTTGAAATATATCAAGAATTGTTCCCAACAACAATGATACATAATTAGAAATCAATAATAGGAGGAACTTTAGAAACCATAAAAGTACATGAAAACTAAACAACATTCCAGAGCTAGGGCTGCAGCTCAGTGGCAGAGCATTGCCTAGTATGTGTGAAGCCCTGAGTTTGAACACAAGCCCTAAAAAAAAGAAGGGGGAAAAAATTCTCCTAAACAACCAATGAGCCAATGGAGAAATTAAAAGGAAAAATTTTAAAAATCTCCACAGACAAATGAAAATGTAAACACAACATACCAAAAATTATGAAAGCAAATGCAACATTCAGAGGGAAATTTATAGCAATAAATGCCTACATCAAAACATAGGAAAGTTCTCAGACTGGGGTTGTGGCTCAGCAGTGGAGTGCTTGCCTAGCATGTGTAAGGCCCTGGGTTCAATCCTCAGCACCACATAAAAATAAATAAAATAAAGGTATTGTGCCAGACTACAACTAAAAAATAAATATTAAAAAAAAAACACATAAGAGGGGCTGAGGTTGTGGCTCAGCAGTAGAGTGTTCGCCTAGCATGCACGAGGCACTGGGTTCAATCTTCAACACCACATAAATGTAAAATAAAGATATTTTTTTTTTAAATAAGAAAGTTCTCAAAAAATCTAATACTTTACCTCATAAAAAATAACAAAATAACAAACCAAACTCTAAGAGAGAAGAATAAATAATAAAGATCGGAGCAGAAATAAACAACAGAGAGACTTAAAATACAATGTAAAAAAATAAATGAAATAAACAGTTGTTTTTTCAAAGGATAAACAAAATCCACAGGCTTTTAATCAGGTTAATAAAGAAATAACTGAGAAGAATCAAACGTAGAAATGATAAAGCACACATTAAACTGATGTCACGGAAATACAAAAGACAAAAATACAAAAGAGAGTATTATGAACAACTATATACCAACAAATTTGAAAACTACAAGAAATGGATAAATTCCTAGATACATGCAACCTACAGAGATTGTGCCACCCTGAAATGGAAAATCTGAATAGAATAATGAGTAAGGAGAGTGAATCAGCAATAAAAAGACTTCTTGCAAAGAAAAAGCCAGGAACCAGATAACTTCACTGCTGAATTCAACCAAACATTAAAGAATTAATACCAATTCTTCTCAAACTATTTCATAAAATTGAGAAAGAGGAAAATCTTCCAGATTCATTCTGTGAAGTCAGCATTACCCTGATATCAAGGTTAGACAAAGACAAACAAAGAAAAAGAAAATTACTAGTATACCTAGTAAGGATACATGTAAAAATCCTCAACAAAATTCAAGGGAATTGAATTCAACAGCAGATCAAAAGTATCACTCACTATGATCAAGTAGGATTCATCCCAGGAATACAAGGATAGTTTGACATACACAAAATTTGATTCATCACATTTACAAAGTGAAGAACCAAAACCATATGATTATTTCAGTAGGTACAAAAACACATTGGACAAAACTTAACATCCCTTCATGATAAAAACTCTCAAGCCAGGCATAATGGCACATGCCTATAATCCCAGCAGTTTGGGAGGCTGAGACAGGAGGATCAGAGTTCAAAGCCAGCCTCAGCAATAGTGAGGCACTAAGCAACTCATTGAGACCCTATCTCTAAATAAAATACAAAAAAGGGAAGTACCCCCCAAAAAAATAAAAAAATTAAAACTCTCAACAGATTAGGCATAAAATGTACCTATTTCAGCACAGTGAGGCTGTGACAAACTCACAAACTCACAGCCTACGTCATACTGAATGGAAAAAGCTGAAATCATTTCCTCTAGAATCAGGAACAAGACAAGGAGGGCCCTCTTAATCACTCTTATTTAACAAAATACAAGAAGTCCTAGCAAGAGCAATTAGGCAAGAGTAAAAAATAAAAGGCATCCAAGTTGGAAAGAAGTCAAATTGTCTCTATTTGCAGATGATATAATATTATATATAGAAAAACCTAAAGACTCCAAAAAAAAAAAAAAAACTGTTAGAACTAACAAATGAGTTCAATAAAGTGTCAGGGAACAAACATGTGAAAATCTATAGTATTTCTATATGATAATAGTAAGCTACCAAAAAATGAAGAAAAAAATCCCATTTAAGAAATAAGAGGGCTGGGGCTGTAGCTCAGTGGTAGAGCACTTTCCTAGCACATGTGAGGCACTGGGTTTGATCCTCCACACCACATAAAAATAAATAAATAAAATAAAGGTCCATAAACAACTAAAACATAAAAAATAAATAATATACCTAGGAAAAATTCAGAAAGTTGAAATATCTCTATACTGAAAATTATAAGAGTGTTGAAAGAAACTGAAGAGGACATAATTAAGTGAAATCACATCTAGTATTCATGTACTGAGAGAATTAATATTGTTAAAAGTTTCACATTACCTAAGTGATCTACAGATTCACTGCAATCTCTATAAAAATACCAATGACATTCTTCATAGAAATAGAAAAAACAATTCTAAAATTCATATAAAACCACCAAAGATCCCATAGAGTCAAGGCAATCTTGAGCATAAAGAACAAAGCTGGTAACACCCAAGAAGCAGTGGGGGTAGAATAGAAGTGTTGTGAATTAGACAAAGGGGAATGAAGGGAAGAAAGGGAGATAGGAATAGGGAAGACAGTGGAATGAATCTGACATAACTTTCCTATATACATGTATGAATACACCACAGTGAATCTCAATATCCTGTACATCCACAAGACTGGGATCCTAATTAGAATAAGATATACTCCATGCTTGTATAAATATGTCAAAATAGACTCTACTTGGGGCTGGGGTTGTGGCTCAGTAGCAGAGTGCTTGCCTAGCATGTGTGAGGCACTGGGTTTGATTTTCAGCACCACATATAAATGAATAAAACAAAGGTCCATCGACCAACTAAAAAAATAAATAATATTTTTACAAAAATAGACTCTACTATTATGTACGACTAAAAAGAACAAATAAAAAAGTAAATTACCTTCACTAATACTACTAGTTTCAAAATATCATTTTATGTAGTAATAACAATTTCAAAATGACCTATGAAGTGTGAATTATTGTGTAAGGGAAATATCTGAATATATTTGTGTATGCGTTTCTTTTACTAAATTGTCATTAAAAAGGGGCTGAGGTTGTGGCTCAAAGGTAGAACGTTTGCCTAGCATGAGTGGGGCACTGTGTTTGATCCTCAGCACCATAAAAAAAAAAAAAAAAGATATTGTGTATACCTATAAAAAAATAAATATTTTTTTTAAAAATTGACATAAAAAAGAGTCATCAAAATGTTAGTGCTTTGGGGCTGGGCTGTAGCTCAGTGGTAGAGCACTTGTGTCGCATGTGTGAGGTGCTCGATTCTCAGCACCACATAAAAAGAAATAAATAAAGATATTGTGTCCATATACAACTAAAAAATGTTTTAAAATAGTGTTAGAATAAATAAATACTTTTTTTAAAAAAAGAAAGATTAGCATGGAGTTTATACAACTCTATTCATGATCACCAAACATTTTTCAACTCAAACATCCTTTGGTGTTAACAAATGGACTTGTGAATGGGGCTGTGGTGAATCCATGCAAAGGAATATCACTCACTGGTATAAAAAGAATGATACACACGACAACATGGATATACGCGGAAATAATGCATTGTCAGCTGAGATCTGGAGAAGAGCATGCCTAGCTAAAGGAATAGTAAGCACAAAGGCCCTGAGGCAAGGACAGGTTGGTGTGATTCCTGAAGAAGAAAGTCAGCTAGAGTGGCTGAAGCAGTGATTGAGGTAGAAGGCAGTGGGAGAGTAAGAGAGGTAAGCAGGGGCTGCACCATCTAGAACATCAAAGGCAGGAGAACAGGCACTTACTCCATGGACAATGGTTGGGACATCTATGAAGTCAGGTGGCCTGGTCCCCTTGCAGAGGTAAGTATATCAGGACTTTGCTTAAAGTGAGTTTCTCCTACCCCGCCCCCACCACCAATTGTTTTTAGTGGAATGGCTTCCCCATCCTTCTGCACCTAGACCTCTAAGTTCTCCCCTAGACCACGAGCAGTCAATCACAGCTCAGTCCTACCCGCTATCCTCCAGTCTCTACCAAAAGGCACATACCTCTGAGGGCCTCTGGAAACCTCTGGGGCTGCTGCAGTAGGTTGGATCCAAATAGGAAGCAGAAGCCATTCACATAAGTGTTCTCCTTGCAAGTTTGGTGCACAGTGGGGCCACAGGCCTGAGGGACAGGGTACCAGTAGAAGGGGCTGCCCTGCTCCCTCTCTTTTCATAGCAGCACCTCCACCTCCCACAAGACCCCAGCCCCAATAGCCTCAGGTCCCCATTCCTCCCCTCAAGACCCTCCTGTGACCCAGAGCAACTCACCAGCAGCTGTGAGGGGTTGATGGCAGTCGCCAGGGAGAGGCCCAAGGACATGTTCACAGCCTCCAGGGGGACTGCAGAGATAGATATGTACATGGTCACCCTCAAGGGGATGAAAGGAGCTGTGTAAGAGCTAGGCAGGGATCACTTCAAATAGGAGACACAGAAGTGTGACAGGTCAAGGGGACACCTAGATCATGGGAAAGTAACAGAGAGAGGCCACCTGAGAGAGTCTGAGGTAGGGTTTTTCAGATTGAGTAGAGACTGGAGAGCCAGACTCCCTCTGTCCCCCAGTGTAGATCCCCCAGAACATGGGGATTCCTGGAAAGTACAGGTGAGTCACAGATGGAATCCAGCACTACCAGGGACCCAGATGGGGGCCAGTGACTCACCCTGAAAGTGGATGGGCTCACACTTGCGGGTGTTGATTTCACATTGATAGAGGCCTCCTGTTTGGTTGTCAGCTTTTATCTCCTGGGGGGCTCCAACCACAATCCTGGGGAGAATAGAGAAAACTCTGATGTGCAGGAAAAGAAGGAGATCATGGAAGAGTTCTACCACCCAAGGGAAAAGTAGGGACTCTCATGTGGATTCTTGAATTTCCATTAATAGGAAGAATAATTTGCCCAGGAAGAAATGGAAAAATATTAAGTCTCAATGAGAAGGGCCTGAGAATGACATGCAACTCAGAGGGCATTTTCAAAATGAATAAGTTCATCCACAGAGTAATTTTAAATAAATTTCTGCATATGATAAACTAGTTCATGCAAAGACAAAAGATAAATAATAAATTGTAAGAAAGGATATTAGCAACTTATAACTCAGACTACCTTCAATATAGTCAGTTCCTACAAACCAGTAAGAGAAATAAAAGAATAGAAAATGGTGCAAAAGATTTTTTAAAAGAATTTGCAAAAAAAAAAAAATTTAAAAAGAACTACATGTCTGGTAAAAAAAAAAAAAGAAAAAGAAAAAGAAAGCAATTTAAAACTAAATTTACTCATCTACTCACTTTTACAAAGATCAATAAGTTTGATAACAAATTGAATTGGCAAGTGGATGGGGAAATAAGTGTTCCCACAAACTTCTGGTGCAAGTGAAATTTGCTGCCATGCTTTACAGAGGGCTTTACATGCTTTACAGAGGGCAATCTGGAAAATTTTATTGTAATCACATATGCACACACAGAAGTGCATCCCTGTAATTCCAGCAGCTGGTGAGGCTGAGACAGGATTGCAAGTTCGGGGTCAGCCTAAGCAACTTAGGGAGACCCTATCTCAAAGTAAGTAAGTAAATATAAGGCTAGGTGTGCAGTTTTGTAGTAGAGCACTTGCCTAACTGCCCTGCGTTCAATCCCCAGTACCACAAAAATTTAAAATTGTATATGCATTTTTGATCCAGCACTACCAGTTCTGGGAATTTACTTCCAAATATACTTGCACATGTGCAAAAGAACAGTATAGTCCATATAAAAGTTTGGAAATGATCTAAATGTGCCTTAAGAGATTTAATCCCCTGCCCATGCAAAGAGTACAGATGCATCTCCTGCAAGGGAGGAGGAGGAGGAGGAGGAGAAAGAAGAGGAGGAGGGGGGGGGAGAGGAGGGGGGGGAGAGGAGGGGGAGGGGGAGGAGAAGGGGAGGAGGAGGGCAAAGCAAAGCAGAGTTGCTGCTCCTATGCCAAGTGTACCCAGGGTTGTGTCTACAAAGGGGCAAAGGACAAGTGCAGCTGCTGCACCTGATGTGGGAAGAGCCCTGCCCCCACCTGTACACCGAGCAGACTTGCATTTCTTGTCCTAGTCCCCAAACCCATTTGAAGCCTTCCTTTTCCTATGAACTATGTGAATAATAATACAACTGTTGACAACTTTCTTGGGGAAAAAAAGAAGAGATTTAATGTAATGTAAAAGCAAATTCTAGTATCTCCTAATAACAGAATATGATGCAAACAGAAGACAGAATGAGTATGCTTTTTATGTACTTAATCTGGTAAAATCAGATTAATGTACAAAATCAGCAAAATGTAGTAGAAAGTAGAGGTCAACACATTTTTCTGAAAAAGTTATAATAGTTCCACAAATATTTCTGGTAAATGTTTTAGTCTTTATGAACAATACAGTCTCTGTCACAGATATTTTATTTTACCAGCATAACTCAAAAGAAGTCATAAACAATAAGTGGCAAATGGGCAGAGTTGTGTTCAATAAAATTTATTTACAAAAATAATTGGCAAGCCAGATGCAGTGGTGCACACCTGTAATCCCAGCGACTCTGGAGGCTGAGGTAGGAGGATCACAAGCTCAAGGCCAGCCTCAGCAACTTCACCAGCTCCTAAACAACTTTAAAAGGGCTAGGGATGTGGCTCAGTGGTTAAGTGCCCTTGGGTTCAATCTCTGGTACCAAAAAAAGTACAGGCAACAGCCATAGATTAAGTATAATGTGTGGTATAAATTGAGTATGGAGTAGAAACTAGGGAGATAGATATAGACATAAAGATATAAATATATAGATAAAAATCTCTGAAAGAACTCACAAAGAAATTATTTGTCAATGTACCTCTTGGAAAGGGAAGTGGGGGAAGGGTTGCGGAAGAGCTTTTTATTCTTACACACTTTTGCATCTTTTGAATTTGGAAACTTGTCCTGGTTCCAAATTTGCTACCTACTCAAAAATCAATCAAGGAAACAGCTTACTGTTTTCCAACAATTTAGGGAAGCACATGAGACAGAGGATGTCCCACTGGTGCTCTTACCGGGATCCCTCAAACTGGACCACACTCTGCCCAAACCCCCTTGCGTTCTCTTGGAAGGTCATTGGATTTTCAGTGTCCAGGTTGAATGCACGACACAAAGCCAAGGCTGGAAGGAGAATAAGGTGTTTAGGGTCAGGAGAGGAACCTCTACAGTTAAGGAAGGAGCACACCTTCCTGCACCACACACCATCCTGTCCAGATTCACCCTAACCCATCATCAGGATGTCTGCCTCCAGGGTCTAGTTCTGACTGCCTAGGGCAGGGGCAGCACATTTTTTCTATAGAGAGGCTGATATTTCAAGCTTTGCAGGCCAAGAGTCTAATAGAATACATAGGTACAAATATAACAGGAAAAATTTTCACTTCCACAAATTTTTCATCAAGGAAATTCAAAATATAATTATTAATTACAATTTTTTTGTAATATAAGTTTAATAATGAGCCAAATGAAGTTCTAGGTAAGGAGATGGCATTTCACCTCACTGGATTCCAAATTTCTATTCCCTGTCATCAAATTGGTTATAAATGTTATCTTCAACCTCTGGCTTGCAGATTATAGCCAACAATAGGTGGTGAGCCACATTTGACACATTTACTACCATCAGAGGATGCAGTCAGTCCATCTCTGAGCTCCACCCTCCCTTCTGAGCACAAAAAATGTCCTCTTCATCAAATACTTTGCCCAACAATCCTATAGACAATGCTATTTGCCCAAGTTCCTATAGACTCAGTTAGATAATTTCCTTCCCATGCAAACTTCCTTCTCAAGCATTTCCTTCCCTTCTTGGCTCATTCTCCACAAAATATAGGCATAAAAGGAAACAGACTCAAACATTTTAATTCATCAGTCATTCAACAAACATACCTGATCCTTGTTAAATAGAACTCTAGCAAAGTGGAGGCCATGATAGAATCCAAGAGGAAGCCCTCTGGGACAAGAGTCTAACACCTGCTGTGCATCTTCAGGCATATCACTTCATCTCTCTGGGCCTCAGTTTTCTCATTTGTGAAGTGATTGGATGCCAAAGAGCCTTGAATTTAGTCATTCATCCATGCTTCGTGGCCACCTCATCTTGATCTTACTCTACTCTCTGCTTCGTCCTTAAATGATCCTTCCCCCCAAACCCCTCTACCTCTCCCTAGCCTACCTCCTACATATTCTGTGTCCTTTCTCTCCATTCACAGCCCCAAAAGTTCCCCTCCTCCCCATCCTGAGGTCCCCCCAAGTCCCTGGTGTACCTGTTAACAGAAGAACTCTACAAGTCATGGCTGAAAGGAGCAGGAACCGGGAAGAAGCATGAACTGTGGGGTTGCAAGCCCCACTGAGCCACTTCAAGTAAGCCACCAAAGCCAGGAAGGGAGAAAAAGAGAAGTAGGAGGGCTAAAGCTGTTAAGAGACTCAAAGAAAGAGGAGGGAGGCTCACTGAGCACCCAGCCCCACTTGACCTTCCTGGGACTGCACACAGCCTGATCTCCTGCCCTGCCCAATTTCCTGACCCAAACCATAAAAGTCACTCTCCAAAAGATGCCATTTGTCACCTGGGTTTGGCCAAAGCATTATGGAAAGCAAGCAAAATAGCTTTTGAGCCTGCCTTCTGCAATGTGTGTTCTGAACATTAATACAGATCAAATGAGTATAGGAGCTTCAACCTTGCTTCTCCCTAAAAACCCTTTGCCAAAAAATGGCCCTCCTCTAACCCCTAAAAACAGGAGCACCCTTCACCAGAGCTGTTTGTTATAGCTATCAACAAGGACAACTCGATACAGAGAAAGATGATGTTTTATAATATTTTGCTTTTAAAAAAAGCCTCAGGGAACTGGGGTTGTGACTCAGTGGTAGAGCACTTGCCTAGCATGTGGGAGGAGCTGGGTTTGATCCTCAGCACCACATAAAAATAAATAAATAAAATAAGGATATTGTGTCCAACTACAACTAAAAATATATATACATGTTGAAAAAAAAAAAAAAAGCTTCAGACCCCTTATCCAAAATTTTCACCTCCAAGAATTTGTCTTAGGAAATAGCTAAAAGCTGGGCCTAATGGCTCCTGTTTATAGTCCCAGTTACGCTGGAGGCTACAGCAGGAAGTTCAGGGCCAGAAGTTCAGGGCCAGCATAGTGAGATCCTGTCTCTTTAAAAAAAAAATGAAGAAGAAAAAAAATATATTAACGTCACTAAGAAGTGCAAAGAGATGCATACAAAATCATTCATTGCAGCATTGTTTTTTTGTTGTTTTTATTGTTGCTTGTGGTGCTGGGGATTGAACCCAGGGCCTGTACATGTGAGGCAAGCATTCTACCAACTGAGCTATATCCCCAGCCTACAGCATTGTTTTTAATAATGAAAAACTAGAACAATCTGATATCCAACAGAAAAATGTTTAAATGATATCTTACTCTGTAATCTATCCTTATATTTCCTTGTGTATGGTAATCTCTAATTCAAAAATGCAGGAAAATACTTTCATCAAATACATAGACCATCAAACTATATCTTATATGTGACTGCTAATGTGATTTCCAATCCAATGATTTTCTTCACTTTCTTAACACATTTTCCTTTGTTCCTAGTGCCACTTTCCTAATAATCAAATGAAAATAATGTTTACCAGCCAAAAAAAATTCTGCACATTTTGTTTAAAATTATGTTTAAATATATACGTGTGGTTGAGCAACATGGGGCACACCTGTAATCCCAGCAGCCCAAAGGCTAAGGTGGAGAATGCAAGTTAAGGCCAGCCTGGGCAACTTAGAAAGGTCCTATGTCAAAATTTAAAATATTTTTAAAGGACTAGGAGAGCTGAGCACAGTGGCACATGCCTGTAATCCCAGCAACTCAGGAGCCTGAGGCAGGAGAATCACAAATTCAAGGCCAACCTCAGCAGCTTATCAAGATCCTGTCTCAATAAATAAATTCTAGGCTACTGTCATGTATAACTAATTATAACAAATAAAATATATTTAATTAATTAATTAATTAATAGAAGGGCTGGGGATATCACTCAGTGGTAGGGCACCTCTGGGTTCAATTCCCAGTGCCAGAAAGAAAGAAAAAAAAAAAGACCAAGGGTGTAGCTTAGTGGTAGAGTGCTCATTCAAGTGGTAGAGTGCATGTTCAAGGTATCCTCAGTACCAAAACATATATATATATTCAGGAAAACAAAAATGTTAGTAGTGGTTAGCTCCAATATGCTAGGGTTACAGATATATCCCAGTTATCTATTACTTCATTGCAATATCCACTTCAAAATTTAGTAACTTAAAACAGCAACACATTAGTATCTGTCATGGTTCTATGAATAGCCTGGCCTCAGCAGTTTCCACTGGAGTATCTCACATGATCACAGTCATATCATCCTCATGGGCTGGACTTCTAAAATGGGTCATTCACATTAGTGCTGGCTGTAGTCAAGCAGCTCAATTAGGGTTGTCAACTGCAACACCTACATGTACCCTCTCCATATGACTTGGGCTTCTCCCAGCATGGAGGCTAGTTTTCAAGAGAAAGCGTTCCAAGAGACAAGAAGTAGAGGTTTGTTGGAAACCTCTTCAAGGGCTAGAAACTGGCATAGATTTACTTCCACCATTTTCTGTTCATTAAGCAGACACAAAAACCCATTCATATTCCAGGAGAAAAGACACAGATCTCACTTCTCATAGTCGTGTCCAAAGAACAGTGGCTACCTTTAATCTGCCACAGAGTGATTTCAGTTTTTTTGTATTTAAAACTTTAATGCAAAAAAGAAGGAGTTTTTAAATCAGAAAAATTATACCAGTAGATAATTTAAAACAAAATGCCTATATCATTTAAAAGGCTGAGGAAAGGAGGAACCATGGGCCCAAGATGAGAAGATCTTTACCAGGATGTGGGGGAGTGCTTTCATAGATAAGATGAGTTTGTTTTGGCCAGGCCTGGTGGCAACGGGCCTATAATCCCAGCAAGTTTTAGGCTGAAGCGGAAGTATTGCAAGTTTGAGGTCAGTTTGGGCAACTTAGTGAGACTCTGTCTCAAAATACAAGTTGTTTTAAAAAGGGCTAAGAGTGTGGCTCAGTGATAAAGCACCCCTGGTTCAATTCCCAGTACCAAAAAAAAGATAAGGTTGTTTTAGCAAAAGCTTTCACATTCTAACCACCACAAGGGGCTACTCTAATTCAGATGTTGAAGCCCTCCTTGTCTAAACAGTGACCAAAGTTCCACTGTCTGTAAAGATAAAGCAAAGTCTCAGAATGACTGTCCAATATGCAGAGCTTTTCTCAATGGCCCACCAATGGGTGTGTCCCTCACTTAGATACTGAAGGTAAGTACATATTTACAAGCTGCCAATCTTTCCCTCCCACTTGTCCCTCACCCCCACATTTGATTAGCTTGAAGCTGAGCACAGTAACTTCTTGTAAAACCAGCAACTCAGGAGGCTGAGGCAGGAAGATCCTAAATTCCAGGCCAGCTTTGGCAACTTAAGGAAGCTCTGTCTCAAATTTTACAAATAATAATAAGAAGAAGTGTAGTGGCATTCCCTTTTTCGACAGAAAAGTCTTAACTGGGCTTCTCCAGAAATCTTCACCATGGCTGATTTGGGGACTGTCAACAAAAGAGTCTCTGCAAAAGAGTTTAATGTAGTTAAACTTCCTATTTTCATGTTGCCCTGTTTTACTTGGCCACTGGCCAGGAAGATACCAACACTTAAGGTGCTGGACTCCCCTTACTAGTTTCCAATATAATAGTTTATAGAAATGAGCAAACAAGGCCTCTGCCCTTGAGCTGGGCTTCACAGAGACGTCTATATTTCTAAGATAAGAGAAGATACCAATTGGGCTCCATGGTAACAGCTGGCATGTGGAAGGAAAGAAAGGGGAGAAGAAGCTCTCCCCTTCTCAGGTGCTGTCCTTGAAGGGTTAACTTGCCCAAAACAGTGAAAGAAAAAGCTTTTACAGACTGTGAACTTCTGAGCCCCTCCCCTTACATACTGGGTATAAAATTCTGAAACTACCTGAGCTCAGGGTTCAGGGGATTAATTAATTACAGCAAAAACTGTGCCCTCTGAACCTGGCAGCAGCCAAATAAAATTGTTTCCTGCTATCTTTGGTGCTTTGTCTACAATAGAAGGACTGGGGATGAAGCTCAATGGTAGAGCACCCCTGGATTCAATCCCCAGTACCAAAATAAAATTAACTTTTTTTCCTCTGTAAGTGGACCCTGAGACAAGGATTCAAGTATAGGTAATGTATTTGGAAGACCATCTGGGAAACACTAGTGGAAAGTGCAGAAAGAAGGAGTTCATAAAAGGTATGTAATGAAAAAACTGAAGACTATGGACAACTAATGCTCAATACACTGAGGAACTTTGGAAGTCATTTTAGAACAGGCCTCACAGTTTTCCTGCCCTGGGGGAAAGAGAACTAGATTCTTATTTACAATTCATAACAGCTATTGGTTGAGTGGTTTTTTCTTGGGAAGCCTGAATTCTCTGGTACATCCAGCCTGCCCTTCACCCATGCAGAAAAGCTTCCAGGAGCCAAAAAAAAAAAAAACCCTCAGGCAAGGCCGGGCATGGTGGTGCACACCTGTGTGCAACTTGGGAGGCTTGGGAAGCTAAGACAGGAGGATTGCGAGAGGCACTAAGCAACTCAGTGAGACCCTGTCTCTAAATAAAATACAAAAATAGGGCTGGGGATGTGGCCCAGTGGTCGAGTGCCCCTGAGTTCAATCCCCAGTACCAAAAAGAAAAAAGAAAATCCTCAGGCAAGTATTTGTGGGTGCTGCAAGCAGGAAATCAGGCCACCTTACATAAGAATGTAAATGCCAACAGAACATGAATGGGGCAACTACAGCATCTGTTACAGACACTCAAAAAATTTCTTTATGTGTGTGGTACTGGGGATCCTTCTGGATTCTTTTCTCACAGATTTGAAGAATAAAATCCACAGACAATAATGAAAAGTAAGAGTGAACAGAGTAGGATTTATTTTATTTAAGTAAAAAGGGAGAAAACTCCCATATATGGAAGGGGACTGAGAGTGTTTCAGGGCTGGAGCCTTCCAGAAAACTGAGGCAGCATGAAGACACCCCCCAAATACACACTTCAAATCCAATTCTTGTGATCAAGTCAGAAGGATCTCAGACATGTCATTCAGAGAAACAGGCATGAATTTATTGAAGGAATAAGCAAAGGAAAATGGGACACTCTCAAAGGAGAGAGTGGGTCATCTCAGAGAGAAAAGGGACAGTGTGCCTCTCCTGTGCTCCAGTTTTGGGGGATCCCAGAGAAGTTTACATAGAGTCCTGCCCAGGTCCACATTTTGACTTTTGACTGACAGTAAGATGACATCAGACTTTCAAGTCCCCACTGCCATGACAACTCTGGTTCTAATTGGATTTTCAACCATACATTCTTACAGGTTTTATAATTAAGAGGAATTATCCTTATCTCCCTGAGTTCCGGGATCTGGTCTATGAAAAGAGTCACAAAGTTCCTCCCCTTCAGAATAATTGGGCCTGAATTTCACCTGGAGATAACAGGTAATTTGGTGAGAAATAAGACATATCCTGTCCACTTAAGCCCAGTAGGGCTGCAGATTAATTGCTTCTTGGGGGAAAAAAAAAGCACATGGGGGTCAGCACACTGGGCCCATTTTATAGAATTATTATCTTAAACTCATAATCCTACCACTTGCATCTGTCTGCCCCCTATCACCAGGAGTTACTTGGCATTATAGGAGCCAGAGTGGACAATAAGACCCCATCCTCCAAATATCAGGTTAGTACTCCAGTTGTTGATTACCATTCCTGATCTCAGATGTACAGACAGAGATGGGAAATCATTGTTGGACCATCTCCATGTTGTTACAAAAAAAATTCCACCTCTGACTACAGCAGCTGGGAATTTAAAAAGCCAGAGCCAAAGCTGCCTTCTCCCCTCCTCCTTCTCCTCCTCCTCCTCCTCCTTCTTCATTTTTCTCTTTTTTTCTGCTTTGAGAGCAAAGCTTTTAAGGACTAGGCATTCAATAGTAATGCATTAAATAAGACCAAAAAATAACAACAAACCCTAGGAAAGGGGAAGAATCTGATTTCCAAAATTATCACATTATTATTTTAAAAATTCAGTTTTAGACAACAACAAAATAAAGCATAAGTCATACAAAGGAAACGGAAAATATGTCCTATTCAAAGGAAAAAAATAAACCAGTAGAAGCCATCCAGGAAGCTTAGACAAAACTTTAAAATATCTATTTTAAAGATGATCAAAGTTGGCATAAACCTAGAAGACTTAAAATCAGCATACTATAGTAACACAGCCACATTAATGTTTACAGAAGTGTAGTGGCACCTCCTTTCTCCACAAAAAAGTTTTAACTGGGCTTCTCCAGAAATCTCCACCATGGCTGACTTTAGGACTATCAACAAAAGAATATTTGCAAAAGAGTTCAATGTAGATAAACTTCCTATTTTCATGTTGCTCTGTTTTACTTGGCCACTGGCCGAGAAGATACTAGCACTCCAGGTGCTGGATACCCCCTTATTAGTTTTTCACAAACATATCCAGTATAGTAGTTTGTAGAAATGTGTAGACAAGGCCTCCAGACTTGAGCTGGGGCTTCACAGAGATGTCTACATTTTTAAGCTAATTTACCAATTGGGCGATGGTAATAGGTGGCAGGGGGAGGAAAGAGAGGGAAGAAGAAGCTCTCCCCTTCTCAGGTGTTATCCTTGAAGGGTTAATCTGCCCAAAACAGTGAAAGAAAAAGCTGCTTTTATGTGAACTTCTGCAGACTGTGAACTTCTGAGCCCCTCCCCTTACATGCTGGGTATAAAACTCTGAAACTACCTGAAGTCGGACTTCAGAGGATTAATTGATTACAGCAAAAGCTGTGCCCTCTGAACCTGGCTACAGACAAATAAAACTGTTTCCTCCTATCTTTGGTGCCTTGCCTCGTCTGTCCCTACAGCAGAAGCTCAATTCACAATAGCTAAGCTATGGAACCAACCTAGGTGCCCTTCAACAGATGAATGGATAAAGAAAATGTGGTACATATACACAATGGAATATTACTCAGCCATAAATAAGAATGAAATTATGGCATTTGCTGGTAAATGGATCCAACTGGAGACTGTCATGCTCAGTAAAATAAGCCAATCCCTCCTCCAAAAAAAATGCCATATGTTCTCTCTGATAAGTGTGCGCTAACTCACAATAGTCAGTGGGGAGGGTTACCAGATTGGACAGAGAGGAGTGGGGGGAAGGGAGGGGGAAAGGAAGTAGAATGAATCAGACATTACTTTCCTATGTTCATATATTAAATCAAGACCAGTGTAACTCCACATCATGTACAACCACAAGAATGGGAAGTTATGCTCCATATATGTATAATATGTCAAAATACATTCTACTGCCATGTATAAAACAAAATTTAAAATAATATTATTATATCATTATTATAGTGAAATATTATTATATTATTACATATAGTAAAAAAATGCTCAAAGAACAAAAAGAAGATATATAGAAAGTCAAAAAAACAATGCATGAACAAAATAGAAATATCATCAAAGAGATTAAAAAAACTAAAAAGAAACCACAAACAAGTTCTGCAGATGAAAGATACAACAACTAAAATGAAAAAATTCACTAGAGAGATTCAAAGGCAGATTTGAGAAAGTAGATGAAAGAATAAGCAAATCTAAAGATAGGAGAATGGAAATTATTGAGTCCAAAGAACAGAAAGAAAAATTATATTGAAGAAAAGTGAACAGTGTAAGAAATAACAGAATTAAGGAAATAAAGAGAGAGGAGAGGTAGCTCAATAGTAACACAGATTTATTCAGGACAAACTTGCGGTGGGGGGGGCAAGGGAGACTGAGACACATCTCCCACTTACAGCCTCAGGTAGATAGATGTAGGAGAGTGAGGGAGGCGGGAATTTTGCAGTCAGGGGATGTCAGAAGAAGGGTCTTTTGTTGAACCAGGTGTTTTTTAGGATTTCAGTCCCAGATAACAATTTCCTTTCTTTGCATGATGATGGAGTATTTTCTAGGGTTTAGCTCAGGTTGAGTAAGAGTGACCATAAGGTGACTCTTGTTCTAAGATGAAAGATATGTTTTAAAATGGCCATGCCTATGTCAAGTTCTTCCTAACAGACAGAGCCTAAAGAACCTGTAGAATACCATCACAGGGATTCACATATGCCTTATAGGAGTCCCAGAAGAAGAAAAAGAAAGGGGTATTTGATGAAATAATGGTCAAAAACTTCCCATATTTGATGAAAGTCATAAATCCAAGAATAACAAACTCCAAGTTGGATGAATTCAAAGAGACCCATATTAAGGCACATTCAAAAGATGAAGAATTTTGAAAACAGCAAAATGGAAGTGTTCAAGAGATCCTCAATAAGATTATCAGAAATTTTGGAGGTCAGAAGGAATGGATCTGATAAATCCAAAATTCTACCAGGAAAAAAAAAAAAAACTCACAGCCAAGAATCTTATTTCTGGCAAAACTGTCCTTCAAAAAAGAGAGCCATTTAGTCAGGCATGGTGGCACACACCTGTAATCCCAGTGATTCGGGAGGCTGAGGCAAAAGGTATTTGTCACAAGTTCAAGGCCAACCTCAGCAACTTAGTGAGGCCTTCCAGCAATTTAGGGAGACTCTCAAAATAGAAAGGGTGGAGAATGTGACTCAGTGGTTAGGAACTCCTGACTTCAATCTCTAGTACCAAAAAGAAAAAAAGTAAGGAAGGAAGAAAGGAAGAAGAGGAGGAGGAGGAGGAGGAGGAGGAGGAAGAGGAAGAGAAGAAGAACATTTCTAGATAAACACAAGCCAGGAGAATTCATTGCCACTAGACTGATGCTTCATGAAATGCTAAAGCAATTCCTGCAGATTGAAGTCAAAGGACACTAAATAATATCAAAGTCACATGAAGGAAAAAGATCTCAATAAAGATAAGTACATGGACAGCTATAAAAGCTAATATTGTAACAATGGTGTATAACTGTTAGAATCTGTAAACAAGTCTGGATGGTGCCTGGCAAAATGCCAGAGGGAGTGGTTTGTGAAGTAACAAAAGCGAGCCATTAAGTGTGGAGATTCCTTATTGGTTGACTGATGTATCTAGTTTATACTAATTAGATAAGCTGTGTGGAATGTATAAATACTGCTCCTGTCCTACAATAAACGGCTCCCTCTCCTGCTGTCAATCTACACAAGTTGTTCGTCACCCCCTGGTTAGTTTGCCCAGCCAGCCGGGCTGCGGCATATAACTCTACATTTTGTTTTCCACATAATTTAAGAAATAAATATTTTTAATTATTATTTTATGTTTTCAGACACAACATAAAGAAATATTAAGATTAGGGCAGAGATAAACTAATGAGACTAGAAAAATGATAGAGAAAATCAAGAAAAATAAAAAGTTGGTTCTTTTCAAAAGATAAAGTATTTATCAGCCTTAAAAAGGAAAGAAATTCTAGGTCTGGGGCTGAGGTTCAGTGGTAGAGCACTTGCCTAGCAAGTGTGAGGCACTGGGTTCAATCCTAGCACCACATAAAAATAAACTAATTAATTAAAGGTATTGTGTCTATCTACAACTAAAAAAAAATTAAAAAGGAATGAAATTCTGACATAGTCTACAACACAGATGAAACTTGAGGACATTATGCTAAGCAAAACAAGTCATCTACCTAAAGGCAAATATCATATGATTTCAATTATCTGAGGTCTCTATGTAAGCGCATACATAGAGAAAAAAAGTAGAATGCTTGTTGCCAGGGAACGGGAGGAGGAGAGGGTGAGTATAGAGCTTTAGTTTTGCAAAATGAAGAGTTCTGGAACTACATGATATTGACTTCCAGCAACAATATCAACGTGCTTAATACCAACTGCACTTTAAAATGGTTAAGATTGTCAATTGTGTGTTACATATTTTATCACAATAAAATTTGGGGGAAATACTAAGTGAATGAATGAGTTTTGATCTGGACTAAAAATACGAACTACACCCATTCAGGCATCCTCCCCTAGGAATTTAGATTAAGAACTAAAACCTACTGAAAGGAGGACATTTGGTTGGCAGTGGAAACTGAGGTTGAAAGTTCAGGGTGCAGATCTTACTTATAAAATTATAAGGAGAGCAATTTGCAGAGAGGTAGAGATAGCCT
Organism: Marmota flaviventris; assembly: GCF_047511675.1. Lineage (NCBI taxonomy): Eukaryota > Metazoa > Chordata > Mammalia > Rodentia > Sciuridae > Marmota > Marmota flaviventris. The sequence goes on along the minus strand of NC_092516.1, from coordinate 21,979,701 downwards.
GAGTGAGAAACAGCACAGTCCCCAGAAGAAAGAAAAAGAAAAGCACTCTAGAGATGTCTCTGATTTACATTAGTTTTCAATCCAGATTATGAATTTCTTCATCAGTAAAGATAGGTGAAGTTTTGCTGCAGTAATAAACAGTACCAACATCTCAGTTCCTAATATGAAAGTTTATTCTCATTTATCCAAATATCACTGTGGTTTAAGAACCTCTTCTAAGCAGCTATCCTCCATGTGTTATCTCAGTATTCTAGCCTTTTTGATTACATTAAAATTCCCTGTTAACATGTGACTCTATGACGTGAAGAACCACACACAGGCTCATAAATATTTCTATCTGAAAGTGATATACATCACTCTGCTCACATTTCATTGAGAATTAAATAAGTCATATGTCCATACTCAACTTTAGGAGCACACAGGTGCAGTCATCTCCTGTGCCTGAAGTAGTAGTGATGTCTATCATGGAATCTTAATGACAAAATACCCCAAACTTGAAATAATTTAAGTGAATCATATTCAAAGCATCAAATCAACATAAATAGAACATAAGGCATCCTGGGGGGGGGATGCAAAAGTGAAAGTAATCACCGTTTACCTAGTGCTTTAGAATTCACTTTTCTAGACATAATTCTGATACTCAAGCCGGAACTATAAATTAGATAAATAATAAATTAATTATTATTGTCATTTTTCTTGGGCAGCTCTCAGGGGTTGCCAAATTCATTAATCTCCAAGGCCCTGGATTCAATCCTTACCAACACCAAAAAAAACGTATTCACCAATATATTCTTGCCAACTTGTTTTGTTTCCATTATTTAAGCTATTATTTTCTGCAGAGGTAATCTTTGTGTGTGTGATGTGAAATAAGAAATTCAATTTCATTTTTGTCCATATGAATAAATAATTTCCTAGGCCCACATATTGAATTTTATTCTTTGAAAATAAACTGTTATCGCTTCTCGGCCTTTTGGCTAAGATCAAGTGAAAATAAACTGTTAAGGCTAAGGGTGTAGGTTTGTGGGTGAGCACTTGCATAGCATACATAAGGCCCTAGTTTTAATCCCCAGGATTGTAAAAAGTAAAATAAGAAATAGAAAATTTTAGTTCCCTATATCTTTCAAACTTTTATTTTACTGCATATTTAGCCTCTACCCAAGTCAATATAAAAGAAGATTCCAGTGTTATTTTTCCTTTGAGTGTGAACAAATATAGATGCCCACAACCCAACTCTATGAGCATATATTTAGGAAACCACCTCAAAAATGAATTGTTCAGACCCATTTATTGCCTCTTCAAATGCAATAATGATGAGCAGTGGAAACATCCAAACATAACACTATTTCCTACCCTCAGCCTTAAGTTGAATTCCCTACTTCATATCACACACACAAGGATTTCCCACATGAGGTAAGTTAATTAAAAAAAAAAAAAAAGGTCATCATTTGCAGAGAGTCTGAGAATCCAAGACCACAAGTTGACAACTTGTTACAACAAGATAAATCTATGAAAGTCTAATCCATTTCTTATTCAGTAGTATAACTAAATAGAAATATAATAGGAAAAACACCATGTAATTTTTTTTTTTTTTTTTTTTTTTGTGTGTGTGTGTGTGTGTGTATGTGGTGCTAGGGATTGAACCCAGGACTTTGTACATGCAAGACAGGCACTCTACCAACTGAAGTATATCCCCAGCCTGGAAAAACACCATTTATAACAAAAAAAGATCTATAAAACACCTAGACACAAATCTAACAAAAAAATATGTAAGAACAGGGCTGGGATTGTGGCTCAGTGGTAGAGAGGCTTGCCTAGCATGTGTGAAGCACTAGGTTTGATTCTCAGCATGAAAAAAGATATTGTGTCCATCTACAGCTAAAAATATTTTTTTAAATATGTAAGGCTGGGCAGGTGGCACACACCTGTAATCCCAGCAGCTAGGGAAGATGAGCCTGGAGGATTGCAAGTTCAAAGCCAGCCTCAGCTATTGACAAGGCACTAAGCAACTCAGTGAGATTGTCTTTATATAAAACACAAAATAGGGCTGGGGTGTGGCTCAGTGGTTGAGTGCCCCTGAGTTCAATCCCTGGTAACCCCCCAAAAAAATCCTAGCTCTGTAAGTATCTGACCTTAAGTAAGTTACTCTCTGGACTTTATTGTCCTCATCTGGAAAATGGGGATAGTAATACTATGAATATCAGGGAGTTGTTGTGACAATTAAATGATATAATAGATGTCAACGTACATGTAATGAATGTTCAGTCCACAATAGCTGTATCTATTCTATTCTTGAATTCATGTATATGTGGCTCAGTGGTGAGCCTGAGTTCAAGGCCCCTGAATTCAATCCCCAGAACAAAAAAAAAAAAAAAATGTAAGAACATATATTTTTAAAATCATTGGGTTTTCCTGAAGGAAATAAAAGAATAGAGATATATACATGAATGACAAGACTTAATATCATAATGATGATAGTTCTCCATTACTCAGTTATTTAGTATAATGTCAACAGAATTTTTTGGGGGGGAGTGATGCTGGGGATTGAACCCAGGGCCTTGTGCATGCGAGGCAAGCACTCTACCAATTGAGTTATATCCCCAGACCCTATTTCTTTAATATATAAGCAGTCCTTAGGTAGACTCATGGCTACAAATATCATCTGCATGCTGATGATTCTGTCTCCATCCCAGGACCTCTCTCTTGATTTCCAGACTCAGATACTCAACTGCCCACTAGATGTATAACTAGTATCTCAGATCAAGTATGTCTAAAACTGAACTCCTGATCACTCTCAATCTTGCCTTACCTCAGCTTGCCCAACCTATATATCAAGCCCATAAGACAAAGCCAGGCCAGCCAAAGCCCAAATGATTTGACCAGTAAAGATGCAATGGACCATTCTTAGGTTCCAATAGTTTATTACCTACATAGACAGCAAAAGTAAAAGTAGCCAAAATTCATTATAGTTCTTGTCCAGCACATCAAGAAGGATGATACCAAAAAAGGCAAGCAGCTGTTGTCAGATGTTTAGGGGGAGGCCAAGGCAAAAAGTCTCATACTTTTTCAAACCTGAGAAATGACAAAAAAAATTGTCTCCTGCCTCCCTCCTAAGGGAGGTAGGAAGATGAGCAAGAGAATACCCCCAGAGCAGTCACTGACAGGTCTCCTACCCTCTATTCAGAGGGGATTACAAAGTGTTTCATCATGACTGAGATTATCTGTGATCCAAGCCTTGGTTCATGTGACCTGTGTAGACGCACACAACGTCACTAAGGCACCATGTTGGAGCTTTTCCCCTACATTCATTCTATTCAGCATCCTTCCAGTTACAGACCAAAGTCATCAGGAACTCCCATGGTTCTTCTCATCCACTGCCCTATTACCAAAATCGTGGAATCCATCCTCATCCTGCCTAGACTATTACAGAAGCCTCTTTCTGTGCCGTAGTGCTTGTACACTAACCTCCTTCCAAAGTCAGTTTTTAATACAACAGCCAGAGGAATCCTTTTAAAATACAAGCCATCTCATTCTGTTCCTCTGCTCCACACCTTGCAAAGTCTCCTCAACTCGCTAGAAGTAAAAGCCAGTCCTGTTATTCATGGTGGTGCATGCCTATACCCTGGCTGCTCGAGGCTGAGGCAGGAGGATTCCAAGTTCAAGGCCAGCCTCAGCAACTAAGCAAGGCCCTAAGCAACTTAGCAAGACTCTGTCTCAAAATAAAAAATACAAGAGCGGGCTGGGGATGTGGCTCAAGCAGTAGCGCGCTCGCCTGGCATGCGTGCGGCCTGGGTTCGATCCTCAGCACCACATACAAACAAAGATGTTGTGTCCGCCGAAAACTAAAAAATAAACATTAAAAAAATTCTCTCTAAAAAAAAAAAATTTAAAAAAAAAATACAAGAGCTAGGGATGTGGCTCAGTGGTTAAGCTCCCCTAGGTTCAACCCCTGGTACCAAAAATAAATAAATAAATAAATAAATAGGCCAGTTATTTCTAAAACCTACAAGGATATGTGTGGTCTGTCATTTCATGCCTCTGCCCCTACCACTCTGTGCTCATGTTCTTTTCTCTATCCCTTGCTCCTTCTACTACCCTGGTTCTTTTTCAAGCATGCCAGACACACCTCCATCCTAAGGCCAACCATACTGGCTATTCCTTCTGACCAGACCATTTTTCCCCCAGGTATCTGACTCACTCCCTCCCCACCTTCCAATAAGTGAGCTTGACATCACATGATTCTCTATCCTCAACTTCAAAGATCATCTTTTCATGTTTCTTATCTCAATTTTTGTTTTTTAGCTTTGCTCTTAAGGGAATGAAGGCATCATGGTCTCCTTCATCTCCCATTGCCCCATGGGGCTCCCAGGATTATGGCTTCTCTTCCCAGCAAAATCTCCAAAACCCACCTTCCCTTGCCCACATGGACAAATTAATCTCTATCAAAACTCCTCCAGCCAGGTACAGTGGCACAAGCCTATAATCCCAGCAGCTTGAGAGGCTGAGACAGGAGGATTGAGAGTTCAAAGCCAGCCTTAGCAATGGTGAGGTGCTAAGCAACTCAGTGAGACCCTGTTTCTAAATAAAATACAAAATCGGGCTGGGGATGTGGTTCTGTAGTTGAGTGCCCCTGAGTTCAATTTCCAGTACCAAAAAAAAAAAAAAAAAAAAACAACCTCCTCCAATTTACATGACTCACCACATTCAAAAGAACTTGCCACATAGAATCCACTCTCTGGAGGAGGTTCTGGGAAGCACTAATAACAACATATTGGTTTTCCATTGACCCTGGATGGTCACTAACAGTTGATTAAGAGTGGCACCATCTCATATTCCCTTGACCATCTGGTTAAGCTGTTGGGGCATGAGGACAAATATAGGGTTAAAATCCTAGCTGTGTGGTACATGCCTGTAATCTCAGCATCTCAGGAGGCTGAGGCAGGAGGATTGCAAGTTCAAAGTCAGCCTCAACAAAAGCAAGGTGCTAAGCAATTCAGTGAGACCCTGTCTCTAAATAAAATACAAAATAGTACTGGGGATGTGGTTCAGTGGTCAACTGCTCCTGAGTTCAATTCCCCTTACCTAAAAAATTTTTTTAAATCCTTGCTCTGTAAGTACATGACCTTAAATAAGTTACTCTTTAGATCTTACTATCCTCATCTGGAAAATGGGGGTCATAATACTATGACTATCTTGGGGTTGTTATGACAATTAAATGATATAATAGATGTCAATGTATATGTAATGAATGCTCAGTCCACATTAGCTATAATTATTCTACTAACTCTTGAATTCATGTACATGTATGGCTAACATAGCCTCCAAAATACATAAAGGAAATATATATTGGCTCAAAGTTTCCAGGTGCTCAGGAGGAAGCATTCTACACATTCTTGTCCCCAGTGGGTACTCCACTGCTTCCTCAATTGTCCAGTCAGGGAACTGAATGTCAGGCGAAGAAAAAGTTCTACCACAGGTTTTGTGGAAATTTCAGGGGTTTCCACTAAAGTCACACTAAGAACATGGTTGGCTAGAGTTCACTTTGGGGACAGAGGAAGTCATTTCACCATCCTTAAAACAGTTCCTCCTGCTTCCCACTCTTGAAAGCAGAAATAGCTCAGGGCCTGACCTGAACAAGGTAGGGGAATAAAACCAATTTTATTGGTAGTACAAGAAGGAAGTTTTACTAGTTGGGGAATGAGAACTACAAAGTCCTTGCTTCTAGAGGTAAAAGGATGAATACAAATATCAAAGGGCAACAATCTCTTCCTAACTCCACAGGGCAAGTCTTTTCTGAAGAATGAGTCAGATATGTCCGAAGATACCTGACCCTGTTCAACCTCTGAGAAGTTGAGCCAGACCCAAGAAGCCATTGTAATTCTTTTTTTCTCCCAATTATATTGACTATGCAAACAACAAGATGGCAATATTTTAAAGAATAAAAAAGACAAAGAAATAGTCCCACCACCATATCAGCTTTTCTGCACTAACTCCCAGGCAGATACAGTTTAGCAGCTTTTCATGATGGGGTAGGTTTAATTCTGTACTATGGTTTTGCCATATAATATTTTAACACAAACATATCTCATGTAGCTGTTATAAGAATCATGATTATAATTTTAATGAGCATAAAATATTCCCTTGAGAATTTTTAGCATTTTACCATTTTAGACAATGCTGTATTAAATTATTTTCTATATTATACCATTATACTTCTTTGGAATTTTCCCTCCAGAGGTTATTTTTAAATTAAATTACTGGAGCCAGGCATATTGGCCATTTCCTGTAGTTCTAGCAGCTTGGCTGGAAGATTACAAGTTCAAAACCAACCTCAGCAATCTAACAAGGCCCTAAGCAATTTAGCAAGATTTTGTCTCAAAAAAATAAAAAGGGCTGCAGATGTAGCTCAGTGGTTAAGCACCCCAGAACCAAAAAATTAAATAAAATAAAATGACTAGGGGCAAATTAAATGCACCCATGGGACCTTCCATGCCTACTGCCAAACGACCTTCAAAATGGTTTGTACAGCATGCATTTTATTTTTAAGCCAACATTTACAGAGTGTGTTATAGTTTTGAATTATTTCATAAGTTGCATCTCAACTAAGATGGCAGGTTGACATGACTTCTGCTTCCTAGGGCAGATACTTCAATGGGTCAACTCCAAGCCTCTCTCTAACAGATAGACTGGAAAAACTACTTACAGGCTTCTCAGCCAGCTTGCAGCTGAGAGTGGCCATGTAGCCACACTCTGACCAATAAGAAAAAGTCTACAAGGCTTCTGGGAAAGTGCAAATGGAGAAGCTGACTCCTCCCCTCCTTGCACTTCCTGCCTAGAATGTGGAAGTGATGCTTGAAGCAAACCAAGTTATGAAAGAACAGAGATACCAGGAAGAGAATGTAGTCTACTCACAGAATAGATCAGAGAAACCATGAGGGAGCCACACAGCCTCTGAGACAGAGGTGAAGAGTGAGATGGGAGCAGCCTGATCTCTGGATGCTTTCCAACTTTAGTTCAGCCCACACACAACCTCATGCCTGAGCCCCAACAGACCTTCACACCATGCCCCCATTTTCTTGTAGAAATTTGAGACAAGTCTCTATTCCTATCAACAATCAAATCTGCAGGGATTACAGTTGTTCTCACAATTTCTGTTTCATGTTGGTAGACTCAAAGGATCAAGACCAGTTAGGAATTTTGTTCTTCCCATACCACACAGGGAGAGGAGTCTGTTCACACATGAGAGGTCACTTGAATGCTATCTGAAACATTCGGGCCTTGCAGAACAGTGTAAGGTCAAGCAGCCTGTAAAGGTGTCAAATTGGTCCTTTTCCCCAGTGGGTACCAGGAAGGGTCTCCCATACACTATTTCTTCCTGGACTTAATTTAATCCTGCTTCTAGCAGATACTCTAGTTGAAGGGAGCAATTGGTAATATCTTGTTGCACTGCAGTTGGGTTTTCTGGCATAATAGAGCCACCATCTTTTTAAGTATGATTTATCTTTTCTGTTTTCCATATAGAGTGGGGTCTCCAGGATGTGTGTGACTTCATCAGATAGCCTATGTTTTGCTCACTTTTTGGGTCACTTTTGCAATGAAAGATGGCCTGTTGTCACTTTGCATGAAGGAATGGAATCAGCTCCTTCAAAGGGGCTTTAATTTTTTTGAAGCTTTTTCTATTCTGGAGGGATATCAAAGGAGGTATCTATCAGTATAATCAAATGTTTGAATTTTCCTGTGGCACAGAGCATTTGAGTAAAATCTGTTTGTCAATCATCAAATGTCTGCATTTATATACATTGTTTTCCTTTTACAGTAGGCTGCCTTCCCATCTTAAGAGGGTTTCAGACACAATTTTGAGTCATCTACTGAACAGTCAGTTGGAGGTGTGGCTCTCACAAGTGGGGCTTGATGAAATTCACCAAGGCATTCTTCCCATATTCAGCACTTTCCTGTAGGTGTTCAATCCAGATCAGACCAGTGCTTCAGGCAGGAGGATGAGCTCATGGGAATTTCCTCTCCACTTGGCAGCTATCCCAGGAGTTAAAATTCCATTCACTGGCCTGTTTCTCATCCTCCTCAGTATAAAACAGTTTGTACTGGTCCAATTCAAACTGAGGTATTAAGTCCCTAATAAACAGTTTGCTCTTTGTGGTCATTTTGGCTGCCCTATCAGAAATCCCATTTCTCCAGGCCACATAAGTATGGATGGGACAGTGCATGAATACCCTCTGCTTCCGTTTGGCCATAGCTTATATTAATGCCAATATTTCAAGGGCATGTTTAATGTCCTTGTTCTTAGCTGTGAGGAGCCCTCTATCTTTCCAGATAGCTCCCCATGTGTATATCTCATGGAAGCATGTCTTGAGTCAGACAGTTTGAGAGTTCTTGTCAGAGCTATTAGTTCAACTTTCTGAGCTAATGTTTTCAGCAGTAAAGCCTTGGCTTCTAGCACTTGTTGTTCCCTGACCATGACATATTCATTCATCTATATGCCTTTATCCACAAGGCTGATCCCATCAGTGAAGAGGTCCCAGTAAGGCTCTGTGATAGGCTGATCAAGCAAATCCAACCTGCTAGAGTAAACAATCTCTAAGATCTCTGAGCAGTCATGTTGTATTGGTACATTATCATCTGCTGGCAACAGAGTTGCTGGATTTAACATAGACACAGTTCCAAGGTTGGCATTTGTCTAACAAATATTTTAATGTCAAAAAATACTTTAAAGTGGTTGAAAAAAGCAGTTAGTGACAAATACCAATACTTATTCAACATGGTTGGATAAAAGGCACTGCATAGTACCATACAAAGCCAGTCAGTCCTTTCAATGCCAGTGCATGAGAGAGACAAAATTTAAAAGCAAAAATACAACTAAAAAGCCACTTTCTGTTTTTTATGCTGATTACAAAGGTCCCAGGTTAAAACCTCCTTTCCCACTGTCCTTTTTTTCTTCTTCACAGTCTGACTTACTCATATTCACCCAATAGTTCAATGTCCCTCTGTCGATGGCAAGCAGGTATTGAAACCACCACCACACAAGGCTATATGCCGGAAAGCATGCATCACCCACATCCCGTACAGGCGATGGATTCAAGGTCACTCCACGTGAATTGGGCTAGCAACGAAAAAAAAAAAAAACACAGAAATACCTTTTGCAGGATCAGGGACAGCTCTGAAACCTTGGGTGTCAGTTCCCATGCTGGAGAGCAAGAGGAGCAAGAGAGGCAAGGGAGCGAGTGCACTCCAAACCCCTGTACTTATTAGGGGAAAGATATTTGATAGGATTGTCCATTCAAATAAGGCAAGGGATTGTGTTACAACAAACAGAGAGGTGTAGCCCAGTCCCAATAGGTGACATGCAATCCCAGAGCTGCACTTCCTTGCTGAGCCAAGGTAAGGCCCACTTGCTTCTCACTGCGTGCATGCCATTCAATACCCCCATTTCTTAAGGGTTGGGGGCATGCGCAGCTCCTGTTCAGGGCGTCCCCCCACCGACAAGCACGGTTAAACCAAGGTACACCTTATTGAAATCAATATTTTCACAGGCAAAAAATGAAGGTGTTTGCGAAAAATGAAGGTTATATGAAGTCTGCCAACAATGTGGCAAAAAATCGTTATGACCAGAGAAGGTTATCTCTTCCTTAAACAAAATCTCATTTGGGATAATATTGATCACCTTTCCTAGGTTCCCTTCAGCCCATACAGCCTTACTTACTTTTTTAGTAGATCCCTAGAAAACAGGCTCAGTTTCCTTTTCCTGGATGGCCAGTGAAAGATGGAACCAGAGCATTTCCTGGTGGTACTTGCAAATGAAGTTGTTGCTTTTTAGGTGAAAATGTCATCCATGTATTTAACACAAAAAAAATCATTCAAGAAGAGAGATCAGAAAATCTGGCATATACAAAAAACTATGCCTTAATTTTCATTTGCTCAATTTGCATTCAAGGGGTTGCACACAGGAGGGGATTGAGCCTGACCTGTCACTTTTATCATTATCACAATGTCATCAACTTTGAGCTACCCACTGTCAGTTGTACCTGCGGGCTCCTGATGGGCCTTTTTCTTACAATAAGAATACTGATTCTTTTAATATAATTTTTTTAGTTGTAGATGGACCTTTATTTTATTCATTTATTTATATGTGGTGCTGAGAATCAAACCCAGTGCCTCACACGTGCTAGGCAAGCCATCTACCACTGTGCCACAACCCTAGCCTGGCATACTGATTTTTGATGGAGGGAGGCCCTTCCTATCCTTTTCTTTGAGCTTCCTTGAAGATTCCTTTGCAGGAGATGTCAACAAAACATGAGTTGGCTTTAGTTTCTGTTCCTCTGGGTATTAAATTATTAAAAGGCAACTGTGAGGGATTCATGCCAGTGTCCCCTCCACTCACTAAAACTTTTTTCTTGTGACAGGGCACTCTTTCAGATGAAGGTCACTTTCACCATATGGAGATTTTCAAAGGCCTCTCTCTGTAGAAACCAGAAGAGCCAAAAGGCAGGTGCCTACACACATGGGGACTCCAGATGGCCCTTGTTTCTACTTAGCAATGCGGACAGCAAGCAGGGCTCCACCCAGAAGTGTCCACTGGCAGGAAAAACAGCTCAGTAGTGGGCTGAGGTTGTGGCTCAGCGGTAGAGCGCTTGCCTTGCATTTGCAAGCCCTAGGTTCAATCCTCAGCACCACATAAAAATAAATAAATAAAATAAAGGTATTGTGTCCAACTACAACTAAAAAATAAAATATATTTTTAAAAAAATCTCAGTGGTTTGGAGCACACAAGGTGGGGGAGCATGCATGGGGGCCTTTCTTCTCCCTGACTACCTCCACCTACCTCAGAGAGCAGCCATGGCCTGGGAGCTTTGTCCCATATTCTGAGTCTCCTCTTTCTCTTCACCTGAAGGCAGTCCCTGATGCTTATGGTACAGCTACAGCACAGCCCAAGCTTCCAGGGCTATTAGCTTTTTTGAGCTGGACCTTAGAACCCTTAGGTTATTCAACTCATCTGCTGTTTTTACCCAGTGCCAAAGAGGCTGCAGTTTTTTCCTCTATTCTAACTATATGTTTTAAAGCCAGAGCTGGGCTTTTTTTCTTCTTCTTCTTCTTGTATGCAGTTATTTATCCTTCCAATCCTCCTGTGCCTTTATGTTGAGAGGATGCTGTCAGAGCAAGAATTGGTCTGCTCCAGTAATGGGTGTCCCCTAGAAAAATGGAGGTATCCTGTTTGATCTTAAAAGGGGAAAGCATTCCTTTTTTAATATTTATTTTTTAGTTAGAGATGAACACAATATCATTTTTGTATTTTTTTTTAATGTGGTGCTGAGGATTGAACCCAATTCCTCACACAGGCTTGGCGACCGCTGTACTTCCGAGCCATAACCCCAGCCTGGAAAACCATTCTTAATCTATGACCCAAGCCATAATCTAGCAGTGCTGACACCCATGTCTTTTCACACACACACACACACACACACACACACACACACATTTAAGCAAAGTAGGCTAGAAGGCAGGACAGAGGTCAAATCATTTTTATTCATTTTTCTAAAGCTCATACAACTTTTCTGGGATTTTTTTACCCCCAACCCAAGAATAGTGTCCCTGACCCACAGTAGGATGATTTGCAACTGCTTGGGGCCAGACTGAGAAGCCATGCCAAGCCTGCCAGCACTGGGTTGAAAATATTTAAATTTTTTTTTAACTTTTTCTTCTGGTGTCCTGCTATCCTTGCACACCAGAGGAGGTGCTATTTTGTTATTGTTGTTGTTGTTGTTGTTGTTGTTTGATTGGTAGGTTGGTTGGTTTTGCACCATCAACTTAGTTCCTGGATGTTCAGACTCCTTATCATGCAATTGCATAAATGCCTGCACATAAAGAATTTCTTCTATTTGTTTGACCTCTGATAAACAAACTCTGACTGCTGCAAGAATGTATAATTATTCAGAGTATCCTTATGATCAGATCATGTTACAGTAAAATATTATCTTTTTTTTTAGTCATAGGCTTATATTATATGTGACCCTTTCAGCCAAGATCTTTCCCAAGAGACTACCATGGGGATCAACATAGCATTGCCCATGTTTTAAAAGCCAGTAACAGATAAAAATAAAAAAACAGAGACAGACAACAGGAGGGGAATCCCAAAACCAGGAAGCAATTAAAATAGAAAAGATTGGGAGTATTGTGAAATCCTCCAGCTTCCCTACTCCCCCTTATCTGTGCCTCCTACACCATACTGCCACAGATATCCCACAAAGAGAGACTAGGTATTCCCATGAAGGAAAACCAGATGTCCCCACAAAGGTGGACCAGATATGTGGAATCAAGGGTCTTGGCATACACACTGGGGGAGTTTACCAGATAGCATTTAGTGCCTTTTTTCTCAGAGTAGACCAATTGGTGGAACAGCCTATATCATTCAGGAAAAGAAAAAAGGAGTTCTGTAGTGGCATCCCCTCTTCCACAGAAAATATTAACTAAGCTTCTCCAGAAACCTTTACCATAATTGATTTTAGGACTGTCACCAAAAGAGTCTCTACAAAAGAGTTCGATGTAGTTAATCTTCCTATTTTCTTGTTGCTCTATTTTACTTAGCCACTCGCCTGGAAGAAATCAGCACTCCAGGTGCTGAACGCCCTTTACTAGTTTTTTCACTAACATTTATCCAGTATAATAGTTTGTAGAAATGTGTTTGCAGATGCAAAATGTGATTAAAAAAAAAAAAAGAAAGAAAGACAAATCCTTTAACAAGACCTCTGGCCTTAGGGCTGGGGATATAGCTCAGTTGGTAGAGCGCTTGCCTCGCATGCACAAGGCCCTGGGTTCAATCCCCAGCACAAAAAAAAAAAAAAAAAAAAGACCTCTGCCCTTGAGCTGGGGCTTCACAGAGATGTCTACATTTCTAAGAGAAGTTACCAATTGGGCTCCATGGTAACATCTTGCAGGGGGATGAAAGAAAGAAGCAGCTCTCCCCTTCTCAGGTGTTGTCATTAAAGGATTAACTTGCCCAAAACAGTGAAAGAAAAGGTATTTTTATGTGAACTTCTGCAGACAGTGAATTTCTGAGCCCTTCCCCATACATGCTGGGTATAAAGTTCTGAAGCTACCTGAACTCAGGGTTCAGGGAATTAATTGATTACAGCAAAAGCTGTGCCCTCTGAACCTGGCTGCCGCCAAATAAAACTATTTCCTGCTATCTTTGGTGCCCTGCCTCGTCTGCCCCCTACAACAGTTCCTCAAAGCAAAAGGAGACTTAGCAGTTGTTAGGACTCCCCATCAGCTCCTTCCTTTATTCACAGGAGGATCTCTTCCAGGTAAACCCAAAGTAAATTCACCCCTTTATGTTGAGAGGATGCTGTCAGAGCAAGAATTGGTCTGCCCCAGACATGGCAATTCTACAGTGTCTCCTAATTCTACAGTGGTCATTCTCAACAAACTCATCAGTCACCTCACATCCTCAGCATGAAAGTTGGGGGCAAGGAATCACTTAGAGTGCCAGACTGCCCCCAGAAAGGTGGAGAGGGGTATTCTTAGGGTCTAGCTGGCTCAAATTTGATACTGAAAGTTCAATTCTTGTTCCCAGTGCTGATCCAATAACAAGGACAAGTTTTTAAGGGGGGGAAATAAGTATAAAGGAATTTTATTGCTTTGCCAGCAAAGGAGAAACTCTTGGACCTCTTGTCCCAGAGGCTGTGACTCTAACTGCCAGGAGAACCGTGGGCTTTTTAAAAGGAGATACAAAACAGAGGCTACACTCCAGCTGTGCTCTGTCCAGAGTCATAATTCACTTGTAGACTTGAGAAATAGCTATTTCTTAGTTCCACAGGTACCAATGTCAAAGTCCAGAGTCCTTTATTCCTGTGGTCCATGAACCAAAGGACAGATAACTCAGTCTAGGACCAGAAGGTTAATCTTCCTTCCCCTGTGGTTAGAAAAAGGGAGAGGAAGAAGAGAAGGGGAAAAAAATTACAGTTTTAAAGTAAATCACAGTGGCAGAGCAGCAGGATTATATTCAAAGAAGTGGACCTGATAAAATGTCCCTGATTTTCCAAAAATTTCAACTTCAAATATTTTGTTCGGTTGTCAAAGTATGTCCCCCATTTGTGGCCAAATAAGGCCAAGAATCAATGGGAAAAAAAGTTTCCATTAGACTTATCTTTATACTCTCTTAGAAGCAGCATCAGTTGATAGAAAGCTCACTGGGTACAGAACCGTTATGTGGAGATTCAAACATAAACATGGCTGGATTGAGTTAGCCACCGGAAACCACACAACATTGTGGTTTAGAGCAGGGTAGTAGATTGGGGACATAGCTCAGTTGATAGAGTGCTTGCCTCACATGCACAAAGCACTGAATTCTATCCTCAGCCATATCAAAAAAAAAAAAGAGAGAGAGAGAGAGCAGGTCCAGGGTTCCTTCACTGACTCTGCATGACTTTGAACAGGTCAACTGACCTCTCTGAGCCTCATTTCCCTTGTCATATAATCAAATATATTACTTACCCATAATGGACATATGTCATTTTTAGGCCACTCAGCATCATTTCCTTCCTTCTTCTACTAATAGCACCAAATTTCCTTTGGTCATTTCCCTCTCTATCATTATATGTCATCTAATTAAGGGGCCTTCCCCTTGACCCAAGAGAGGGCCATAACACTTTTTACATTTTTATTTCTATTTTGAGCACAGTAATACAGTATACTAACATTTTATCTTTGCCGGTAGGAACTCCAAAGCTGAGGTGTCTTGTTCGCATTGAGTCTGCATCTTCCACTCTCCCTCCCATCCTGTGAACCACCCTATTTCCTTCCAATAAATTCTATTTTTCGCTTGGTACCAAGAATCTGCTTCTATTTTTTGCCCAAAAGGCCCTAAATACATATGGTTTTTGTCAGGGATAAATTAAGTAGTGTATATGAAAAGCCTAGCACAGTACCTGGCATATGGGCTGTATTCAACATGGCTATATGTATTAGTTGGGACTGAGGTTCAACTGCTGTAATAAGACCCCAAATTATATAGGGTTAAACCATTCTGTCCTGTTGACAGTCCAAACATAAGCAAACCATGAAGTTTATAGAGAATTTAGTGCTGGAAATCCAAGTTCCCTATAACAGATTGCTTAACATGAGGGTTTTGTCCTCATCCTCCTCATGAGGGTTTTCTCCTCATCCAAAGATGGTGCACCACCCTCTCTAGCTGGCAGGAAGAATAAAGAGAGGAAGTGGTGGGCATGCCTCCTTTCTTTAATAGTTAGACTTAAAATGTTCGTATCATTTTCCCTCACACATCATTGACCAGAATTGAGTCACATGACCACACAGAACTGCAATGAAGGCTGGGAAATGCAATCTTTATTCTAAGTAATTATGTGCCTCAATGAAATTAGGGATTTGTTCTTTGCCACCTGCACCTCAGAGCATTAATCTCCAGGATATATAAAGAACTCAAAAAACTCAACACCAAAAAAAAATCAATAATGGGCAAAGAAACTGAAGAGGCACTAGTTAGTATACTGTATTACTGTGTACTTCAAAGAACAAGAAATATGAATGATCAACAAATATAAAAAAAATGTTCAACATCTCTAGCAAATTAACACTACACTGAGCATTCATCTCACTCCAGTCAGAATGGTGATTATCAAGAATGCAAGCAACATTGCCTTGCATGCATAAGGTCCTGGGTTCAATCCCCAGCACCACAAAAAAAAAAAAAAAAAGAATGCAAGCAACAATAAATGTTGGTGAGGATGTGAGGAAAAGGATACATTCATATATTGCTGTGGAACTGCAAATTGGTGCAACCAGTATGGAAATACCTCAAAAAACTAGGAATGGACCCACCATATGACCCAGTTATACCATCCTCTATATATACCCAAAGGAATTAAAATCAGTATACTATAGTGACATAACCACATCAATGTTTATAGCATCTCAATTCACAGTAGCCAAGCTATGAAACCAACTAGGATTCCTTAAAGAGATGAATTGATAAAGAAAATGTAGGGCTGGTGTTTTAGTTCAGTGGTAGAGCACTTGCCTAGCACATGTAAAACACTCTCTGTGTTTGATCCTCAGCACTACATAAAAATAAATAAATAAAGTTATTGTGTCCATATACAACTAAAAATATATTTTTTAAAGAAAGAAAATGTGATATATATATATATATATATATATACACACACACACACACACACAAGGGAATATTAGCAGCCATTATAAAGAATGACTTTATGACTTTTTCCAGTAAGTGGATGGATATGGAGACTATCATGCTAAAAGAAATGTCAATCCCAAAATACAAAAGGTTGAATGTTCTCCCTGATAAGCAGATGCTAACGCACAAGGAGGAGGAGAGAAGGAGAATAGAAGTTCAGTGGATTAGACAAAGGGAAATGAAGGAAATGGGGGGGGGGGATGGGAATAGAAAAAAGACAGTGAAATTAATCAGACATAACTTTTCTATGTTCAAATATGAATACACCACAGTGAACCTTCATATCATTTACACTCATAAGAATGGGATTCAAGGGCTGGAAATATAGCTCAGCTGGTAGAGTGCTTCCCTCATATGCACAAGGCTCTGGATTCAATCCCTAGCACCACCATTAAACAAAAAAAAAAATAGGATCCTAGCTGGGTGTGGTGGCACATGCCCATAATCCCTGTGGCTCAGGAGGCTGGGGATTAAGAGTTCAAAGCCAGCCTCACCACCAGCAAGGTGCTAAGAAACTCAAAGATCCTGTCTCTAAATAAAATACAAAATAGGGCTGGGGATGTGGCTCAATGGTCAAGTGCCCCTGGGTTCAATCCCTCATGAAAGAAAGAAAGGAAGGAAGGAAGGAAGGGAGGGAGGGAGGGAGGGAAGGGAAGGGAAGGGGGGGGAAAGGAAGGAAGGAAGGAAGGGAGGGAGGGAGGGAAGGAGGAAGGAAGGAAGGGAAGGGAAGGGGGAAAGGAAGGAAGGAAGGAAGGAAGGAGAGGGGAGGGGAGGGGGAAAGAAGAGGAGGGGAAAGGACCTGAGAAAGAAGGGAAAGCAAGTAAGTAAGCAAGCTGGAAGATCTCACGGTAAATCTAGTCCAGCTCCTAGTTCTTGAGTTTACACTGAAAACTCCTTTCCTTGATCATAAAAATACCAATGAAACCCACGTAAGCTATAGTGGGTGGTGCCATAGTATCTTTTGTCCTCAAAAAATTTGTCCTCAGATAGGAAAATATAAGAACTGCTACAACAAAGATCAATAGTATGGGCCAAGGCTGAGTTTCAGGGCCATGATGGGAGGAAGGAAGCTGGCTCTCTGTAGCATCTAGAAAGGAGGAACATAAGGTTTGAGACACTTCCTGCTCACACAGCAAGAGGAAGTGTGGCTTAGTAAGGGAACTGCCACTGAAGCTAGCAAAGCCAACGCTTGGGGATCCTTTTCCAGAATCTTGACAGTGAAAGTTATTTTTGAATTAGAAAATAGGAAGTTCTCAGAAATAAATCTAGAAACAAACAAATTTCAGAAAAGGCATTCTAACCGTTTAGATGATGTCTAGTTATAATGTAAGAAGGAGAGGTAAATTTTAGAAAGATTTCCAAAGAAGAAAAGGGAGTAAAACTTCAGATTTTATTATAGATAAGGCAGTTTAAATGGTTTATCTGAACAACACTAATAAGATAACATTAATAGATATATGTTGAAGACTAACTTTCAGAAATAGTTCTTTCAGATTCACCACTAAAGCCTATTTTACAAAACATTCCAATTTTACACTACAGAAGGACAGAAATCATACATGCCAAGTTCTCTGACATTAACGTAAAACAGAAAATATAACTGACAACCTAATTCTCAGAAACTGAAAACATTAAGAACATAAAATAAATAATACAGTATAATAAGTAGTAGTATAATAGGATAATAAATAATATACTAAATAGTATAATAATATACCAGTTTTTTTATTTGTTTTGTTTTGTTGCGGTTTTTTGGTACCTGGGGATTGAACCCAGGGGCACTTTACCACTAAGCCACGTCCCCAGCCCTTTTTTTTATTTTGAGACAGAGCCTTACTAAGTTGCTGAGGCTGACTTTGAACTTAAGATCCTCCTGTCTCAGCCTCTTGAGCCACTGGAATTACAGGCATGTACCAGAAGGCCCACATTTCAAAATTTTCTGGCCAACAGGTTAAAAGGAGACCCCAGAACAGCATGATTCAGAAACTCAGTGGCATATTTAAGGATCCAGTGATTTCAATTCATATCACTCAAATTTCACAATTAGGCTTGAACTGAACTGTTGTCAAGTTCTTCTATACTACTATAAAATTTCTCCTTACTTCCCCTAGTTCACATTAAAGTGAGGCTCCCTTAACTTAAGTGTTTAGCTTCCCCAGTATCTACTACAATAATTTATTTAATCACTTGCCAGATCTTTACAATTGAATTAGTGAATTCCTCACTCATTTATTCATTCACTAAAATAATATCTATTAAGCAATTACTATATGACAAGCACTAGAAGTAAACAAAACACACAAGGTCCCTACCCTCAGGACCTTATATTTTATCTTGGGAGTGTAGTAGACACCATCAACTTCCTGTCCTCAATGCTACAGATCCTAACATCCCTCAGACCCTATCTGTCAACTTCTGGACATCTTCAATGCCCGCATCCCATTGAGCCAATAGTGCAGAAGAATTAACACCCAGTCCAACCCAGCACCAAATCAGCTCTCACTCACATTGAGAAATTAGCATATAAATACCTCGGCTCCCACACACCTTATGTGGGATAACTCTGAGGTGTTTTTCATTTTTCCTAGTTCCTCAATGGATTAAGGTCCAACCACCCCGCTGAGATAGATGACTTAATAAGGGCCCTTTTCACTAGGCCTGGTAATGCACATCTGTAATCCTAGAAACTCAGGAGACTGAGACAGGCAGGTCCCATGTTGGAGGCCAGCCTTAACAACTTAGGGAGACCCTGTCTCAAATAAAAAATTAAAATAGCTGTAGATGTAGTTAGTGGTAGAGTGCCCCTCGGTTCAATACCCAGTGCCCTTTATTAGTCCCTTTTCCATTCCTGTTTCTTTACCACTGGTCCCTGGACTACCACCCCCTCCCCATAAATGAGCTATTTGTACTTGAATCCTTTGTCTCAGGATCTGCTTCTGAGAGGACTGAAACCTAAACAGAGAGACAGATGAAAACAAGAGTGAGAAAACTACTTTGAGATGCTGCTGATAAGAACAAAAAAAGTGTCCATTGTATTTATCCACACAAAAAGGACCTTAAGAAAGACAATTGCAGAGGCGTAGGGATGTGGCAACAGCCCACTGTAGCTTGAAGAATAAGCAGGTGTGGCTTTTGCACCAGAAGGAAGGAAGGGCAATGGCCTTGGGCCTGAGGCCACACCAGACCAGAAGTCAGTGAGGTAAAATGTATCAATCCACACTGGGTGGAAGATCTGATGTTGAAGATCTGACATTGAAAGAAGCTTCAGATGCTTGGCAGAGAGGTTGATGACAAAATTAGTGATTACTATGACTAAGCAACCAGAAAATAAGGCAATTATTAACTATAAGAAAAAACAAAAAGTTACACAAAAGGGGAAAAAAATCAGAACTTTTTACATGATTTCATAGTAAAAGGATTTACATTAATTTAATCAAAAATATTTAGCCAGGGCCGGGGTTGTGGCTCAGTGGTAGAGCGTTTGCCTAGCATGTATGAGGCACTGGGTTCAATCCCTAGCACACATAAAAATAAAAATAAAGGTATTGTGTCCATCTACAACTAAAAAAAATATTTTTTAAAAAATATTTAGCCAGGCATGACACATGCCTGTAATCCTGGTGACTCAGAAGGCTAAGGCAGGAGGATCTCAAGATCAAGGTCAACCTCAGCAACATAACTGGGATTAAGGTTCAGTAGTAAAGCACCTCTGGGTTCAATCACCAGTAGAAAGAAAGAGGGGAGGGGGGGAGAGGAAGGAAGGTGGGTAGGAAGGGAGGGAGGAAGGAAGGAAGGAAGGAAGGCAGGGAGGGAGGGAAATTTTAACTCTATTGGCATGATGGAGAGAAGGGAGAGGGAATAGATAAACAAGAACAAAATCCCATCTCCCATAATAGGAAGGTCTAGTAAATAATGCCTAAGAAGTAGTATTATAGGTGTGTTGGATTTATGGAGGTAAATACCAAAATCAACAGCTAAACAAGTTGAAATAAACTGTCTCTGTTGTTGGAGAATGGAGGGAGAATGACTCAGGTACTAAATCTTATATAAATATTTGACTTTTCTGAATATAACCAAGTTGGAAAAATAAATTTTACTTCCATACATTCATCTAAGAAGTATTGGAGATGCTGTGGACCACTGGGATCACTGGCTAATGTGAAAACTGACAGAAGCACTTTTTGAAAAACAGATACATAGCACTTTTTTAAATTGCACGGTACCTAGCAATTTCACTTTTAGATCTGTGTCAAAAGAAATTTCAGCACATATACACCAGGAAAAACATGCAGGATATTCATATCAGCACTGTCCATAATGGTTAAAATCTAGAAACAGTCCAATGTCCATCAATGAGATAATGGACAGATACAGTGGATAAATAGTATATTATACAGCAAAATGGAACTTCAAAGATGGATCTTAGTAATACAATATTAAGCCTTATTTGTAAGCACGAAATGATGGGTGCAGACCTCAACAGATTCCAGGGGAAGCCATTTATTGTTCTTCTCAGTCTTGGGTGGATGGGGACTCATTTTCTGGATGCAAAAATGGCCATGTGTGTTACAGAGGGGATTTTGGTTTTATAGGGTACAATTAGGGTGGTTTCATCATTGAAACTTGTAGGTGTACCACTCAGATAGTCAGGGGCTAGTTATATAGGTTAAAACTTTAACTCAGGAGGGCAGCTGTAAAAGGCTGAAATTCATTGTTACTTGGAGAGATAGGAGTCCAGATTGTGAGGGATGGGTATTTCTTTTTCTGGAACTTATTGACTCCCAGAGTTTCAGTATTCATTTCCTTCCTTCAGAGCCCATTGTTCAGTATTACTGTGTGTTCCTTTAGGACTAATTTGCAATGGGGGAAGGTCAAAGTCCAGAGCCTAACATTCACCCAATGTAATCAGGAAAGGATTTACTAAGGAAGGTTAACACTTGGCTAGTTTCCCCTTCCTTCCCCTTCCCCCAGCTTCATTTCTCTCTGTTTTTCTTTGGGGATTGTTTCGGAAGATTATCACTTTCCATAACTCTTCAGTATTAGCAGGTTCCTGGTGTAGGATGTTGCTCAGGAATTATTGATAGTGTTAAGTGTGACAGTTGGATTATGTCAGAAGATGCCAACAATTTTTAAAATGAATGTTAATTTATGTATAAGTAAAATAAGGTGTAGGACTTGCTTTTGAATATTCCAGGAAAATAAAAACTTAATAGATGAGGCAAATTCTTGCTTATTGTTGAACTGGAGTGATGAGAACCATTGGGTGTGTGGGAGACTCCTCACTGAAGTCAAGTCACAAGAAAGTCACCTAATCCCTTACCCCTCCCCCTCCTCTCTGAAGGGTGCCAAGCCAAGTTTTCTCAAAAGTTTTCTCCACCAATCCCCGCAGGACAAGGTGTCCACTCTCTCTGCTCTCCTCCTCTCTTCTCTGCCTCTCCTTTTCTTCCCCTTCAGACAGCCCCCCAATAAAATCTCTTGGTTGAATCTCTGTCTCCATTGAGTTACTCGCCTTTCAAGAAGGAAGACATTAATGATGTGAATCTGAAATTTCATAATGAAACCCCTCCCCAGGGACTGAACCTGAAGGATATAGAAAATAAGTCCAAGGACATTTTCCCTATGCTCTTGTCATTTAAAATCCCAGGCCTCAGCCAGAACAGAGAAACACAAATGAAAATGGCACCTGACCCCCCAACACTAATGGGTCACCTGACCCCAATACAATAAGCCCCAGGAAATTCCCTATTCACATTTCTGTCCTACCCCAATGAATCAGGGGGATCCCAATACAATGAACCCCAGGAATTGCCTTCCTGTTTCACCCTAACTGAAGCCTATATAACTCAGACCCTTGCTTCAGCCCACCACCATTTTCTGCCCTGAAAATGAGCTACACCAGGGTTCCACCAATTGATTCCACTGCTAAGTACTGAATAAAGAAAAGCTTGCTGATCCTAGGTTTGCTTCCCATTTCCTGCCTTCATCATGTGTGCGTTATTTGTCCTAACAGTTCCCTGAACAGGAGTAAGGTAAAATTAACCCTTCGCTGTCCCACCTGAATACTTCCTCTTCCCCTGTAGTTAAGTCAAACAATTGATGGGATCTGGGAAGTGTCTGTTGAGTGTCCAGCATCCCCAAGGATCTCTGAGGTTGGGGGAACAAACCTCCAGCCACAGCTCATGCAGCTAGGGCTGAATCCCTAAACTGATTGCATTTCCCGACCCCATGGAATATAGGCCCTCCACACCCTCTACTGTCCACTTTCTGAAAAAAAAAAAAAAAATCATGCATAAAATAGGAGAACTCAAAGCAATTCCCTAGTGTTGCACCAAGGCTTTAAATCTAAAATTTGACACCCCAACAGCCAACAGGGATACCAGATATCAACCACCTGCTAAATTTGTGTGCTTTATGCCCATGGACAGTAAAGGGATTTGTACCAAACCTTTTGTTAATGTTAAAGGAGGCCTACTTCTACTTCCCACCCCCAAACCTACTCTTCCCTTGCACAACCAACAAACCTCTGGATCAGGGACCTTGCCATTTTGCTTCTATATCCACCACCAGCCTTCTTGTCTTCTCATCTCTTTGGAGAAGTAAGACCCTATTCATTATTCATTTCATCTTTGCTGAACAGCAATTCCGCCCGGAGGATAACTGGGACCATGTCCCTTACCACTTGGATTGAGGGAAAGATGTTTTCCCAACTCCTTGTGGGGAAAGTCCAGTCCAGGACTGGCACATTGATGGCATAAAGAGTGTAAGGTATACCTTGCCCTCTGTTGTCACCTTCTGTAGTCAAGCTTCTCCAAGGCTGAAAACTACACAATCAGCTTCCAGAGATACCCCCTAGGCTGTCTCTCTACCCATTTTAAGACCCTCTACTCCTAATGACCTCAAAATTAATGCTTAATTAGCCTTAGAACTCAAACTTGGCCACAAAACAAATTAGATAATTTGCACCAATGGTGCAAATATGAAATATTTGATCAAGAAATTCTCCAAAATTAAAAAATTACCTATTATAGATTGGAAAATTTGTCTAAAATTTACAGAATGGCAAGTTTGTCTGAGGTTTTCTACCTCCAAGTTTTTTTCTCCTTCACTCAATTACCAAATATATCACCCCAGACCTTCATACTCCTGCTGGTACTTTCTTTCCCCCATCCAATTTTTCATAGGTTCTACACTTGATACCCATAAAAACTTAAAACAGAGAAGGGCACCAAAGCTTCCCAGAAACAACTTCTATATACTGCTTTCAAGACCTTTAATAATAGGGAAGACAAGGCCAAACAGAAGAAAGAAAAGCATCAGCTCCTAGCCTCAGCCATCCATAGGCCTAAAAAAGGCCATTGCTGCTCATGGCCCCACCAGGCCTTCTAATAAATCTCCTGTGCCCTGTTTCAATGTGGAAACTTTGAGCAAAAGCCTGCCTAACCTGAGGCCCCCACCAAGCCCTGCACCAAGTGTAAACAAAAGTGACACTGGACTGAAGAATTGTCCCCAGGGCAAAACACCCCTCCTCTCCTTGCAGCCATCTTCCCAGGTCCCATACACTAGGCTTCTGGAGGGAGAGGACCCAAATCCCACAGCCATGATGGATCCTCAGCACCACATAAAATAAATAAACAAAATAAAGATATTGTGTCCATGGATAACTAAAAAATATTTTTAAAAAAGAAAAGATAATACATCTTAGGAACCCCAAGTTATAGGGATGATGAATGACCAAGCAGCAAGCAAATATTCTCCTTCTGAAGAGATTTTAAGGGCACAACGAGCTAGTAAATGTCTCCCCTTAACTTAAAATAATTATCAAAAGGTTAATTAGTATCTTCATTTTTGAGTGAGATCCCAACCCAAAGTCATATGAACAGGAGACTTATTCTAAGCCCCTACCCTCAATTTACCTATGGAACAACAATTTAATCTGTTTGTCACTGAGAGGAAAAATACTTAACACCCTCAGTCTCAAAAGTAATGGGAAAGGGCTGGAGTTGGCCCAGTGGTAGAGTGCTTGCTAGTATGTGTGAGGTGCTGTGTTCGATTCTCAGCATCGCATATAAATAAATTAAATAAAGGTCCATTGACAACTAAAAAATATTTTTTAAAAGTTATGGGAAATAATGTTTCATAATTTTATACATCCAAACCTAACCTGATTATTACCAACCAGGGAAAAAAGGGTTAAAAAGCTCTAGGCAGAGATTTCCCTAGTTTGGCTGCACTGAAGCTTACATTGGAATGCCAACAACAGACTCAATAAGGGGTCTAGACTAAAAAGGAGGAGGAGCAGGAGGAGGAGAAAAGTATATCCTTTTTAACTTTTCCCCAGGTTGCAAGACAAAAAAATGACTTCAGTCCGCCCCCACCCTTCTTATTCTCTCATGCTGCTTGACTGTAATAATTAAATATGGTTTTGGTTTTTTGTTTTTGTTTTTGTACCAGTGATTGAACTCAGGGACACTGGACCACTGAGCCAACATCCCCAGCCCTATTTTGTATTTTATTTAGAGGCAGGTCTCACTGAGTTGCTTAGCATGTTGCTTTTGCTGAGGCTGGCTTGAATCCACAGTCCTCCTGCCTCAGCCTCCCAAACTGCTGGGATTACAGGAATGTGCCACCATGCCCCACCAGCTAATTAAATGTTTTAGGATGGAAAATTATAAAAGTTTCCGGATGAGAAAGTATTTTGTCTGGTAAAGTAATATTCCTGGGCTAAATTCCGAAATGAAAGAGGACAAAACTAAAGATATGAAGTTGTGAATGTCAAAGTAGATTGCAGGTTTATGGAAGGTAAATCTCAAAAAGTCTGTGATTAAATTGGCTACAATTAGCAGTCAGATGAGGCTACTTTAACCTTAATGTACTGATATAAAGCAAAATCTAAAACATTGATTTGCTCTTATCTACTTGAGGAAAATAAGTCTTAAGGGAAGTGAGATTACACTTGTTTTCAAATGCAATGATTACTTTGTAACTGGTTTAAAAAAACAACTCTTATTTAGGTTATAACAATATTGTTGACACCCTAAATTTATGCAACTAGGTATACATATGTATCTTTCTAAGCCTTGTCTCAGTGTTATATAAAAGTTTATCAAATGAAAGTTTATGTAAATTTACTGGCAAAATAACCAATAAGTGCTCTCTTTTATATATAGTATCTGACATAGAAGGGCCACACTGGGCTGGGGTGTGGCTCAATGGCAGAGCACTTGCCTGGCATGTATGAGGCACTGGGTTCTATCCTTAGCATAATGTATAATTAAATAAAGGCATTCTGTCCATCTACAATTCAAAAAAAAAATTTTTTTAAAGCCACACTTCATTTGAAGACCTGTCTCATCTGCCTCATATCTGTTTGCTCTAAGTCAATTTCTTTCTTTCTTTTTTTTTTTGGTACCATGGATTGAACTCAGGGGTACTTGACCACTGAGTTACATCCCCAGCCCTGTTTTGTATTTTATTTAGAGACAGGGTCTCACTGAGTTGCTTAGCGCCTCACAGTTGCTAAGGCTGGCTTTGGTCTCAGCCTCCCAAATCTCTGGGATTCCAGGCATGCACCACGGCCCAGTTAAGTCAATTTCTGATGATTAACACTGTTTCCTAAATGTATAAGAGATTTAAGGCTATCTTTTGATTTTTGTTAATACATGCAGACCTGTGATTATTGTTTGCATACATTCTGGATTCTAAATTGTGCATTAAAATTTCAACTTAGTTAAATGTGAAACATAGGAAAGCATTTTACCAAGTTGCTGTTCTCTAAATTAAAATTATATATAACAAAATTCTCCACTTTGTATAAAAATAACAAATTTGGATAAAGTAACTTGTTGTCAATAAGTTATATATACAAGTTTGTGTTACTCTTTTTTAAGTTTTTTTTAATATTTATTTTTTAGTTTTAGGTGGACACGATATTTTTATTTTATTTTTATGTGGTGCTGAGGATCAAACCCAGTGCTTCACACATGCTAGGCAAGCGCTAGACCTCTGAGCCACAGCCACAGCCCCAAATTTGTGTTACTTTTCACACTGGAATTAGAATGTCAATGTATTTTTGGAAGGTATTAAGGAGAACCTGATCTGTTCAAAGGTAACATTGTAAAACATGGAAGCATTCTGCCACTTTTTCCCAAAAAAGAAAGTTAAAAGCTCTCTCTCTCTTTTTTTTTTTTTTTTTTTTTCAGTGTTAAGCCAAAGCTTTATAAAATTGTGACTTGCTTAGGTGTGTTTTCAACTTCTGAATTTCATAATTGATTTTTTTTAATTGGTTGTTCAAAACATTACAAAGCTCATGACATATCATCTTTCATACATTTGATTCAAGTGGGCTCTTTGCCTATCTTTGGTTCAGGTGTTATGACTTGAGGCAAACAAGCGACAAGGAACCAGTCGGGTGAGGGTGAGGGTCCAGTGTTCATCCCACCTTACAGCTAACATCTGTTCAGCATGCTCCGCAACTAACAACTGTGATCTTAAATGGGGCATATAATCCATAACTCAGCAAAATTCAAGATAGCTATTACACAAACTGAATGTGTTTTTTCTCTTGTTAATTTCATTTTGTATTTTCTTTGTATAATTCTACGGCTGTTGCCAGTTAATGTTTTGCAGAAGTACTTCTTCAAGAACAAACATAATAATAAGCCATCACCTACAGGACAGGATATAAAGCTAACTTTTAGGAGTAATACAGACCCTAATTAAATAACAGGGGTAAATGACTGTAAGGTTATAGAAATTAAAGTTAAAGCCCAGTTCTCTTACCTTAAGACTGGTGAGATTGGCTTGCTGAATGTTTAAGGCCAAGGCTTAAAGATTCAGGCTTTTTTAGAAAAGAAAACAATATTTGGCTCCTGCCCTCTGAGTCAGCCTAAACCCAGAGAATAAGAGAACTTCTCTAAGGTGCTTTACAACTCTGGGCCTCAGGACTTCCCAATCAGGGAGATTAATGAGACTGCTGGAGAACTAAAAGTCAATCGGTACACCTGCTGCAAAGAGGAGGGTCATTGAACAAAGGAGACATCCCTGATATTCCAAGGGAAGCCACATCATCAAGGAGACCCTACCTTTTTAGATGGCACTAAAAAGAGCTAAGAAGCTTCTCTCAAGTTCCCCAAGAGTGACTCCAATGGGAACTCAGCTGACTCTTAACAGCAGATGGAAACAAGGTCAATTTGGTTAGCTTGGTCTTGAGCACCTAGCAAAAACAGTTATAACCAAAATAAGCCCTACCCTGGCACTTAAAAATGAAAGCAATCATTCTTCTAAATAGAACTTACAATGTACACTTGTGTCATTCTCACAGCCCTGATGCCCTTCCAAATTCTGATGTAAGAAAGCCCCCTAATTTTTACCTAACGCATAGGACTAAAAACATCACCAGGATTAGCACAGGAGCAGCAGGATCAGGAACCTCTATTCACTATAAAAATTGTCAGCACAGGTCATTGCAGATATCCAACAGATCACCAACAGATCACCAATTTGTATTGACTCTACAAAATCAATTGGACTCTCTGGCAACTGTCATCCTGCAAAATCAGTCAGGAAAGAGTGCCATTTCTATGTAAACCAACTGGGAATAATAAGAGACAAAGTTAAATGGCTCCAGGACCATCTAGAATATGAAAAATAGATCTGATTCAGGATCCTTTGTGAATCTGGAATATAATAAGCTTAAAAATGTCACCCATCTTAATATTTCTTTCATTGGGAATTCTTTTTTTTTTTTTAATAAAATGACATTTATAATGGATTTGATAGTCATTACAGAATCATATATTTAAGTTTTCCTTTATACATAAGATCACAGCCAAGGAGGTCAACAATTTAAAATTTTATCACGAACTATTTTTGCCATTATTCTCACAACTAACCATTTTCATGCTTACTACTTCATCTCAAATGGTGACCAGTAAATTTGTTTAGACAGTAATAATAAAGTGCTTTTTCTTTTTATCAGGATAATGAAATGAAATTAAGTAACATACTAAAGATACTGAAACTTTTGATTTTGACCTCTGAAATAAAGATCTATAGGAATTTTTCTAATTAACTTTCAAATCTTCCCTCAAACTTTCTGTTTAATGGCTCCCATGGTTTCCACTGCAGCATTTTTCTTGCCAGACTTAGTTCATTTTCAGCCTGAAGAATCACCTCTTCTATTTGGCCATGCTGAAGTTGCTCTTCTAATTTTTTAACATCTGATTCCGCTTTAACCATTCCCAGTTTCTCATTTGTAATCTGCTCTGTATATTTTCTATACGCTGCATTTTTAGGGATTTGCTCAAGAACATCAAGAATCTTTGTGTACAATATTCTGAGCCTCTCGTGTGGACTCTCACACACAGCCAATCCCACGAGGCCAGTGGTCTTCTTCAGCACACCCGCCATGACAGTGCCCGGGAATTCTATTTCACAATATATGTGTTTTTTTGGTTTTGTTTTGTTTATTTATTTGTTTGTTGGTTGGTTTGATGGTTTCTGTTTGTTTATTTGTTTTGTTGTTTGTTTTAGTACTGGGGATTGAACTCTGGGGTACTCAACAACTGAGCCAAATCCCCAGCCCTATTTTGTATTTTATTTAGAAACAGGATCTCACTGAGTTGTCCAGTGCCTCGCATTTGCTGGGCTGGGTTCGATACCTGGCGCCACATAAAAATAAACATATAAAATAAAGGTATTGTGTCCATTTACAACTAAAAAATATATTTGAAAAAAAGCAAATGTGCTCTTTATTCTGCCTTTAACTTTCCATATTGCTCTGGAAACTAGTTCCTGGGGCTGGCTCAGTTTCCTCACCAACAAAATGAGCCATTTTGGCCAAATAGTTGCTGAAGCTCCTCTTAAGGAGGACCACTGAATCCTGACCAACCAATACACAATAGATGTTTCTGGCAAAATCCCTCTAGTCCCTCCCAATTGCTGGGAGCCCTAGCCCCCAGCCCACCTGTGCCCCTTATTCATCCCATCCTCTCCCAGGGCCCCATCTCTCAATCCCTATCTATTTCTCCTTCCAGGACCCTGGATTTGGCCCCCACCTTATTTTTGCAGAATCTTTGCTGACCTAACCTCTACCCAAGGTCTCCCCTCTTTCCCAATTGTCCTCCCATTCAGACATCCAGAGATCCTAGCCCCTAAACATTCTCAGGAAATCTGTCCTGGATTAGGTCCCCGAAGATCTAGTGTAAGACCTAAAGGTCCATGAAACTACCACATTCCCTTCTCCATGTCTGCAATGTTGCTCCTGAACACAAAGGTGTAGGCAGATCCAGGTCTCAGCAACTCCAGTCCAGAGAGTGTAACTTGATTCTCACAGCAGAGGTGACTCAGCACAGCTAAGGACATCAACAGAGCCTGCTTTGCTGGCCATGCCCCTCCCGAGTCAGTCCCACTCCCGAGTCAGTCCCATTTGTTCCCCTGCCTCTCCCCTTTTGTCCTGCCCCTGTGCAGTGGCTGAGGATCTCTGAAAGCCCTCCTGTCACATCCACTCTGATCTCAGGAAGCTGAGACTCAGACTTCAAACAAGAGTTGGAATATGTGACTGACATCATCATGGGTCCGTCCCCCCCCCCCCCCCCCCCCCCCGGTTTTGCACTTCTGTGTGTTCTGGGGACTTCCAACCACTGTAGTTGCTTATTCCTGCCTAGAGGCTTTCTCCAAGCTTCAGAAAGTGACCCTACCCTTGTAAAGAGCAAGATAGACATGCAGGGGAGTGAACCCCTTGAAGCAGCCCTTCCCAGTGACTGACAGGGGTCAGTGTGTAAGTGTCTCAGGTGGGATGAAACAAGTATTTTCTCACCATTTCCCAGTGGGATGAAGTTCCAACTCCCATAATACTAACCTGCTTCATTGGCTCGTGTCTCACATCCCTCATCTCCATGAATGTATGAATGTTTCTTTTTTTTGGGGGGGGGGAGTACTAGGGATTGAACCCAGGGGTGCTTAACCACTGAGCCATATCCCCCAGCTCTTTTTTTTAATTATTTTTTTTAGTTGTAGATGAACACAATACCTTTATTTTGCTTATTTATTTATTTTTATATGGTGCTGAGGATCAACCCAGTGCCTCACACACATGAGGCAAGCGCTCTACCACTTGAGCCACAACCCCAGCGCCACCACCACCACCCCCAGTCTTTTTGTATTTTTTACTTTGAAACAGGGTCTCAAAAGGGTGACTTTGACTTGGTATCCTCTTGCCTCAGCCTCCCGAGCCACTGGGATTACAGGCATGAGCCACCATGCCTGGCCCCATGCCCAGCCCCATGCATGGTTCTTGAACCATGCCACTAAGCCCTTTTTCACTGGAATCTTTGTCATAAGATCTGCTTCTTGGAGAACCCAACTACAGTGTGATGTCAGAGAATATGTAGGCCAACTGCTTCCCACTCTAGATAAGGAAACTGAGGCACAGGGAAGAGAGATATCTGTCCTTTCTGAAACCTGGTCATCACCATGAAATAGCCCACGTGGCTTTCTTTCAGTAGTGTTTCCCAGACTCTTCATGCAATCTACCAACAGCCCCAATTTTCCCCATGATCCATGTACATTTTTCATATCTGTGATAACCACATTACACCTACAGTATTTAGCTAATACAGTTTAATAGACTTTTTATATTAAATTTATGGTTCAGGGGGTGCTAGGGATTGAACCCAGGAGCACTTTACCACTGAGCTATATCCTTAGTCTTTTTTATTTATTTACTTATTTTTATTTTGAGACAGGGTCCCATTAAATTGCCCAGACTGAAATCAAACTCACAATCCTCCTCCTCACTCAGCTTCCCAAGGTATTGGGATTACAGGTGGGCGCTAGTGCCTCAAGCATCTTTTTTTTCTTGTTAATTTAAAGTTATATATCAATAGATAATATATTCATATGATTCAAAATTCAAAAGGTTCAATAATGTTCATAATGAAGTCTTCCTCCCTTTCCTACCACTGGCTCCCAGTTCCATAGTCCCAGTTTCTTGTATATCTTTCCCAAAATAATCTCTTACTATATATATTTAATATATGTATTTAAAGTTAATGTTATTCAAAAATCATAAGTAAAAGCCAGAATCGCTTGCTTTTGAATAGATGGTAATAATAAAAATAAATACATGAATATAAAGGAAAATAAAATTTCTAGGAACATGAGCTTGACAAAGGCTTGGATCTGAGATTTGTTCTTTCTCTGTTGCAAATATGAATACTGGAGAATAGTACTGAGGATTTAAAAGTCCCATCAGAGACTTTCCCCCTATATGAATCAGCAAGCTTACGGGGGTCCTGAAAAGTGAACAACATTCTGTTAAGTATGTCACTGATAACTGCTAAGGCTGAGTCCCACAAAACCATCAATTTATCATTGGTAGTGCATCCCATCCAGAGACAGACCACATCTGACGGTCTTGAGCTGTAAACTAGCTCTGAGTCAGAATTGGCTTTGCCACTTCCTACTTGTGTTAAGCATTAATATTCTCACTGACTTGAAAAAGAAAATAGCATTGATAATCTCTGATTTACAGCATTCCTAGGCATGTGTCCCATGAGACCTCTCTCTCTCCCTCTCTCTCCCTCCCTCTCTAGTTCTCATTCTGTCATCACATGGACACTCAGATGGCACTTACTCCTTACCAAAAATGAGGAGACACAGAGAAATATAAAAAATAAATCCCGGGGCTGGGAATGTGGTTCAAGCGGTAGCGCGCTCGCCTGGCATGCGTGCGGCCCAGGTTCGATCCTCAGCACCACATACCAACAAAGATGTTGTGTCCGCCAAAAACTAGAATATTAAAAAAAAAAATTCTCTCTCTCTCTAAAAAATAAATAAATAAAATAAATCCCATTGGTGGCATATGTTGGCATTTGTTTTATCTTTTTTTTCCCAGAGAATTTATTTTCATAACTGCAACCATAGTGGATTTACAGTTTGAAATGTTTGTTGTACTCTCTTATAACATGAGTATTTCATTAAAAATAGTTTGGCTGGGCATGGTGGCACACACCTGTAATCCCAGCAGCTCAGGAACCTGAGGCAAAATGATCAAAGTTCAAGGCCAGCCTCAGCAACTTTGCAAGATCCTGTCTCAAAATAAAAAATAAAAAGGACTGGGGATGTAGCTCAGTGGTTAAGAACTCCTAGTTCAATTTCCAGTACAGGGGGAAAAAAAAAAAAAAACTGTTTGACATTATATCTCATACTATTTGGTTCATAACATTCCGTGGTGGTTTGAAGGAAAATAAGGTTACACAGTTAGAGCTGTCTCTATCTATTCATCTAGACTGAACAGGGTATGTTCCCTAGCCTCATTGAGTTTCCTCAGTTGAGTCCTTTCTTGATACACCCACCTCCATCCCAGTCTTGCTAAATTCTCTGCTTAGCCTGTACTGGGACCAAAGTTGGAAAACAGTATCAATAATTTAGATTGGCCATGATTACCACCAATTTTACTAACATAAGCCATCCCTCGAAGGATCTCAGAATACCTGTCAAACTTAGGATGGGGGTTAAATAATAACTGTGTGGAAAAGATCTGAACTGCCGAAAACTGACTTCATCATTTAGTCTCCAGTGAGAACTACTGAGAGCCTCAGCTATCTCCAAAAGAATGGAGATGTAATTCTCACATTCTGCAAGAGGGTTGAAATGAGTTTATGAATTTGAAAACATTCTATAAAATCCTAAAGCAATACCTACATAAAGTGTGACTGCATTGAAATTAGGATATTATGAGTTAGGGTTCAAGTTTCAAGCTCCAGTTTAAAATAGTCTAGAAACAAGCCAGGTATGATAGCACACACCTGTAATCATAGCTACTTAGGAAGCTGAGACATGAGTACCACAAGTTAGAGGCCAGCTTTGGCAACTTAGTGAGACCCTGTCTCAAAATAAAATAAAAAGGACTGGAGATATAGCTCACTGGCAGAGCACTTGCCTAGCATGCAGGGAGCCCAGTGTTCAATCCTCAGTATCACAAAAAGAAAAAATATCTTAGAAACAATGAATTTTCCTACAATGTGCTGGTATCAATACAAAGAGCACATGCTCAGGATTCAGAAGTCCTAGTCCACTGGCAGGAGCTCACAGTGCAAAGACAAGCATGTGTCATCACTCAAGCACTTTGAGGTCACAAAAATACCCCATGCAGATGACACTTAGGACAGAACTTTTCAAATTTTTTCTCCAAAAGCCACAAGGAAAAGAACTCCATAAAAAAGGACAAGGTGTCAAATTAGGAGAAAATACTTGCAACACACATATGTAATAGACAAGGATAACTATATGTAGTATATAAAGAACCACTATAATTCATCAAGAAAAAGGAGCAAAGTGATAGAGCGTGTGCCCCTGGGTTCAATACCTAGTACTAGAAAAAGGAAAAGAAGCCGGGCACCGTGGTACACTCCTATAATCCCAGAAGCTTGGGAGGCTGAGTGAGACAGGAGGATCATGTGTTCAAAGCCAGCCTCAGCAACTAAGTGAAGCCTTTAAGCAACTCAGAGACCCTGTCTCTAAATAAAATACAAAATAGAGCTGGGGATGTGGCTCAGTAGTCAAGTGCCCCTGAGTTTAATCTCTGGTACCAAAAAAAAGAAAAAGAAAAATGAACAAGTAATATATTTATTTATAATTTTATATGTATACACATATACATATGTATATGTGTATACATATATATTTTTCAAGCTTTATTTATTCATATATATATATATATATTTCAAGCTATTTTTAGAAGAGGATTTATAACTGATCAATAAATGCATGCAATGATTTTGAGGTGATGAGTAGGCCAATTTTTAATTATTACACAATGTATACATGTGTTGAGAAGTCACACTGTACCCCCATAAATATGTACAATTATATGTAGTAATTAAAAATAAAAATATAATTTTTAAAATACATGCATGGAGTTGGAAGCATAGTTCAGTTGTGGAGCACTTGCCTAGCACAGGTGAGGCCTTGGGTTTGCTCCCTAGCTCTACACACACACACAAAAAAAAAAAAAAAAAAAACATGCAAAAAGAAATGTCTGAATTAAAACTGAAACCATGTTATACCATCTGTTTATTTATTTCCTATCATGTCTGCAAAAAGAAAAATAAACTTTGAATTTGATAATATTGAGTGTGCTGGAGAAGATTTGGAGAAACTATTCTCATGTGGTGTTGTTTGGCGGGTAAATTAATAGAATCTTTCTTAAAACTCCAAAGTTGTGCCAGGGGTGTGTCTCAGTGGTAGACTACTTGCCTAGCGTGCATTAGGCTCTGGGTTTGATCCCCAGCACCAAATAGCCTTTTTTTTTTTTTTTTTTTTTTAAGACAGGGTCTAAGTTGTCCAGACTGTCCTCAAACTTCTACTCTTCCTGCTTCAGCCTCCCAAGTCACTGGGATTATAGGCATGCACCACCACACCAAGCTAAAAGCCCCACATTTAAATAGGGTTACATGGGCTGGGGTTGTGGGGCTGGGGTTGTGGCTCAGAGGTAGAGTGCTCGCCTAGCATGCGTGAGGCACTGGGTTCAATCCTTAACACCACATAAAGTAAAATAAAGACATTGTGTCCACCTATAATTAAACAATAAATATTTTAAAATAAATAAATAGGGTTACAGACACACCCTTCAAGATTTCCCCGCCTAGAGAAAAAGCAGGTCCAGACCTGCAAAGGTTCTACTCTCGTAAACTTCCTCAATGAAACAGAGAGTTGTAGCTTTTCCCCTCATATCCCTACAGGGAATGCCCATACATCCAAGCAAGCAAGAAGTTGCTCCAAAAGAACCCCTTGTGGAGACTAGTGATACCTCTCCTGGGCTGCAGGAACTGGACAGCCTGGATAAAGCTGGGTTAAGTTCTTAGGAAAACTTATGAGAGTAGGAGATAGAAATGTGTTAGTCAGACAGGATTAAGGGCTGTCCCCCCATCCCATGCAGGAGTTTACAAATAGGGTAGACAGCTCTTGACCAGTGACTCCACTGAAGCCTGAAGTTCTTCATCAGAACCCTAAGCCAGTCCCTGAGGCAAAGCAGCGCACGATCAACATACTGATTGGACAGGGGACTCATGAACACCAGGTGCCCTAGTGGACTCAAAGATGAACTGTTTTTAAAATTCTAGCCTATGGTCTTCAAGTCCAACTTACCTCCCCTCTAACCTTTTCATATAAACCCATAGACAACAGACATCTGTGAGCAACTCACCCCCTGCAGAAGCTCTGCTTTCTATTATTTTTTAAGAAAATATTTATTTTTTAGTTTTAATTGGACACAATACCCTTATTTTTTTAATATTTATTTTTTTGTAGTTGTACACAATAACTTTATTTTATTTATTTATTTTTATGTGGTGCTGAGGATCGAACCCAGGGCCTTGCACATGCAAGCCGAGCACTCTACCGCTGAGCCACAACCCAAGCCCCTCTATTACTTTAATATATTCCTGCTACTTTGCTCTCACCCTTCATGTCTATGGATCTCATTCTCAGAATTCAGGAGACAAAAAGTACCACATAGATCCTTGCCTCTCATCTGTTCCTTCTCCTCAGGGTTTGGAGTCCTAAATGAGCAAAGAGACTAGTGTTGGCTTCTAACCTGGAGGATTCCACAGGAGGGATAGATATAGCTGGGAGCAGCTCAAGGTGGTCAGACAAGGAGAGAAATAAGAGCATGTCCTTTTGGCTGGGCAAAAATATGTAAAACACCCTAGAGATCAAGTGAGTGCTGACAAAAGTAGCAGACTCGTTTTGTGATAGGCCCCTACCCAAGACAGCTGATTGCCTTGGCAAAGGGACCAGGCAGAGAGGATGCAGGAAATGCAACCCAGGGAGGAGTGGGAACAGGGCAAAAAAGGGTTGTTAAAGAAGACTGGGGATTTAGCTTGGTGGAGTGCTTTCCTAGCTTGTGCAATCTAGATTCAATACACAGCACTGCAAAAAAATAAATAAGGGAAGAAAGAAAGGCCCAGGTCAATCAGAGTGTCCTCCTAAATCATCTTTGAGGAACCCAACACCTCCCATGGGGAGGATCTCAGACTACAGGCATACCAATCATGCGTCACCCTGCCCTTTCTCCTCATATCAACCCTAACTTTTAAAGAGTCAGCAGAACAACAGAAAGGAGGATTCTGGGGAAGGCTGTGGATCAAGAAGAGAGTGCAGCCCTGTGCCGTGGTGCAGCTTGTAATCCCAGAGACTCGGGAAGGACTGAAGTTCAAGGCAAACTTTGGTAACTTAACAAGACCCTGACTCAAAATGAAAAATACAAAGGGCTATAAGCTCAGTGGTAGAGGGACCCATGGATTCAATCCTGATATAGAAAAAAAATTAGAAAAAAATCCAATTAATGGAGATATGGTAAAATAAGCAATGGCATATCCATACAATGGAATACTATGCAGAAAATATACTTGGTGGGGGCAGCTGGTAGGAATTGAACCCAGGACCTCACACATGCTAGTCAAGTGCTCTACCACTGAACCATACCCTCAGCCCAGTGTAGTAACATGAACAGATCTCCTGACAGTATGGTTCAATGAAAAGAGCATGCACAAAATTACACATAGAATAATGTCAAATTCATGTAGAGTGTCAAGTATATAGAAAGAAAACACAATATATTTTCTATGGGATATTATATACACACACACTATTGTTCTGGGGAACAACAGTAGAAAAAAACAACTCCAAATGCAGTCTCTCCCACTATATATTCAGCATGCTTCTGACGCCAGGGGTGGGAGGTGGGTTTCCTACACATCAAGCAAGTAATGTTGTAGCAACAGACACCAGCTAGGTGCCTTCAAATCTACCTGGGGAAAGGATCAGATCCCACAAGTTGAGGGATCAGTGCCCTGCTGCCCTGATTCAGATGCCAACTACAGGTCACCTGTGCTTCTGACTAACCAGTTATAAATCAGGTGTCAGGTTCCTAAGACCCCTCCTTGAATTTCATTAATTTAATAAAGAGACCTACAGAACTCAGGGAAATACCTACTTATATTTACAGGTTTACTATAAAAGATATTACAAAAGACACAGATGAAGAGATGCATAAGGCGAGGCCTGTAGGAAGGAGTGCAGAACTTCTTTGCCCTTCTAGGGATACCACCCTCCAGAAACTTCCATCTGTTCAGCTACCCTAAAATTCTCCAAGCCCTGGCCTTTGGGGATTTAAGGAAGTTTTATTTTCTTAAATGTAGGTGTGATTGATTATACCATTGGCCCTCAGTGATCAATTAACCTTCAGCCTCACTCTCCTCCTGGAGGACACTTGGCAGATGGGGCTGAAAGTCCTAATCCTCTAATTCTGCCTTGGCCTTTCCAGTGACCGGTCCCTAACCTGAAGCTCTCCAGGGGCTGCCAGTCATCAGTAAACTCAAGTCAAGCAAAATAACATCACTTTAGAAATTCCAAGGATTTTAGGAATTATATGCCAGAAAAATGGGATGAAAAATCAAATATATATTACTGGCCAAATTGGCAACAAAGGAGGAAGAGGAAGGAAAAGAAGAAATCAGGAGTAGGGACCCATGCCTGTAATCCCAGTGACTCAGGAGGCTGAAGCAGGAGGCTCAAGAGTTTAAAGCCAGTCTCAGCAACTTAGTGAGGCCTTAACAACTTATTAAGACTCTGTCTCTGAATATAAAAAGAACTGGGAATGTGGCTCAGTGATTAAGTAAGTGTCCCTAGGTCCAATCCCTGGTACCAAAATAAAAAAAAAAAATCAGGATTAGAAGATGTAGGTGACAAAAATTGTATCCTTATGTGTAAGATATTAATTACATTCCCTCATTATTTATATTGTTTAAAATAATTTTTAAATCTTATATTGCTGAGAGTCTGGAGTCTAAAATAAAAATAACCAGCACCAGTGCAAAACTTCATAGACATCTCTTGTTTAATCTTGAAAACTCATGCAAACTCTGCATTCTGCTTTATAATATGTTTATTTAAATACAAACAGTATGTTCAATTTGTGCTTATGGTTAGATTACACACTCTTCTCACTGCCATCACTGTCAAGAATAATAATAAGGGCTATGGGTGTGGCTCAGTGGTAGAGCTCTTTGCCTGGCTCTGAAGCCCTGAGTTCAATCCCCACCACTGTAAAGTTTAAAAAGAAAAAAAAGAGAGAATATTTCAAGATGCACCATACACCTGTAGAGTCAAGTCCTTTAAGGTGATCCTGAAATAGAGCCACTTTTATATTAAAAGTAAACTCCCTGATAACTGGTTTTCTGCAGCCGGAGTTTCCAAGGAAGTTGAAACTATGACACTTTCTCTGATTAGCACAGCCTAGTTAAATCTAAATATGTGTATTTCCTGACTTTTGTTTCTATAATTTTTTTTAGGGGGGCCATACTGAGGATTGAATTCAGGGGCACTGGACCACTGAGCCACACCTTCAGCCCTATTTTGTATTTTATTTAGAGACAGGGTCTCACTGAGTTGCTTAGTTGCTTTGCTTTTGCTGAGGTTGGCTTTGAACTCGTGATCATCCTGCCTCAGCACCCCAAGTCACTGGGATTACAGGCATGTACCAATGTACCAGGCTTGTTTCTATAATTTTTAAAATTTTTTTTTAGTTATAAATGGTCCTTTATTTTATTTATTTATTTTTTTGTGGTGGTAAAGATCAAACCCAGTGCCTCAAGTATGCTAGGCAAGCACTCTACCACTGAGCCACAACCCCAGCCCTGTTTCTATAAATTTTAAATGCTTCTACAGTTCCAGCAGAGAAACAACCTAACTGCTTATCTCCAATATGATCAAGCTGCTTTAAATTCTTTTTTTTTTTTTACATCATTTGCTTATTTCTTATGGGCAAGTGACCAATTCCATCAAGCTAGGATAGCCAGGAAACAAGTGTTTCCCTGCCTTTACTGCCAGTAACATCTTCATGCACCCCAGGATACCAAAACTGCAGTGTAAAGAGCCACAGAGCTCTATTAGTTGCAAGGCCTAGAGATGTGAAGATAAATGAGATATGGAGTACCAAATCACTGAGGACATCAGAAGGCACAGGAAATGTCTTAGCAGTTTCTCTAGGTTCCCAGGTCCCCCAAAGCAGATGGGGGAGTATTTGTCTTAGTTCATTTACTGTGGCCATAATAAAATGCCTGAGATGCAGTAATTTACAAAAAGAGGTTTCTTTACGTCACAGTCCTGGAAGTCCAAGAGCATGGCACCAGCATCTGTTCAGCTTCTGGTAAAAGTCACAGGCTGCTCCATGTGTAGGAGAAAAACAAAAGTTGGGTGTGTGCAGAAGAGAGGATCATGTGGTAACAGAGGAAGTAAGAGAAAGCCAAGGAAGCCAAACTCACTTTATAACAACCCACTCTCCCCAAAACTCACCCACTCTCAAGGGAATTACTTTAATACCTTAATGAGGGTAAATCTTTTTTTTTTTTTAATATTTTTTAGTTTTTTAGGTGGACACAATATCTTTATTTTTATGTGGTGCTGAGGATCGAACCTGGTGCCTCATGCATGCTAGGCAAGCACTCTACCACTGAGCCACAATCCTAGCCCATGGGGTAAATCTTGCATGACTCAAAATACCTCTGCTTTCCCGTTTCTCAATGTCATTATACTGGCCAGGTATGGTGGCACACACCTGTAATCCCAGCAGCTCAGGAGGTTGTCATGAGGATCACGAGTTCAAAGGCAGCCTCAGCAATTAATAAGGCCCTAAGTAACTTAATGAGACCCTGTCTCAAAATAAAATCTAAAAGCTGGGGATGTGGCTCAGTGGTTAAATGTCCCTGGGTTCAATCCCTGGTATCAAAAAAAAAAAAAGAGGGGCTGGAGTTGTGGCTCAAGTGGTAGCACGCTTGCCTGGCATACGCAAGGCATTAGGTTCAATCCTCAGCACCACATAAAGATATTGTGTCCACCCAAAAAAAAACTAAAAAATAAATATTTAAAAGAAAGAAAGACCATCATTACACTGGGAGCAAGCGTCAATTTTGGTGTGGACAAACGATATTCACACCATAACAGTACTAAAAGAGGAGATACTGTCCTCTAGGACACAAATGCTGAAAGGATCCACTTCTTTGTTTACATTTCATCATCTTACATCCCAAGGGAGATTGACTGGGTCAGACCACTCAACAAGGAACACCTCAATTTGGCAGTGTTGCCCACAAACTCCATCTCTCACCCAGTCAGCCATGGCAGACATGGGATCATTCCCATCAATGCACACAGCTCAAGTCGGGGCAACACTATGCAGCAAGAACATGTGGCCACTGTGAAAAGAAAGTTCCCTGACATAATTCCAACCAAAGGGAACATAAATGACTGAGAGGTCAGACTATGACTAAACATAGCAGAGAGACAAAGACAAGGATAGTACCTGGAAGACACAGGACTCCTCGGATAGTTGGCTTTGGCTGCAGGAGTCCCCCAAACAGTCAAAGATGCTTCTCTCCTTCCAATCTTCTCTTCTTCACTCAGGGTAGGATTTCATCACAATCTGATGGCCCTCCCCATTTTCTCTCACACAGGTATCTGCCCTTATAAAGTTCTTGAAT
The DNA here is from genome assembly GCF_047511675.1 of Marmota flaviventris. NCBI lineage: Eukaryota > Metazoa > Chordata > Mammalia > Rodentia > Sciuridae > Marmota > Marmota flaviventris. Next base: position 21,938,937 of record NC_092516.1, on the reverse strand, counting down.
ATTTAATCTTGGTATTGCCTTCTCAAGTACCCACTTCCTGAGAAAGAGACTAGGGACTCTTCGATACCAGCATCTCTCCTCAGCCACCCATATAGAAAGTTCAATGCCATGGATGTACATTAGGAAGAAGGTGCTTGAGAGATCCAGAATGGACAGTGAGTAACTCTGGAGGCTTAGACAGTCAAGACAGGAAAATAAATTGTAGTGTTTGGAGTGTCTTGAAGACATTCCTAGAGAGAGAGTTCCAAGATGTAGGGAGTGTAGGGACCCCAAGAATTCTATAGGGCCCAAGTGTAGGAATACATGGGACAGTGATAGAGGGTGAGCATGGAAAATGACTGGGAACCTCAAATGCAGAGCCAAAGACTTAGGGCTTGATCCTATAGGCAACAGGGAGTTGTTGAAAGTTTTGAGCAACTAAAACATCTGACCACATTTGTAGGTTGTTATTGGAGTCATTTGCTTGTTTTTTGTTTTTGTTTTTGTTTTTATTTTCCAATGCTGGGGATGGAACTTATTTTTTTAGAAAGATCATCTAAAGGCAAAGAGGGCAATTCGAAGGCTACTGTCTAAAAACAGGTCATTTATCTCTTCACACAGATTTAATGAGGAAGCTCGATTATAATAGTTTTTATTAATGGTACTGGATTCTACAACCAAGTAATCCTTTTAACTTTATTGCTTTACTTTCTAGCATGAAAGAACTTCTTAAATTAATCCTCCATGTCTCCCAAAGCCAAGGTCTACAGGCCTCCCTCTGAGAGATACACTCAAATGTATTCCCCCTTTAAGTCTTTCTTATCCCACTCACAATCTCCTTTTACCTTCTCAGTCCCATAATCAGCCCCCATCAAGAAAATCCCCACACAGATTCAGGGGACCCCAGGCTCTGTCTGTTACACAGCAGTAGTGACAGATCCAGCCTGTGAGAGTGAATGATCAGGGCCATCACCTTCCCTTTGGATAAATGGTAGAGCAGCCTCTAATCCTACCTGCTCAAATCCCCAAAGGCCTCTCCCTCCAGCAAACTCACCTTGAGCCTTAATGGTTACTCTGGAGCAGCCTCTGAGATAAAACTAAAAGTGTGAACCAAGAGGTAAGTAGTGAGAGGTCTATTCTGTAAACCCTAGTGGGAATCTTTTATTTTCCACAAGCAGCAGGGCCCAAAGAGGGTTTAGCATCAGGTTTTTTCTCTTGGTGGGCAACCTGGGGGATTTCCTTGGTGTCTAAAACATTCCAGAAGCAAAGGGAAATAAGTTGAAGTTTGATTTATTTACCCACCAAGGATCTGGCAGTTTTTAAATGTCTGTAGAATGGAGGAATATATTTTGGACTTATGACTTGATCTAACTAGTGGCTGTCTAAAGAGGCAGGGTGTGCTTCTAAGTGTGATCCCACTGTGACCAGCAGCATCAGGATCCCCAGTGAACTTATTAAAAGTGATCATTTCTTGTTGCCTCAGACCTACTGCATCAGAAAATCAACTATCTATGTTTTATCTAGTCACTACTCCATGATTTGAAAAAGACCATCTGAAACAAGCACTAAGTAAAAGGTCTTCAGGTTTGGGGAGTCTAGAGCTCCTGCCCCAGGGCCTTACAGAGGAGTGGGATGTGAGGCTCCAGGAACCCCTTCTACAGATTTCTCAAACTTCTCACCTCAATCTTCACCAAATCTAACCCGCATTCCCTCTTCTCCCTCAACCTCAGTTTCTTCCTGGAACTCTGGGCCTCCTGGTCCCCAGAGAAAGATTACCTAACTGACCTGACTCTGGATCTCCCTTCCTTATGGGTCCCATTCACAAGGACACCCTAATCTCTCAGTTGTTCCCATTTATGCCAACTCCCATACTTTTCAGAACTTTTGGAGACACCCCAGTATCCAGCCCCTCTGCCCTGTCTTCAGCCCTGGCCACCCGCCCCCCACCCAAGTCCCTCCAGGCCTGACAAAGGAGACTAAGCCTCCTATGGTCAGGACCCCAGCACCCCTCTCCCACCCAGACAGGTGGCTCAGGCCTCCTCCCCATCAGGCCCCACAAGCAGTAGCGGCTGGGCGTTCTTGCCCTTGTCATGCCAGCACACGTCAAAGAAGGGATACACCGGCCCAGGCAGGCGCTCGTGGAAGGCAAAGAGCAGCTCCAGCGCGTCGGAATTACTAGCATCATAGAAAGAGAGGACACCATCACAGAAGCTTAGGTAGAGGCCCACCCGTGAAGGCCGCCTGTCAGAGTTTCGCAGAGCACGTGGCTCCTTGGCCTCCACGTGCGCCTCCAGGATCTTGCCATCGCGCAGCCCCAGCAGCCAAAGGCCCTGTGAGGGTACTGCGTGCAGTCGGCCACGTCGGGTGGCATCCGCTGCCATCACGCCGAGAGCCCAGCGAGGCTTGTCGCCCACCTCTACCTCCCAGTAGTGCTCGCCATCGGAGAGCAGCTGGTGAGCCACCACCGCCACGGCCTTGTCGAACTGGCGAGTATCCTCGCCCGCTGGCGGCGCTTTCTGCTCGGAGCATTCCACACGGCGGCCGGAGGGAGACACCACCAGACTGGGGTGCGCTGAGCTTGGGTCAAAAGTCAGCTCCTCCAGCGCTGCCAGAGAGACAGTAGTCAGGCCCTTGCCTCCTTGAGCCTCCTCTCTACCAGCGTAGGGCCAGCTTGTTTCCTCTAATCCTCTCAATATTTCTGGATGTGGGCCCCTCTCTGCTTTCTAGCTAGGGCCAAAAACACACCACTGAACTTCAGTTTGCTCAGCTGTAAAAGGAGGCCGTGATTACCTCTCTAGGTGGTGGGGAGCAAGACTAAGTTGATATAAGGAATACCACTGACTATCTGAGTGAGGCCCAGGGTCACAGAGCAAGAAATAGGGTCTCCAGCAGCATCAAGCACACATTCTAGCTTGACCTATCCTCTGGGCCATAGTTGTCTCTTAAATATGCTGGGGACACCTCCAATCCACCCCAACCCCCAGAGGCAGTAAGGGCAGCACCAGGCATAAGTGTTTGTATGGAGCTCTGTAACCTACAGCACTCAGAGGTGCTCTAGCTCATTGGAATGGAGGCTGAATTCTTGGACCTCCCCAAATATAGTCCATTAATATCAGTGTCTCACCTAGGCCAGAGTCCTCAAGGTTCCAGGAATTCTGCAGATCCTCAGCCCCCAATTAGCAGAAATCATCAACTCCATACCCAGAGAAGGGCAGGGACTGGCCAAGGATCATACAGGGAATCAATGGTTCAAACCCAGGCCCCAGCCTCCCATCTGCTGCAGCAGCAAAACCCGAGATTAGCTGCATTCTTTCCTTGTCAGAAACCCACTGTCAACCCCATGCCCTTAAAGGTCCTCCTCCAAGTACAAGTTATAGGGCTGCAGAGGTAAAAAGGCAATGGGCACCTTCCAAGCTGGGGTTGGCAGGCCTCTCTACATGTGGCTGGGGTCTGCTATCAACACCCGCACCCCATTACACAAACCCTGAGTCAGCCCCTCCCAGTACCTGGCATCAGAGCCCGGAACATCTTCTTCCACACCTGAAACTTGAAGTCATCTGAGATCACAGGCAGTTGGATATCCAGACGTGCAGGTGGTGGTGACTCTGACAGGATTTTCTGCAGTCTGGAGGTGGAGAGATGAGAGAGAAGTGATTGTGTGCAAGAAGAGTAAGAGAAAGTGCCCAAGGACAGAAAGACAGAGGCTATGGGAGAGGAAGCTCCAGGATCTCCCCACATCACACTCCTGCTTAAAACTCTTCTACTGAAGTTTCACTTTGGGAATGTAAAAAAAAAAAAAGAAAGAAAAAAAATCCTGGAAATGGATGGAGATAGTTGTTGCACAACATGAATATACTTAATGCCACTGAACAAAAACTGTGCATTTAAAATGGCCAAATTTGTGTTATATACATTCAACCACAATATGGGGGCAGGGGACCTTCTGTTGAAACAAAGTCCAAGCTTCTCATCCCTTTCAGTTCTTGCACTTGCTTTTCACTCTGTCCCCCACTGGCCACCCCTTTCCCTCTCCAGCAGCATCAAGCACACAATGATGCCTCTGTCCCTGCCCATGTCTACCCTAAAGTCCTCAAGAATAAGGACCAGGTCTGGTTCATGTCTATGTTCAATACAAAGTTCAGGGACACAGTAGTGGGTGAATAGGGGTTTGCAGATTTATTGTGAGTAGAGGGTAAGCCATCTAGTGACCCTAGAAGACTAGTACAAGTTGGGCTAAGGAGTAGAGCCAAGTTGATCTCACCTGCTGGTCACCAGGCAGTATTTCTGGAAAGAGAGAGAAAAAAAAAAATAATGGAAGTAAAGCACACAGGAAGGACTCCAGGGATTTCTGAGGATGGGATAGACAAACACAAATGCTGAGTATAAGATCAGGAAAAATCAGAGAAATTAAGATACACACGCTCAAGGCCATCCCAGTCTTTTACCTTTATGTAAATTTAAAAAAAAAAAAAAGTGCCCCCTCACCAAGAAACTTGAATTTACCTGTTAAATATTTACACTAATAATGAATAAATAAATAATTATTATTTTTAGTAAAAAAAAAGAAAGAAAGAAAATTGTACTAATTATGCAAACCTATAATGTCTGTGATATGGATGGTACCCACTTAAAGATAGTATTCTTCTGCACTGTCCAGCCTAAACACAGTCCTGAAGCCTACTCCCTGAATATGTGACCCTGGTTCATCCCTGACCCTCTCTGGGCCTCAGGGTCCCCATTTGACAATGGGATGAAGCCTGAGCCAGGGGACTTGGGAGAGGAAGTCATTCAATGCTCACCATGAGAAATTCAGTCTGTGGCTTGTCAGCTACCTCCTCCAGCACCTTCTCCATCTGCCGCAGCTGCTCCAGGTAAGAGTTCAAACCTGCCAGCTCCCGCCGCAAAGCAACTCCTGCCTCACCCCGAACTTTTTCTGCCTCACGGTCTAAAGAACCCTCCAGCGCAGCCAGGAACACCCGCATCTTGCCCAGCTGCTCCCCAACAGCACTCCGGAACTGACGCACTGTCTCCTGGGGGAAATGGGAGAGAAGCAAAAGTATTTGGCTGGGAACTCCCAGCCTGGACCACCAGCAGGCTCTGCCATGCTAGCCCCTCACCTCCACCTCCATCAACTGATGCTCCAGCACAGCCACACTCTTCTCCTTGCGCATACAGGCCTCCTGCAGCTGCAGCTTCTGCTGTGGGAGTTGTGTCTGGGAAGCAGGGCAAAAGAGGGAATTTGTGCTGCCCACTCCAAACCCACACCTTCCCCCTAAACTCATCCTCTGTAGCTCAACCTCAAAGCCAGCTCTACTTCCAGCCACATCCTCAACCCCAAACACATTTGCATGCCTTAAGGCCATGGTCAGTCAATTTTGTTAACTCATCTCTGGCCTTAGCTTCCACTGACCCTACCCTCTCATAGGTCTTTGCCAGAATCATAAACACAAATGCTGTTTGGACTCCCCCCTTCCACCCCCAGTCAGGGAAGTACAGTACTTGGCACATAACTGGCTTTCAGGATGAATAAAGGATGTGGAAAAGAAGAAATGTAATCTCTCCCTATTCCTGACTTCACACCTTACTTAAAAGCAGAACATCAGCCTAATTTCCAGCCAGGCTTCCTGCACACTCTGGGCTCTGGGAGCAGGCAATTTAATACATAAGATCCCTGCATGGACCAAGTAAACACAGCTGGATCCTACCCAAGACCTGTTAGTTTGTGAAATGAGAGTATAGGGAAACTCCTAATTGCTCCTGCCAAAGCCACTTCTTGCTGCAAGGTCCTAGAATCACCCATGCCTTACTGCCTACATGGCTTCCAACCTCGATTTTTTTCCTCTGCAGAATGGGAGCAGCCATGCCCACCTCAACAAATTGGAACCTTCTATTCTCTCAGGGGGAACCTGGGGGCCCATTAGGTGTTTGCGGAGTCCCCGCCCAGCAGGAGCCAGCCTCCTCCTGGGCTGGCTGCCAGATCAGTCTCCTCCCTAAGACGTCCTCTCAGGCGTCGTCCCCGACTGGTGCGGGACAGACAAGTCTGGAGGCTCAAGGAGCTGGCTTTCGGAGGTTCAGAGGTTGCAGAGCTGAGCCATGGGGAAGAAACGCGACGCCATCCTGGAGGCATTGGAGAACCTGACCACGGATGAGCTCAAGAAGTTCAAGCTGAAAGTGGGGGCGGTGCAGCTGCGCGAGGGCTGTCGGAACATCCCGCGGGGGGCGCTCCTGCCGCTCGACTCAGTGGACCTCACCGACAAGCTGGTGGCCTTCTACCGTGAGGACTACGCAGCAGAACTCACCGCAGCCGTGCTGCTGGACATGGGCATGCAGGAAGAGGCGACGAGACTTAAGGGGGTTGCATGAGTCTCCAGCACCGAGGATTCATTCATTCTGTATGAGTCTGGTACCGGGGCACGGGACCCAACCCCTCTTGCTCGCAGGGCTCCAGGTGTCCAGTTCTGCCCCCGAGTCTTCCTGACCCCTCCTCCTTCAGGTTCCCTCTTAAGCTCCCCTTCAGACCTCTGGCCAACCCCTCCCTGTAGTTTAGCGCTGGGCTGATGTGGATCCTGGATGATTGGGTCCCTGGAGCCCTTCGAGGTTCCTGGGTCGCCTAACACCCTGTTCCATTTAATGGGTTTTGTTCTATCTTCACAGATAAAAGATGGGCGAGTTTGGGAGTTCTGGAGTCATCAGCAGAGGTGAGAGCATGGACTGGGCAGGCCCCTGGGAGGAGGCTCCTGCCATGGGCTAGGAGACCACCAACCAGGACTGGGCTGACTGCAGAAAAGCAGAAGCGGGAGGGGCTGTTAGGCTACTCCCCTGGGGAAGTCTATAGGCCTCAAATACCAGCATAAAAATGGTTATCTACCCCCTCTAGGAGACTGGGGGCTAAGAAGAGGAGCAACAAAATGCTGATGAAGCACCCACCCCCACCCCGGCCCACGCATACACAACAGTAGGGGAAGACAATGACTTGTCTCCTCAGCAGAGATCAATCTAGGAATCCGCCCTTGCCTCCAGACTCCGCTTCCCCCAAACCTGCACCTGTCGTTTATAACCCAATAAATACTTCAAGACAGACCTTCCTGGACCTTTGGATCTTCTTGGCAGCTACATGCATGTGATTTGCATTCGTATAATATGCGCAAGCTAATGTGTGCCATTGTCTCCATTCGTCAATGTTTGTATCTTTCCTGGGTGCCCATGAGGTTTGCAAAACTTGGGGCACATACAACTATGCGTGAGCTGTCGAGGTATTAAGGACTTATAGCTCCTCCAGAAAAGCAACCTGGACTATGCTCTTAAGTGCCACCCTAGGCCTGCACACTGAGGTGCAGGACTAGGCATGCCTTGCCCTTCCTGCCTCCCTTTCTCCCTTTCGGTTAGGCCCCATGTGGTGACTCTCAGGCATGTGGGTTTCGCAGCTTAAGTTCGTGTTGGGTGCATGGGCCTCAGCCAAGCAGCTGTGCACTACAGGAGAGCATGTGCCCCGCCTCCTGGCCATGCCTCAAATCTCAATCCTCTAGTCTTATGGGATCCCACGCCACACTTACTTGCCAGCCTGACAGGACCACCCGGGTCATCCAATCACACATGGGCCATCAGGTTTAGCCCTCAGTTCAGCAGACTCCGCCCCCACAATTCTAGGTTACTCCTGGGACTGCCACTGGGAAATCTAGTTGAGCAGCGCTGCTCCCAGCCCGCCCCCCTACACTGGCCACCTTGACCCATCCGCTTCCCCTAGCAATTCCAGGAGCCCAGGGACCTCTGAAGTCAGATTCAAATCAATGCAGCAACTTCCTGATCCTTCAGGTCCCATGCTATCCAACAACGCCATCCCACCCGGAACCCTGCAGGGTCCAGCACCTTGAGGCGCGCATGGGCCTCAGCCGCAGGCAGCAGGCGGTGGCCGCGGTGTGAACCAAGAGAGGCACAAACACCGCACACTAGTGCTCTGTCCTGCTCGCAGTAGATGCTCAGAGGATCTAGGTGTTCCTCGCAGTGGCCTTGTGGCACCTGTGCCAGACCTTCCACCAGGCGAGCCAGCTGCAGGTTGGTGTTAAGCGCCTGCGGCCGTGTGGGTGCCTGACAACAGGGGCAAAGCACTGTGCCATCCGCTGCTGGCTCCCCTGCCACACGGCCCAGGCAGGCGCGGCAGAAACTGTGGCCGCACTCAGCGGTCACAGGAGCGTCGAACAGCTGCAGGCACAACGGGCAGGATAGCTCCTGGTGCAGGAGACCTGGTGCAGCAGACATGGGGAACCTGGGAGGAGAAAAGGTGGGTCAGGGAGGCCCAAGGGCCTTGGCTGAGTCCTAGTCTGTGTCAAAGGAAGGAGTTGCAGCCTAAAAAGACCTCACATCCCATACTGGAAGGGACTCTGGTTTGGGCCAAGGGGAAAGAGAACTCAGTTTCAGTCACAAAGGCAAATTCAAACATTTCTTCATTAAAAAATATATCTGCCATCCGTGTATGTATAATATGTCAAAATATACTCTATTGTCAGGTATATCTAAAAATAACACATTTTTAAAAATATTAAACACACACACTCACTCACATATCAGTACCCTTAACAACCCCAGTTCCTAAACACAAAGTCAGGCTCCAAACAGTCTTGCCCACTATTCTTGCCCATCCTGGCCCCAGGCATCAGCCTCTAACTCAGGCCTGGTCAACCCCCAGCCCCAAATCCTCTAGAAATTCACCCCTAACCCTCCTCTCACTCATTTCTTGGATTCCCCAGCCCACCCCTCCCCCATATTTCCAGGCCCACAGGACTCACAGGTCTGGTTGGAGATCTTAGAACAAAAGAGACTCCCAGGAGGACCAGTAAGGGTCAACCCTACTGTAGGAGAGTCAGATACACAACAGGAAGACTCAAAGCAAGGACAGGGATCTTACAGGGGCAGCTGGCAGTGGACACCACAGATGATGGGCACATAGTGAACAGAAGTCAGACCCTCCCAGATTAAGCCATGGCCCCAGGACTATATTTAGCTGTCCTGCCCATCCCCTCCCATCACTTCTGGAAACTGTTCTAAAAGTGAGGGCTTAGTCGTCAGCAGGCAGGCATCTCATATCAGGCCACCTGTCCTGGCCCATCAGCTGCTCTCTCCCCAGCCCAGACTGGAGACAGAGCCTTCTACACCACAGAAAAGCCAGAAAACTGGGAGAGCTCTCCCCTTCTTCATGTCCACCTCCACACCCTATGGATTCCTTCCTCCTTGCCTATAACCCCTCCCCAGTTTGCCACACACTCATTTCCCAAGTTTACAGCTCATCAAGTCACAATGATGTTATTATCTTGCAGGAGGGCTTGAAACCCTGAAACAGTTTCTTCTGAGCTAAGGGAAAAGGATTTCTTCCCTAGTGCCAGCACAAGCCCTGAAACAAAGTGGGCTCCCCTAAATGCTTGGAGATTGGAAGTTAAACAGATGAATAAATGAATGGACTGAATCCAGAGCCTGAAGCCCACAACTCAATTCTTCCTTGGGAGCCTCAGGCCTTCCTGTAAGCTTATCTTTCAAGTTTCAGTTTAAATTTCATTCAGAATAAAAAACCAAAGTCCTCCTGAGGCCTACAAAGCCCTACCCCATTTGACCCCTTTCATTGCTCTGATCTGTTTCTCAACTCTCCCTCCCCCTTATTCTTCAGGGACTTTGCACTTGCCACTCCTTGACTGGAAGACTCTCAAACCCAGATATTACAAGACTTCTTCCTTTTCCTCTCAGATCTGTACTCAATGTCACATTTTCCTTTAGACCATTTTTTTTTTTTAAGACAGCATCACACTAAGTAGGCTAGGCTGAGCTCAAACTCAGTATCCTCCTGCCTCAACCTCCCAAGTAGCTTGAACTATAGGACATAGTACCATACTACCACACCCAGCAACTCCCTGATTTTATAACTCTTATCTCCCCAACACCTCTCCTGCTTATTTTTCTCCATAGCATTTATCTCCATCTGACATGCAATGCATTTTACTTGTTCGTTGGTTTACTGTCTGTCTTCTCCTATTAGAATATAAATTTTGTTCAATGCTTGACTCCAGCTTAAAATGATGTGTCCCACCGTAGGGGCTCAATGAATACTCAAAGAATGTAATAAACACAGACTCAGACTCAGTCCCTCTCATCTGGCCTCAGTCTCAGCTTTGCTCAGCCTTTACCCAGTTTTGCTCATTCCTACCTTGAACTCTCTCTGTCCCTCTCAGTCTGAGTTTCTGTTTCAGTCTCTTAATCTCTCCCCTTTGGACTCTCTCTTTGCCTCTCTTTTGGGTTTTTAATATTCAGTACCTTAAATGTGCACATGAGATATTCTGAATCAATTGTCAGATTTTTATTAAATAACTCACAGTAAATGCTCTGGACCACCTTGGCCCTAGGATGATGTGATTTAAAAGCCAGGTCATTTAACCTATGTAAGTAACCAGACTCCCCAATGGTAAGCAACAAGAAAACACTATTTTCTTTGCTTAAAAAGGGGAAGGAAGCAGGCACAGTGTGCACGCCTGTAACCCAAGCAGCTCAGGAGGCTGAGGTAAGAGGATCATGAGTTCAAAGCCAGTCTCAGCAATTTAGCAAGACCCTAAGCAACTAAGTGAGACCCTGCCTCTAAAAAATAAAAAGGGCTGAGGATGTGGCTCAGAAGTTAAGCACATGGACTCAATGTCTGGTACCAAAAAAAAAAAAAGAGGAGGAAGCAGTTGTCACCCTCCTCTGCTTGAATATTTCCCCCCTACTCCAACATTTTAGTAGGTACATAAAATCTCACCAGGAATCAGATAGCCCCTTGCATGTCTTAGCTTTTACGACTAGTCCCAGGACTTGTCTCCAAGTTTGAGAATTCATTCCTTTTTGCATGTTCCATGCTGACAGTACAAGCTCACACTGACCTGCTTTAAAAAATAGCTACACTTGGCTTCTTGGCATCTTGGAGGCTGAACCTAGAGACATTGCTCAGGCTGTAACCATTTGGTCCTCTCAGGAAGGAAAACACTTTATTCTTTATTCTTTTGCATAAAGAGCAACTACCTAAGGCTGGGATTATGGCTCAGAGATAGAGCACTCGCCTAACATGCATGAGGTACTAGGTTCAATCCTCAGCACCACATAAAGTATTGTGTCCACCTATAACTAAAAAATAAATATTAACTTAAAAAAGAACGATTACCTATACAAATAACTATAGATCTAATTCTGTTAGCAGGGAAGTCTCAGGAAGAGTAGTATTCTTTACTGGGATATTGAGAAATAGAGGTAAGTCTTATTTCCCCAGTTCTTTTTGTCTCTGAGTCTGATTTCTTCTCTGCCGTTTTTTGTTTTTTGTTTTTTTAAAGAAAGAGTGAGAGAGACAGAGAGAGAGAATTTTAATATTTATTTTTTAGTTTTCAGTGGACACAACATCTTTGTTTGTATGTGGTGCTGAGGATCGAACCTGGGCCACACGCATGCCAGGCAAGCGTGCTACCGCTTGAGCCACATCCCCAGCCCCTTCTCTGCCGTTTCTGACAGCTCAGACATGGCCTTGAGTAAGTAACAGGAAGGGTGTGGGGACTGTGGTGTATTTGGAGGTGGTCTCTGAAACTACAAGTCACTTCACTTAGGCTCAAAATCCACCATCCAGAATTTAGATTACATTTGAAATTTCCATCAGTTCCAAGTAGGACTTGACCCTCTCATCCACAAGAGTGGGTATCCAGGGTTGGGGTTGTAGCTCAGCAGTGGAGCACTTGCCTGGAACGTTTGAGGCCTTAGATTCAAACCTCAGCACCACACAGAAAATATAAATAAAACAAAGGTATTCTGTCCATCTACAACTAAAAATATATTTTTTTTAAAAATGGGTATCCAGGACTGAGAGGTGACATCAACTCAATCCTTCTCGGCAGATGAATCTGGCCTCTATCCCATGAAAGGGACATTTGACTATCTTAGGCAGGTGGCAAGACAAAAGTGGTGCAAGAAGCCATATCTAGGGAAAGATTGGCTCAAAGACTTTGTGGGAGGTCTGGCCCTGGCACAATTCTTTTTTTTTTTTTTTTTTTAATATTTTATTAGTTGTTGCTGGACCTTTATTTATTTATATGTGGTGCTGAGAATCAAACCCAGTGCTTCACACATGATAGGCAAGTGCTCTACCATTGAGCCACAATCCCAGCCCCCACACTTCACAATTCTTAACTCATTTAAGTTTCATAACCCTATCACTATTTCTCTTATAGAGAAGCCTTAACAAAGAGATAAAGTAGCTCGCCCCATGTTCTGGCAATCTGTGGTCCATCTGGCCCCAGAAGGCATAGTCTCACTTCAGCAATTCAATAGTTACTTTATTGAGTAAGGATAACACATCCAGGCATCTTACCTCCACCAATCATTCTGGCTCTTGTCCAGGGGGGCAAGGGTAAACCTGAGCTGAGACCTGGAGATTCTTGCCTACCTAGGGTCAAAGCTCAGAGGCTTGAGCCTCTGAGGCTCAGAAAGGGGTGTGGATGGGTGGGTATTAAAGGAGAAGGGTATACTGTGGATTCCCAGAAAGTCAAATGCTCCCATTCCTACCTTCCCAGGTAGAAACCATGGTGGCAGTCTTCAGAAACCAGCAGGCTTTGTCTTGATCTCCCTGGGGGACACAGGCAAGTCACTGCCCTTCTCAGAGCACTGATTTCCCTATGGGTTGGTGAGGTGAACACATCATTGACATAGCCCCAGAGAGAAGGGACTTAACTTTCCTAAGTCACACAGCTAGGAGACAGAGGATATGGGATTCAAATCTGAGATCCCTCAACTTCCTGCTTTTCCCATTATTCCTTATTTTCTAAATGTTTTGTAAGTTCTAGAGCATTTTTAAAATAGAAAGTTATACCATTACTATTAATGTTATCAAACATATTTCCTGTACACATAAGCTCTGCAAGCAATTTGTCAGTTTTTGAAGGCAGGGAATGGGACTCTGGGAATCTTGGTTGCAATTTGGGACTAGGAGATAGAAGGACATGTGTTTAACCATTTCATCACTCACTAGCAGGGTAGGCTGCCAAAATAATTTCTGAAAACCTGTTTTCCCCACAGTAAAGTAGAAATAAATACACATATCTCATGGGACTAAGAACTAAATGAGATTATGCATGTTAAGTGCTTAGCACAGTACCTATAAAACAATAAGAGTCAAGACATGGAAGTTCAATAAGACAGTGAAAAAAAGATTCTTCATAAACTTTGTTTCCTTCTGGGTTCACAATGGCAGTATGCTCATTAACCTGCCCAAGGTATCACTTGTATTCACTGAGCTTCAGTCAAAAACTGCTTGTAGGAATGAGGATTCCAGCTCTGAATCACTGCATTTCCCTTGTCTCTTATGTCCCTAACCAAAGTGCTAACACTCTGAGAAGACGTCAGTTAACAATAGCAGCCAGGAGATTGAGGGGCTTAGTCTGAATATGTGTGTAACTAGGATAACACTGGTTGGATGCCACATGGGCTCAACAGGAGTGGTCCTGGATAGTGTTACCCAGAAACAAAAGAAAGGGACATAGTATCACCCCACCATAACCTACATGCTCACCTCCCTTACCATCAGAAAGTTGGGAATGAGGAGTAGTCCACTGATTGTTCTAAGCATCACACACATACACACTTCCTCTCACACTCCCCTCAGTGCATGTTCCTGCAGCACCAAAGTTTAAGTTGAACACATTACATTGGTTTTACTGGAAGCAAAGTCCTCCCCATCCAAACACAGGTTCAAGAGAAAACAGGTTTAGCCAAGTGCAGTGGCCTATACCTATAATCCCAGCAGTTTGGGAGACTGAGGCAGGAGTCCCGCAAGTTCAAAGTCAGACTCAGCAACTTAGCAACACCCTGTCTGAAAATTTAAAATATAAAGAGTTAGAAATGCAGCTAATGGCAAAGCACCCCTGGCTTCAATCCCTGTACAGAAAGAGAAGGGGTGGGGCAATAGAAAGGAAGGGAGGGAAAGAAAGAAAAGAAAGAAATGCGTGTGAAGGATCACATCCTAAAGAAGAGCACAAATAATTTTTTTCTTAGAAAAGGTGATTACTGATAAATGTCACAGGAACTCGCCAGGTGGTACATGTGGCCCAAAGGCCAGCAAGGTGAAGATATGCCTGAGAAGATTAGCAATGGTTGTTGAAGGTCAACACAAGTGGCTTGGCCTTGATTCTGAGAGCTCTAGAGAGAAGGGACAGGGCCATATACATGGGTTAGAAAGATATATCCTTCTGGCCACAGGGTATAAAAAAAAAAGAGTTGGAGAGTCTAGAAGGACAAATACCAGTGAGGAGCCACAATAAACTGCCATAGGTCAAGGAACATTGGCTGTTACACAAGTGCCACTCATGGTAAGGATAGCTTACCCCAGCCTGTGAGGGACATGCTACAAGGATAGGAAGCAGGGCCCTGCCACCCTGCTTGAATCTCTTGACTATAACATTCTTCAGACACCACAGCTTCATTCACTCCTTCATTCAGCCAGTCTTTACTGATAATCTACTATGTACTGGATACTGTCTTGATGCAGGGGATTCTGCAATGAGCAAGACAGATCACTGAACCTGCACTGAATCTGAAAGAGAGGGAATTGAAACTAAGAACTTTTCAAAGAACCAAACTTTTCTCCCCAATTTCTACAAAAGGAAAAGAGGACCAACAATACCTTTTGCTACTTTTAAAAGCTCTAATTCCCATCTCTTACTACCGCTCCAAAAAAAAAAAAAATAATTGATCGATGCCCAGCAGTGGCAGACTTAGGAGGCTAAGGCTGGAGGATCACAAATTCAAGACTTAGCCATTTAGCAATACCCTGTCTCAAAAATTTTTTGATACTGAGGATTGAACCCAAGGATGCTTTACCACTGAAGTACATCCTTAGCCCTTTTTTTTTAATTTTATTTATATTTTACTTTTATTATTCTTATTTTTGACATCAAGGATTAATCCACTTAAGGAATGAGCCATCCCCAGCCCTCTTTATTCTTTAAGATAAGCTCTAAATTGCTGAGGCTTTGAACTGGTAATCCTCCTACCTCGGCCTCCTGTGTCGCTGGGATTACAGGCATGCATCACCCACCTGGCTCAAAATAAAATTGAGTTAAGGATATAGCTGAGTGGTAAAGTACCCCTGGGTTCAATTGCCAGTACCCTCCCAAAACAGTCTGCATGACTCTAGACTCCCCATAGCAGCCACTGTTGCCCTGTCTTCTTGTCCTGAGAAGGCACCTCCAATAAACATCAGCAAATAAACACCCCCAACAAAAATTTTTTTTAAATCCCTGAACCAGAGTCAACCTTCTAATGAGATGAATATTCAACAAATGAATAAATGCATAATGATGTCAGGTCATTTCACTAAAAATAATTATTCTTCTAACCCACCTAAAATGGGAAAATTAAGGATTCCCAATATTCATTGCTATGGTTCATGTGTTGGAAATTTCAACAATGGAAACTTTAATGTGATTAAGCAGTGGTAGAGCATGTATAGCATGCATGAGACCCTGGGTTTTTATCCCCAGCAACATACACAAACATATAATTGCTGAGAGCTACAAACAAGTGTTATGAACAAGGGTAGGAAGGACTCTAAGCCTGGTATCCCATAGAAAGTAACATTTCACTTGAGGACTAAAGATCCAAGCATTTGTCAGGCAGAGATTTCAAGGTTGAGGGAATAGCACTTGCAAAGACAGAGAGGCAAAGGATCCTGGCACATTTGAAGAACTGAGAGACTGCAGCTTGGAGATGGAGGGAAAATTGGCTGAGACACGTTAGAAAGGTTCACAGGGTCCAGACCAACAGGACCTTTATTAGTCATGTTAAGGGTAAATTAGCCCAGGCACAGTGGCACACTCCTGTAATCCCAGCAGCTTTGGAGGTTGAGACAGAGGATCTTGAGTTCAAAGCCAGCCTCAGCAACGGCAAGGTGCTAAGCAACTCAATGAGACTCTAAATAAAATACAAAATAAGGCTGGAAATGTGGCTCAGTGGTTGAGTGCCCCCAAGTTCAATCCCCAGTACCACCACCCAAAAAAAGAGAGTAAATTAGGGCTGGGGATGTGGCTCAGTGGTAGAGCACTTGCCTGGCATATGTGAGGCACTGGGTTCAATTCTCAGAACCACACAAAAATAAATAAATAAAGGTTTGTCAACAACTAAATATGTATTTTTTTAAACAAGTAAATTAAGGCTGGGGTTGTGGCTCAGTGGTAGAGTGCTTGCCTAGTGCATGTGAAGCACTGGGTTCAATTCTCAGCACATTAAAAATAAATAAAGGTATTATGTCCATCTACAACTAAAAAAAATTTTTTTTAAAGAGTAAAATTAGCTGGGGGATGGGGTTGTGGCTCTACTAATAGTGGAGTGCCTGCCTCTCAAGTGTGAGGCACTGGGTTCAAGGTATTGTGCCCATCTACAACTAAAAATATTTTTTAAAAAAATAAATTAGCTGGGTGCTTTGCATACACTGGAATTGGAACGATAGAGAGAAGATTATCATGTCCCCTGCACGAAGGATGACATGCAAATTCATGAAGTGTTCCATATTTTTAAGAAAATGTGAACTAGCCAGGCATGGTGGAGCACACCTGTAATCCCAGCTACTCAGGTGACTGAGGCAGGATTGCAAGTTCAAGGCCAGCATCAGCCACCAAGTGAGATTCTGAGCAACTTAGCTACACCCTGTCTCAAAATAAAGGGCTGGGGATGTGGTTCAGAGGTGAAATGCCTTGAAGAAGAAGAAGGAAGAAGGAGGAGGGAGGAGGAGGAGGGAGGGCGGAGGGGGAGGGGGAGGGGGGGGAGAAGGAGGAGGAGGAGAAATAATTAAAGGTTCCAAATGTAGCAAAAGCTCCAAAGCCATCCCAATCTTTCACCTGCTCTTCTGGGTCAAGTCCTAGGGGTCCAAAGTAGCTGGTTCTTTACCCACAATTCCCTCAACCAGTAGCTCTAATCATTTCCCTGGAAATTTAACCTCCGGGAGGAAATTCTGGCTCCCCTAGGAAATAAAAAGTTCAGGAAACATCAGACAGCCCAAGCTAGTACATAACTGAGTGTTATTATCTCCATTTTACAGATTATGAAATTCAACTGAGATAAAAGTACACAACTATCATTTTCTTTCATACATTTCTCCCTAAAATGTTAAATTTGGGGGTTTTGGAATTCTAGCTGCTATTATTCTGACACGTACCAGTTAGGTAGCCCACATCTATAATCCTAGCTCTGAAGAAAGCTGAAGCAGGAGGATCACCAGTTAGAGAACAGCGAGGCCAATATGAGACTGTCTCAAAGAAAGTAAAGATAATGACATGTGAGTCAGGATCCTAAAGTTCAGGGAAACATGGAGATTTCAGGGTTCTAGAAATCCAAGATTCTAAACCTCTGTACTACAGTAAATGCAATATGAACAGTATGAACAGTTCCTGTTCTGTAGCGGCTGGTGCAAGCCTGGAGACATATCACTCAATGAGCCCCTCAGCAGCTCATCTTCCAGGCCTCACCTCACTGACCAACTAGAAGATAATATCCTGCATCCCCCATGGAGTATAGAGGATTCACTGGGCAGGAACCAACAGCCACAAATGGTTCTTGCCCAAAGCCAACCAGCAGGGGAAGTGATGGGAGTGGGAGGTGCAAGTCCCAGGTCCTGCCCCTCAGCAGACTTCCTGGTCTGCAGGAGGCAGGCAGGGTGAGAAGCAGCTGCAGCAGCCAGGAACCCCAGAGCCATGGGGCGCGGGAGGGACGCCATCCTGGACGCACTGGAGAACCTGACTGCCGATGAGCTCAAGAAGTTCAAGTTGAAGCTGCTATCAGTCCCACTGCGTGATGGGTATGGGCGCATACCAAGGGGGACGCTGATGCCCATGGATGCAGTGGACCTCACTGACAAGCTCGTTAGCTTCTATCTGGAAGCATATGGCACAGAGCTCACGGCGGCTGTGCTTCGTGACATGGGCATGCAGGAGATGGCAGAGCAGCTGCAGGAGGCCATGCCCAAGGGTAAGTATGCCCAGCCCCTTCATCTACCAATTTCCTCCATCCAGCCAAACATGTTTTGCCCTTCCCACTCTTCTGCTTTCTGTTCCCCCTCCATTACAAAATAAATTCTCCTATGCTAGAAAGGGACCTTCCCATTTAGTGTGGAACTTGGCATTCTGACCCAGGGGGCCCTAAGACTCCCAGATAGGGTGGAAATGGAAGTTCATTTTTTTTCCACAGGTTCTGGATCTGTGCCAGCTGGAATCAAGGGCCCTCCTCAGGTAGCAGCCAAGGCAGGTGAGGCTTCCACACCCTATTTGGAGGGGCGGGGATCTCTAGCTCTACCCCATCACCCCCCCCCCCCCCCCCCCGCAGTTTGTTGTCCCTTTGCCAGAACTAGACTGGGCAAACCGGCCCCCCACCCCCACACACACACACACCTCTGGGAGGGAGCTTGGTCTATCTCACTCCATCTGGAGCCCTGATAAGTTGCCTCCCGGGTATTTTTGAAGGGAATAGGCTCAAGCACCTACCCTGGGTGCTCGCTCATCTGTTCTCTCTCCCATCACAGCACACTTTGTGGACCAACACCGAGCAGCACTCATCAATCGGGTTACAAACGTCGATGGGGTGCTGGACGCCCTGTATGGCAAGGTCCTGACTGAGGAACAATACCAGGCAGTGCGGGCAGAGACCACCAACCCAACAAAGATGAGGAAGCTTTTCAGCTTTGCTCCAGCCTGGAACCTGACGTGCAAGGATCTACTCCTTCAGGCCCTGAGGGATACCCAGCCCTACCTGGTGGCTGACTTGGAGCAGAGCTGAGGCATCTTTCCCATCAACCCATTGCAGCTCCAGCTCCCGCCAAGTCATCCCAAATTTCTTAATTTTTGATACACAATATACAAAAAAAAAAACAAAAAACCAACTTGTAGTTGTGTGGTTTTTTTTTTTTTTTCCTCCAGCTCTAAACATGATGTGCAGAGCCATGCTAGAGTTCCTGAGCCATACAGGCTGAGGGTGTCATAAAGCCTGTGCTTTATATACACAAAGCCCTAGAATAAATCCACAGGCTTAAGTTCATTTGACTGTTCATGCTCATAGGGCATCAAGCTCACCAACTGCTTCCTAATTCACCATTTTGTGGTTCTTCCTGCTCTTGTGATTATACACAAAAAGCCCATGGCCAAGATCACAAAGAGAGGCATGTATAAAGGATCTAAGGCCATTGGGGGCCAGATTTGTCCAAGGCATTTAGAAACAAGACTAGCCTACACAGAAGAGCACAAGCCACACATTAATTCTGGAATTCCTTTGGGCACTGACATAAGTAGCCTTTCTCTGGTAAACCCCATCCCAGAGTTACACAGAGAACATGCCAACCATAAAAGCAAACTTTCAGGAAATGAGTTCTGGTGGCTACTTTTTCTCGATGTTATTTTTGCCTCCAAAGAGAAATATTAGTTTCCAAGGAAAAGCATTAAAGAGCCTTTCCAGAGGCTGTTTAAAGAACCTAGGGCAACTGAGTACATTTCATACCCAACTCTTCCTGACCTTGAAGGGAGAAATTTGCAAAGCAAACAGCAGATACCTGAAAGACCCAAATCCTATTCTGGAATTAGAATCTTCAACCACTTTCCTACTTCATTGCCCCACCAGGTATACCTGCAACAGGCCTCCTCTTGAGTCTATCTCCTAGTGGCTGTCACTAAAACTGATGGTGAGGGCTAGGAATTTTTAGCACCGTGGTAGAGCATTTGCCTAGCACATGTGAGGCAGTGGGTTTGAGCCTCAGCACCACATAAACAAATAAAACAAAGGTATTGAGTCTTATACAAAGAAAAATAAAAATTAAATAAACTTAAGACTGATAGTGAGCCAGGCATGGTGGCACATGCCTGTAATCCCAGTGGCTCCAGAGGCTGAGGCAGGATAGTGAGTTTAAAGCAAGCCTCAACAACTTATTGAGGCCCTAAGTAACTAAGAAAGACCCTGTCTCTAAAAATGTAAAGGGCTGGTGGTGCATGCCTGTAATCTCAGCGGCTTGGGAGGCTGAGGCAGGAGGATCGCCAAGTTCAAAGCCAGCCTCAGCATAAGTCAGGCACTAAGCAATTTAGTGAGACATCTCTGCCTCTAAATAAATACAATAATTTATTATTTTAGGGAAGCTGTTTCTTGGGACTCAGTGGGCAGATGCCACTGAATTCAATGGCCCCTACCCAAAAAGCAGGGAAGGGGACTGAGGATGTGGCTCAGAGGTTAAAACCCTTGGGGTCAATCCCCAGTACGAAAGAAAATAAAACTAATGGTGACAAGAGCTGGGCACAGTGGCACATGCCTGTAATCTCAACAGCTCAAGAGGCTGAGGCAGGAGGATGAAGTTCAAGGCCAGCTTCAACAACTTAATGAAGCCCTACAACTTAGCAAGATCCTGTCTCAAAGTTTCCAAAAAATAGGGCTGGGGTTGTGGCTCAGTGGTAGAGCGCTCACCTAGCATGCACGAGGCACTGGGTTTGATCCTCAACACCACGCAAATGGAAAATATTGTGTCCACCTAAAACTAAATATTTTTTTTAAAGTTTCAAAAAAGTAAGGCTGGGATATAACTCAGTGGTAAAGTGCCCCCCAAAAAACTTCACTTACATAACTTCCTTCAAGCCTAGCCTATCTAACCTCTCCCATACCCCACCACCATCTCAGCAACACTATTTTGTTCAACAATCGGCATCATACATCCAGCACCTATATCCCTTAGCTCAACAACCCTGAAATCTTCTGTCTGTCCCTACATGCCCAAAATCGAACTTTTCTCTGGCTCCAGTGGAACTTTGGGTCACAGCAAACCACTTGTCATAGTGTAATGAAGGAGTCTTATGTGATGTACACTAAGTTCCATAAGAGACATCTTCTCAAGCCCTATATAAATGCCATGTTAAACTGGGTGCACTGGCACACACCTGTAATCCCAGCAGCTTAGGAGGCTGAAGCAAGAGAATTGCAAATTCAAAGACAGCCTTAGCTCAGTTGGTGGAGGGCTTGCATTGCATGCACAAGGCCCTGGGTTCAAACCCCAGCACCACCAAAAAAGGGGGGGAAAAGGTTGCAAAGCCAGCCTCAGCAATCTAGTAAGGCCCTAAGCAACTCATTGAGACCCTGTCTCTAAACAAAATATGAAAAAGGGCTAGGGTTGTGCCTTAATGGTTAAGCAGTCCTTGGGTTGAATCACTGGTACAAATAAACAATAAAGTGTAGTTACTATGTATTCCTAGTATCTAACATTTTTTTAACAAAACTTCACCTAGGAATCACACACAAATTTCCTTAAGATAGGTGCAAAAAAAAAAAAATCAGTCCTAAAGTGAAGTGGACCCCAAGAAACAGCTTCCCTAAAATAAATCCTCAGGGAGGTGGCCTCCTTTTCCTTTGGTGAGGCGAAAGGGAGGACTTCATTCCACCCAAAGTCTACTCACACTGTTCAGCATACAATAGTGGTTAAGAGCAGGCATACAATCTTAAGGGCAGTTTTACTAAGGACAGGAATTCAAATTCTAGCTCTACATGTGTCACAAGCTATGGGATAGTTGGTGCCTCAGAAGCCCCTATGCAAAGTGGGAACAGGACAAAGTTCATCATCTAATAGCAAATTCTTCCACAGAAAACATACTTGTTAGCAACTCTCTGCTGGATGGTTTGTTCCTAGCTCCCCAATGCCTCAGAATAGCATCTGAGCCATCTCCACTGTCCCAAGAGCAGTTCAAAGTACACCTCTAGCCCCACCATCTGGCTCATCCTGCCAGTCCCAGATCAGGTGGCAGTTTCTTGAGAGCTTTTGAAGGTCTAGCCCCAGTTCAGATAGTCCCACACATCTTTAGCAAACTGAAGCACATCCCAGGTAAGTCAAGAGTCTGGAAACACCCTGGAAGAGTAGAAGTAAATAGCAATTGACCGCATCAAGTAGAGAAATTCCTGCAAAGACCCAGAATTGGGTTGTTTTTGTTGTTGTTGTTGCTTTGTTTTGTTTTCGATGCTAGGGATCAAACCCAGGGTCTTGTGCATGCATGCAAGGCAAGCATTCTACCATCTGAGCTATATATCCCCAGACCCTAGGATTGGTTCTGAGACATTCAACAAAAGAGCAACTCAAAGAACCTTTCTCTATATACTGGCACTCTATCCCCATCCTCATTGGAGCCACACTAAAATTTTCCAAATTCCAGCCCCATCCCTCCATGATGCCCAGGACCTCGCACAAAAATTAAAACCCGAAGGGAAATAAAAAAGAGCTGTAAAACATTTCTTCCTCAAACTTTACATTCAGCCTACCGTGCAGTGTAAGCATACTGCCTAAAATCCCAGCAGCTCAGGAGGCTGAGACAGGATCACAGGATCGTCGAGTTCAAAGACAGCCTCAGTGAGACCCTGTCTCTAATATAAAATACAAAATAGAGCTGGGAATGTGGCTCCAGTGGTCATGTGGTCCTGAGCTCAATCCCCAGTACCAAAAAAACCCTTACACTGAATATTCAGAAGATTCAGAAACAAGCCAAGGCCGACTATGCCTGCGCTATTTAAATCTAGAACTCATATGCAGGATTCACACCTTTTTTTCTTAGCTCCTAGACAGTACTGTAGCACTCACTGTTTGCATAGTCAAGTTCCCCCTTCATGGTGAAGTAGGGGGAATGAGCAAGAATTGAGAGACTGTCCAACTCTTTTTTTTTGTTAAAGCATTACTCTTAAGTAGGCTGCTGCCTTCCAATCCACCATTTGCACTGGAACCAAAGATTTTCTTAAAAACCATTACAAGGTTGAATCCTCAGATGCTAGAGAAAATATAAAGGCCACCATACAGAAGAAATTCCTCCTGATTAGCCTCAACTATCAGAAGATGGACATACAAGTGTCAAAAGGAGTCCACCCTTCATCTTGTGCTGAGGTTCTGTGGTGGTGCCAAGAAAAGGAAGTCATCTCATAACCACTCCCAAGAACAAGCGAAAATAGCTGGCTATAAAAATGGCAAAATTAATCTCCTTCATCAGAATGCCCCAAGATGATTGTGGTGCTTGAGTTTTTATGCTCAACCACTCTGATAGACATTACTGTGGCAAGTGTTGTCTTTCTGCTTCAACAAACCATAAAATTGTTTTAAGTTAAAGACACGAACGAAAAAATTAATTTAAAAAACACCCACAGCGTATTACCAGAGCATGTATTAGAAATGCACACCTTAGCTGGACACTATGGGGCATGACTGTAATTCCAATTCTCAGGAGGTTGAGGCAGGGAACATCAAAAGTTAGAGGCCAGCCTGGCCCACTTAGCAAGACACTATCTCAAAAATAAAAAAGGGCATGGTGGCACACACCTCTAATCCCAGTGGCTCAGGAGGCTGAGGTAGGAGGACGGCAAGTTCAAAACCAGCCTCCATAAATTAGCAAGGCCCTACAGCAACTTATGAGCTCCTACCACTATTTAAAAAAAAAAAAAAAAAGCTAGGTATACAGCTCAAAGTAGGAACCAAGATTCAATGCCTAGTTAACACCCCCAAAAAAGTATACAATGTACATATTAACCATAAGTGAACTATGTTTAGCATCCCATCCCCAAGATACTTCACTATGTGTAAACATTCCAAAACCTGAAAATATAAGTCCAACCTGAATCTTAAAAAAAAAAAAAACTTGAAAACATCTGAAATCCAAAACACTTCTTTCTGGTCCCAAGCATTTTAGAAAAGACATTTAATTATACATTCAACTTGAAAAGTATTTAGTTCTAGCAATCTCAAACTGACAGGTTTACATAAGCCTCTCCACAAGAACTGGGATCTGCCTTTTATTCAGGGATGGGCCAGCTTCCCTTCAAACTCTAGGGGTGCAGTGTGGGGGGAGAAGTCTTATCACCCTAGAACATTTCAAGTAAGGCCCCTATTCTGAACGGACTGAAGTAAAGCCCTAAAGATACTGCACCAAACAGCTACAAAACCTGCAATTGTGCAATACTGCCACCCCTAGGTAAAGTGTTTACAGTCAGGATTCTACCTGGAAAACAGCTCCTGTTCCCTTTAAAACTTTTTCTCACACTCCCAAACCACAGCCCAACCCTTGGAAACCTTATTCTCCACTTAAAAAAAAAAAGATGCCTAGCTTGGTAGAGCTCTTGCTTGACGCGTGTGAAGCAATAGGTTCAATCAACTAGAGAAACCAGACTGGCTGCTAGTTTCTTACTAGGTAATAAAAGAACAGAAGGCCCAAAATTCAAACACATGGGTCTCACACTTCTCACCAGTGATGATCTGGCACCAAAACCCGATTCTCAACAAACAACATCATTCTCTCCACTGTTATTTCTTGTCTTCATCATTGTGGAAGTTCCCCCACTACCCCAAACTATATCTACCCAAAATTAGTCACCTGTGACCCTACTTCATTTTAAGGGCAAGGCCAATCACTAAAAAGCCTTTTTTTTTGGAGAGGGAGCAGTACTGGCAATCAAGCCACACATCTCCAGTGCCCCACCCCCACCCCTTTGGTACCAGGGATTAAACCCAAAGAACCACAATCCCAGCCTTTTTTTTTTTTTTTTTTTTTGACAAAATCACTGACACTGGCTTTAAAACTTGTGATCCTCCTACCTCAGCCTCCCAAGCTGCTTTTCTAGTCATGCCCCTAGCACCACACCTGACCCATTTATTTTTTGAAACAGAGTTTCACTCAATTGCTCAGGGTGGCCTCAAACTTAACAATCCTCCCATCTAAACCTCCCCACCATTTGCTGAGCTTGAAGCACCTAAACCATTTGAAAGAATCAAACCAGGTGCAGTGTCACATACTTGTAATCCCAGCCACTAGGGCAGGCTGGGGCAGAAGTTGTTTGATTGAGGCCAACCTCAGCAACTTAGCATGACCCCATTTCAAAATAAAACATTAAAAGGGCTGGGAACATGCCAGGCGCAGTTGCGCATGCCTGTAATCCCAGCAGCTCCGGAGGCTGAGGCAGGAGCATCGCAAGTTCAAAGCCAGTATCAGGAAAAGCAAGGTGCCAAGCAACTCAGTGAGTACCTCTGAATTCAATCCCCAGTACTACCCCCCAAAAGGGAAGGGGGATGAGGTCTTGGTTCGGTTTTAAAGCATCCCTTAGTTCAATCTCCAGTACCAAAGACATCAAAACTTGATATTGTCAGCAATCCACTCACGAGCTTCAATCTCCTTCAATTTTAACAGGAGGAATCAGGGACCTAGGCCAAATTTTAATATTAAAACCCCAGCACAAGCGTAAGACATCCACAGACTAAAGGTGAAAGGATGGGAAAAAAAAAAATGCCACTAACATGGATCATGTAAATAAGCAGGAGTTTCTACCCTCATATCAGATAAAGTAGGCTTTAAGCCAAAGTTAATCAGAAGGGACAAAGAAGGCCACTGAAGGGAATTATACATCAATAAAACATAACAATTGTAAATATTTATGTCCCAAATAATGGAGCATCTATATCCATCAAACGAACCCTTCTCAATTTCAAAAATCAAACATGCCACAATACAATACTGGGTCATATGCCTGTCACCACTAGATAGATCCTCCAAAAACTAGATAAAGCAGCTACAGAAATAAAAAGCGCAAGTGATAATTTAGACAATACGTATAGAATGTTTCATCCATCAATGACTGAATACACTTTCTTCTCAGAAACATGGATCCTTCTCTAATATAGACCATATTACAGTTGGCATACAATTGTATTATTACCTTAATATATTTTTAGTATCTTTAGGGTTATTTTGGTAACTCCTTTCCATTATGTGCCTTTCTCATTATTTTTATCAAATTTTAGCCCTATTATTTCTTCTCTATTTCATATATTTTTGGTTATTCTACCACACAATTTAAAAATAATTATCGTTTCTTTATGAATATTCCCATCTACTTTTCTTGTGTTTTTTCCTTGACCTATAAATAAGTGTGCCATTTAATTTTGAAATAGTTGACATGTGGGGGTGGGGTTCTACATATCTTAAGGTGACTGATTTCTAATATATCATGCAGGAAAGTCTGCATGATTTCAAATTTTAAAAATTAATGGAGGACCTGGAGTTGTAGCTCAGTGGTAGAGTGCTTGCCTAGCACATGTGAGGCACTGGGTTCAATTCTCAGCACCACATATAATTAAGTAAATAAAGCTCCAACAACTAAAAAACTTTTTTTTTTTTAATTAACAGAGGGGTTGGGGTTGTGGTTCAGCAGTAGAGTGCTCGCCTTGCACATGCGAGACCCTGGGTTCAATCCCCAGCACCACATAGAAATAAAGGTATTGTGTCCAACTACAACTAAAAAAATAAATATTAAAAAGAATTAATGGAATGATTGTATTGGTTACATACATGTCAAAACTGGTCAAATTACATACTTCAAATAAGTGAATTTTATTGTACTTAAATTTTACCTCAATAAAACTATGGGGGGGGGGTTAAAAAAAAAAAAAAAAACCTAACACAGGAAGCAACAAAAGTAAATGTCTTAAGAGACCTCAACCACGCTACTCAAACCAAATAAATCAAAATCAAAGTTATCCTTGGCTCTAAATCCAAAGGTTCTCTCACATGTTCCAAGTTCAATAAGCCAAGCCATAACATGGCCTGGAGACTTAAGGCCACTCCCAACCTACTCTTGGTTAAGAGCAACCCCTTTCCTGCAGGAAGATTAAGCAGCTGATAACCTTTTATAAAAAGCCAACACCAGAGATGAAATAACTTTTCTAGAATACATATTTGAACAGAGAATGTACGTCAGCATAGCTTCAAGTGAGGCAGTAAGTGACATGACTCCAATGATATAGCAAGTACCTAGAAAATAAAAGGATCTGGGTTCAATCTCCAGAAGCAAGGGAAGGGGGACTTTCATAAGAAAATACTTCCAACAGTGGGTCTCAGTATGTGCCAGACCCTGGATATGATCTCTAGCATCACCAAAAAAAAACTGGGTTTGCTCTTGGCTACTTAACTTCTGTTCACCAAAGTTCATGTTCAACAACTGGCTGGCAGGCATAAACAAGTTTACTTAATTCAATTTGAGTAGAAAAAAATATTTTTTTGTACCAAGAATTGAACTCAGGCACTTAACCACTGACCCACACCGCCCCCCGACCCCAGTCCAAGAAAAATGAGTCTCTAAAGGTCTGCAACGTCATATGCTAAGCGGTTGGGAGTCAGTGTTATATAACTCAATACCCTACCCACACCAGACTTCCCATCCATAGCAATCATGAATCTTCAAGCCTAAAACCTCAAAATACCATAGGCAAAATATAAAAGTGATCTAACTAGACCAGCCTTCCTATAGCAGATTATCTACTGAAGATCCAATTCCCCAAAAACTAGATAGCAGTCCACTTTCTCATCTCCTTTAAATACAAGGGATCACCCTGTACATTCCTTTCCCAGCCATCTAACCCACCTCACACACCATCTCCAGACCTCTTCAAAATTTAACATCCTCTTAGCATTTAAGCAAACAAGTTTGGGACAGAAGTTTGCCCCCTTCAAAACCTCCTGCACAATTGTATCAGTATTAAAATGATAATAGAAATGGTATCAAAAGAGTAAACTCAATTCTGATTCCTAATCTCTGATTCTGAGACAGCAACATAACTGCTGCCCCTCATTTTCAGCTTGTAAAGCGAATGGCCTGGTTTTCTAGGGTTTACGATTAGACCATCAAAACTCCATAGAACCTCCATTGGCACTAAACAACGGAATGAAAAGAGGCACTCTAGTTATTCT
The DNA here is from genome assembly GCF_047511675.1 of Marmota flaviventris. Lineage (NCBI taxonomy): Eukaryota > Metazoa > Chordata > Mammalia > Rodentia > Sciuridae > Marmota > Marmota flaviventris. Next base: position 21,911,191 of record NC_092516.1, on the reverse strand, counting down.
CCCAACTTGGTAATGTGCTCTCTCCCATAGTCAGATTTTGTTTGGGGTTTTTGTTTGGTTTGGTTTGGTTTGGTGGTTGTTTATTGTTGTTGGTTTTTCTTTTTTGGAACTGGGGATGGAACCCAGTGCTTTGCAAATGTGAGGCAAATGCTTTGCCACTGAGCTACATCCAGCCCATCATGGTCAGATTTAATACTGCTCCAAATACAAATCTAATTTGTTTGAACCTCAAGAGCCAAGAATTCTTAAAGAGTAAATCTGCTACAAATGGTAAACAAAAACCATCATGTAAATTGTGGCAAAACTCCCATAGACAGGCAAACCTGGAGCAATCAATACTCATCACATCCTGTATTTTCATTTACCCCATTACACACCCAATTTTGCCATGACATAAATTTAAACTCTACTCTCAAGGATACCACTTGTCCTTTTCTCCCCTAGATCAAGTATCAAATACTTTATTTCTAGTTCCTGCTGGGCAGGAACAAATCATTATATTCCTGCTACACAGCATGATCTCAGAGGCATACTCTCCACATTCCTGTCAGGGACATCAATCCTCCAGGAAAGTGAAGAGGGGGAAAGAGTAACAAATTTTAACTAAAAGGATGGTTTTTTAATGGGAACCAGAGGTATGGCTACAATCATGTAGTCCAACACAAATCCATGGGTGTTCAGGAGGTGGAAGGTTACAAAAAAAAAAAGGGGGGGGGGGGGGGGGGTAACACTGGGTACAGGAAGAAAAGCTGTTCCAGAACCTCAGGAGCCAGGCTAATACGGCCTCTCCCTGCGATCCTGTCTGTGCTCACCCCTAGGGAAAAAGAAAAAGTGTCTGTTAGGTTTGAATTACCAGCTTCTCCACCTACTCCATACCCCCAAATATTCTACCAGACCCTCTTAAGTCTCAACCAAGCAAATGCCTTATCTGTAAGTAAAATGCATCTAAAGAGTAGTTCCCGATTTTCCTCCTTTCTCCCACCTCCCCACCTTTCCTAGCTCTTTTGACAAACAGGGTACTGAACCCAGTGCTGCCCTACCACTGACCTCACAATCTTGCTAAAAGCCTCACTAGGTTACTGAGGCTGGTCTTGAACTTGAAATCTTCATACCTCAGCCTGGGATTACAGGTGGATATCCCTATCTATGCCTGGCTCAACCGCAAACCCCCCTTTTTAAATTTTTAAAGAGAGTCTCAATTAATTTGCACAGGCTGATCTCAAACTTGGGATCCTCCAAACACAACTGTCAGTATTAAAGGTATATGCCATTGTGTGCAACTTTTAGCTCTTTACAAAGAAACCATTTTCAACACAATCTTATTACCCCATGTCCTGTGTTCAATTGCTTTATTTTCCTTTTTATACTCTTACTCACCTGGAGTCCATCTTGCCAGGGCCAAAGCCGCCTCTGTCCCCACCTCCCCGGCCCCCTCGGAAGCCCCCACGGTCCCCTCCACGGCCCCGGTAGCCGCCCCGATCATAGCCTCCTCTGCCGCCTCGTCGATCATCTCCATAGTTACCCCCTAGGACAAAAGAAATATATAAGATCTCTATCCTCCTACTTTCCCCTAGCCTCCCTGCTAAAAACTAAGCGATTTTTTTGTCCAACTCCTCTCTCTTACCACCCATGTGGGAGCCTCCTGGTCCCCCTCCTGGGCCATCTGGTTTAGGAGCCTTACACTGGTTGCATTCATTTCTCCAAGAGAAGTTCATGTTCTCACACGTACTAAGAAAAAGAAGGCAAGTATTTTAGAAAAATAGAGGAACAACTAGAATTAACGAGACTTAAGAACAGAAGACAAGAACAACCAATGTGATTACCACTGAACAACCACTAAACCCCAGTCCATCACCTTTCCTGATACAATATTCCCCCACATGCAGTTGTTTCCTATGATCAACCAGTTTGAAAATCATACAAAATTCCAAATTTTTTATTTGCAGGCTTTCTGAGTTGCAGCATGATGGAATCTCTTTAATTCCACACCATCCTGACCCCAAGATTCACACAATTTGTTCAATAGATTTATTCTGCATATATCCTAACCCCACCCACTTAATAGTCATCTAAACTATCAGACCCACTATCCCAATATCACAGGGCTTGTTTTCAAGTAAGCATACAGGATTTTGATACTCTAATTTCCAGCACCCTCTTAGGGATCTTGGATCGATAGTTATCTCCCACAGGTAACAGCAGAATATATACCAACCTTATCTAACACACTCAATTGAATCCTCCCTCAACCACGCAACCCAAATTTCTCATTTCTTAGTTTAGAAATATATCCAAACAATTCTACAATAAGAGTACTAAAATTAAAAAAAATACTTTCACTCACGGATTAGGACATTTCCAGTCCCCAGCTCGTTGCTGACCTCCACCACCACCACCTCCACTGGGGAAACCTCCCCGGCCACCGCCGCCACTGCCACCACCTCCATAGCCTCCACGGCCCATGGGTCCTGGGTGTAGATATAAGAAGTCTGTTCCACTTTCAAGTTTGGTTAACCATCTTTTCCATGCAAGCCCTTACCATCTTCAACATTCACCACCAGGAGGTAGTAGCTCACCTCCTCGCCCTCGGCCTCCACGACCATTGCCACCACCCCGATTGAAGTCTGCTCGGCGAGTAGCAAATGAAACCTTGATAGGATTCCCGGAAAATTCTTTGCCTAAAGAAAAAAAAGGACGTATAAAAAAATATTTAAGTGAGGCATGTAGCTCTGTGATAGAATACCTGCCTAGGATATATGAGGGTTCTACCTGCAGCATCTTGAGAAAGACACTTGATTCAAGGACTGTAGATTCAAAAACACTTGGTACAATCTAAGACTATACCTTCCTAAAAAGGGTTATAATCTAAAACATAAGCAAAAATTAGACTACAATGAAATTATAAACTAAGTGGTGGAAGATTCAAAAGAAGCCTCAAAATGTAACATGCTTCCTAAGGTTAGACACATATCTATGCCCACCCAACCTGTTTCCTCATACATACCATCAAACCAGTCAATAGCTGCTTTGGCAGAAGGTGGGTCATCAAATGAGACCGTTGCCTCTCCCTTCAGCTTGCCGGTTTCCCTGTCTGTGTACAAATTAATCATAGGCTGTCCAGTTTTCTTATTCGTCTGAAAAATGCAAAATATTATCAATTTTGGAGGATAACAATGAAATTTTCCCTTGGTATCCTTGAGGGATTAGGACCTTCCCAAATCCCCCATTATCCATATATTCCATTCCATTACTTAAAAGGACCCAATATTTGCATGTAACAAACACACATGCTCCTATATATACTTTTTATTGGCCAGGGGATGGGGGCAGGGGGAGGGATACTGGGGATTGAACTTGGGCACTCAACCACTGAGCCACATCCCTAGCCCTATTTTGTATTTTATTTAGAGACAGGGTCTCCTGAGTTGCTTAGCACCTCGCTTTTGCTGAGGCTGGCTTTGAACTCGCGATTCTACTGTCTAAGCCTCCTGAGCTGCTGGGATTACAGGTATGCGCCACCACTCCTGGCTCCTGTATATACTTTATTTCCTAGACACTACACTGAGTTAGACCCTAAATTCCTAGGATCTAGGCCTGTAGCTCAGCAGTATACCACTTACTTAGCATGCAGAAGCCCAAGAGTTTGATCCCAAGCACCACACACAAATAAAAATCATCGATTATTTATTAATACCTAAATGTAAATGCTATGTAATTGTTTTACTTCTTGTTTACAACTGATAAGAAAAAACGTATGGACAAATTCAACTCAGACACATCTATTTTTCCAAATATTTTCAATTTTGAGTTTGGCTCAAAGCAGAACCACTGGATCCAGACAGCTTCTGGCATGGCAATGTTTTAAGTGAGGCATGTAGCTCTGTGATAGAATACTTGCCTAGGACATGAGGACCTGGGTTCTACCCCCAGCATCTTAAAAGACACTTGATTCAAGGACTAACACACATCTTCCTCTTCCAGAACTGAAGCTTTTATCATTCTCAAACTACAGCTCTTCCCTTCCCAGTTACTTCTTAGTATCTCACATTCAATCTAAATTAAAACCACAGTCTACACTGTCTTGGGGCACCTTCCTTATCACTCATTCTTTTTGTGCAATTTCCTAAAAAATGGCAACAACTACTGTTCTTTGCTCACCAAACTAAGCTGGCAACGGCCATTAAGACTTCCATTTTTGGGGCTGGGATTGTGGCTCAGTGGTAGAGCGCTCGCCTAGCACGTGCGAGGCCCTGGGTTCGATCCTCAGCATCACATAAAAATAGATATTGCGTCCAACTACAACTGATAAATATTAAAAAAAAAAAAAGACTTCCATTTTTAGGAGCTGCGGTTGTGGCTCAGTGGTCCACCAACAACTAAAAAAGAACTTCCATTTTTACTACTGGCAATCACTATGACTGATTTTTACTAATGTGTCAAATCCAAATGCCTGCCAACCAATAGAAACTATGTACTCTGTTCCACAGTACCTTAATAATACCAATCTGCTTGAAGTAATCAGCCACAGACTCAATTGTAACATTCTCACCCAGGCCTTGTACAAAGATGGTGTTGTTGTCTGAATTATCCTGTTCTGCTTGTTGAACACAGGGGAACATGAAAAATTTAAAAAGGAAAAACAAAGTTAAAATATAAAAAAATTAACAGCCCTTCAATTCTCACATTTGAATACCCATATGGGTTTAGTTTTACAACTATCCATTAGAATATTTTATCACTGTACAGAAACCAGGACTCAGGTGTTCACTGCCCAAGATCACAAAATTCATCAGTGCTTATCAACTTTCAACTGAAGATCCCTAAGACAATTTACATGAAAAAAAAGATTTTTTTTTAAATGCTGTCCAGTTCTGGAGTATGGTCCACAGATGAATTGGCATCACCTGTGAATTGTTACAGATCCTCAGACTCATTCCAGACCCTCTAAATTGCTGAAGAATTATTCATTTACCAAACATTTCTGATATACTCATTTATGAATTGTTAAGTATATCTAAAACACTCTTCCCTTCTCTATCACTGCTTTTTCAGTTTTTTGTTTTATAAATTTCAAAAAACATCTAGGTGAAGTCTAGATACTACTTTAACAACTTTTTCATGCCACCACCAGTGAACTCACCAGAATCATGGCGTGATCCTTGGTCCCGAGGGCCTTAAGTGACACCAAAAACAAAAACAAAAAAAACAAAAACAAAAAAAAAAAGAAAAAAAGAAAGAAAACAAAAACAAGGAAAAGAGCAACTGTCAGTCAACAGGAAAGACAGACAAGGAAAAAATTAATACCAAATTCATATTCTTGCAAAGTATCAGTTAAGTGTTCACAGCCTCACTCCAAACCCTGTCCTGGGCCTGCCCAGAGGAGAATATCATCGGCAGGTCTGGGGGAGACACAGGCCCATTTCTTAAGATCTGTAACCTGAGTCCCCACAGGGACAACGCCACACTTCAGAAAATGCTGCCTCCCCCAGCTCAGGCTGGGAAATGTCCTCAGCGCAGATTTGGGGGGGTGAAGGGAATTATCCATTAAAGTTAACAAACCAACTCATAGCTTCGCCCTTTTTCTCTCACCCCAGAGAGACATGGGCTCACCACCAGCAATGTGATGTGCATCCATCCAGTTTCTCCAAACTTTAACACCAAAAACACTTATCAATTGTGGAACAATTTTTAATTTCATCTTTAGAAACCATTCTTAAGACCATGTTAAGTTTCCCCAAAACCACATGAAAATTAAAACATACATGATAGCTATTGTATTTTTAAAGCATGTCCCAGGGAACAGACCAGAAATCTTATTTCCATAATGCAGCCTCTTTTTTTTTTTCCAGAGACCATCTTTGACCAATGTTTATCTGAATTCATCATATGCAAATATTGTACCCATACGCAATGACACCTAAATCATGAACCCACGCCTTTGGCTTTAATGTTGAGACAAATCAAGAAACCTTTTGTTAACCAAACCAGAAAAGTTCCAGCTTACTGGGAGACTTCTCAAATTTGCCATTTTTCCATGAATTCAGTTTGTGCTGTTTAAGACCTGGTTATTTCCCATGAGCCACACATGCTCCCAAATCTTTCTTGAAGTAGTCCACACCTTCCTTCCCAGAGCTAGTTTCTATTTGCCCATCTGAGTTAAGTACATTATGTAGAATTGCATTGACACCACTTGGTACTTAATATAAAATATATACCAACTTCACCGTCCTCAGGCAGGGCAATATTTCATGTCCTCACAGAATTAAAACATTTGGAGGTTGTTACACACACACATACACACACACTAGCCTTGGACACATACTGATCAAAAGGATCCTAAAGCCAAGTTGGTACCATGTGTTCCAGCACACTCCCTCCAGTTTCTCAAAATGGTGGTCACTAAATGCCAGGTATGGCAACACCCCTATCAAGAGGCCTACTAGATACCCCTATGAACCTGGGTCAAACCAATTTGATACCAGACGACTGCTGAGTCTTACCCCTGCCTGCCTCCAGGTTAGCACACATCTGGCAGCAGGGTGGCATTCTACCCCACTACTTTCTGGAGGTGGTTATGGACACTTCAAAACCTTTGACACTTAAATTAACACGCTAAGACATCTGCAAATGAACAATCAGACAAAGCATTACCGGGGGTTGGGAATTTTGGAAACTCTGTTCACTTACCACCAAATTTATTGAAGCCACCACGGTCACTTCCGCTGGAGAAGACAAGTTAGAAGAAAGGACATGAAGCTTCCAACGGCTACAAAAGGGTGTTTTTGATTTTAACATTCCCCAAACATGGGTAGGTGTTTTGGGAAAAAGATACAAGTGGCTACTAAAATACATCCCTTCCTGACCAACCCTTGTCTGACCTGTGAGCATGTCACACACACGTGTGCAATTTCTCAGACACAGTTAAGAATTTTGCTTTAAAAGATTATATATCTATTTCCTCTGGAAAAAAAAAATGACCCATTTTCCTTGGTTGTTCTTCCGACGTAGCAGATGTTTTTTTCCTCGTCGTGAATGTTGACAACCCAGTAGTTGGTTTAAAAACCCTACCCCCAATGTACCCAGAAGACATTTCACACCAGGCTGGGGTAGCCCTCAACACATTTTTGTGGATTTTGCTTTGAAAGCAGCAAGCAGACCCAACCCCATTCCATAAAAAGTCAAAACCAAAGGCAATTTCCCCTTAAAGCAAGACAGACTTAGCTAAGCCCTATCCTAACTACTGAGCTGTTTTTGATCACCTCCACCCCCGGGGTCACCCCTTCTACACTGTGAGAAGAGCGGAGTATTTTGCAATGTCACCTTTCATACCTGTGGCACATAAAATGCAGAGCAAGTTAACAGTCACATTAACAGTTGTTTTTCTTTTTAAAGTTTTGCAATAAACACACGCACACAACAGAGTTTTCCTTATTTTGCACATTTTTGAGATTGCCCCCACCCACCTCTGAATACTTACCATATACAAAACTCATTTTAAAAAACCTACTTTTTCCAAAAAAAGTAACACTGACATTCCTCCCCTTTTCAAGGAGATAGTAGGATCCTTCAAATCCTATATATCCAACAGATTTGACAAATGTTTTAACATCAAATCTAAGGTTCTACTTCAGCAGAAGGGAAGGAAAGAAGATCCAGTTGGACAAGCTGATGCTTTTAACCAACCAGGGGAAGGCAGACAGTGGAATAAATAGGTGGGATTCCACTTGTCAAGCATTATCTTGCCCCAAAGGTCTGCACACTTCAGTCAGATGACCCCATAAACCAAGTCACACACAAAATCAGTCAGTCAAATTAGTGCAAATCACGTTCTTGGATTCAAGTGACTACAGAATACGGGAAGAATAAGTAGCCAATTCCTGGAAGCTGAAGTCAGGTTATCCATTACCAACTCCACTGGAGAACACATGGGAATGCATATGCCAAGTTTCCCTATTTCCCAGGAGTGGGATCATCGGTTTCCCTTGCAGAGTTAAGAAGTCTTTACTTCCATGTTTCTTGCCTAGGATATCAATGACTCCAATCCATACACAGCTATGTACTTTCTTTCTTTGGAAATAAAAGCATCATACTCAAACATCTACTCACAGGTGTGGATAGGAATTTAGCCTCCCAAGTTCTCATAAAAATAAAATGGGAAAGTACAAAGAAAGTCACTGCCCCAAAATCAAAGCCCTCACAGATCCCCAGAGAATAAGAATATTAACCATGCACTAGGGACTGGTTTCAAGGGAGATTCATGCACCCTCCACACTCCCCAAAGATAAACCCTGACTCACAAGACACCTACCCCATGCCGCCTCTGCCTCCACGGCCACCTCCACGACCTCTGGGTTCATAGCCACCACTGCTGCGGTTATAACCACCGCCACCGCCCCTGCCACGGCCCCCTCGGTCCTGTTGGCCTCCCCCGTAGCCACCGCCGCCACCACCACTCTGGTCCTGATTGCCATAACCACCGCCTCCACCACTCATGGAGGACTGATCTTGGCCATAGCTGCCTGTGGGAGAAGAAAAGATACTTTTTTTGTGGGGGCAAAACCAGGCTGGAGATGTAGTTTAGTAGTAGTGTGAGAGTGCTCAGCATGGACAAGACCTGGGTTCAATCCCCAGGGTCAGGGGAGGAAGCCAGGCCAGGCGTAGTGATGAATGCCTTTAAGCTCAAAGGCATGGGAGGCCGTGGCAGGAGGATTTGAAGTTCAAAGTCAACTCCAGCAATTCAGAGAAGCCCTCAGCAACTTAGCAAGACCCTGTCTCAAATAAAAAGCGCTGAGAATGTGGCTCAGTGGTTAAGCATCCCTGGGTTCATTCCCAGGTACCAAAAATAAGGGGGTAGGGGAAATGAAACATTAATAAAAGGACCAACAGTCCCAAACAATAAGAGACAATAGAAATAAAAGAATATGAGAAATAAAAATAAAAAGAACTAAAAAAAAAAAACTCTTTGATAAGGGCTAAACAATAGAATACAGAAAATAAGTAGGAGACACAGCTGAAGACCCCTTCTTACCTCCACCACCACCTCCACCTCCTCCACTGCTACTGTTGTACTGATTCTGTTGTCCATAGCCCTGGGGGGGATTATAGGAGCTTTGCTGCTGTCCATAGCTTTGCTGCTGTCCACCATAGCCAGACTGTTGGCCATAGCCTCCACTTGGGGGTTGCCCATAGCTGCTGCTCTGAGAACTGCTACCATAACTATGTGGGAGAAAAAACATCATAATCTTACCATATCCATTATTCCCTTTCACTTTCATCCTACCCCATTCTCTTTACCCATCACTAACAATTCACCCTAATCTTTTGTGTCATCCATCCCCCACTACCAACTTACCTTCCAGAGGTGCTACTGGGAGCCGGTTGCTGGCCGTAGCCAGGATAGGACGACTGCTGCCCATAAGATGATTGGGAACTCTGGCCACTGCCATAGCCACCAGTGGAGCCATATCCCTGGGGAGCTGACTGAGTGCCATAGCCTGCTACAAAGAAGAGAAAGGGAGTCGTAAAAGCTATGAGGAAATTTAAAACAAACAAAAAAGGCAGGAAATGGGTTAAACATTATGTATCACTTTACTTGAAAAGTCAGTTTAGAAAAATGCTAGTATCTCAACTGATCAAGTTACCCTCTTTTAAATCCTAAAATTAGCCGAGTGTGGTGGCACATGCCTGTAATCCCAGCAGCTCTGGAGGCTGAGACAGGAGGATTTTGAGTTCAAAGCCAGCCTCAGCAACTCAGACAGGCCCTATCTCTAAGTAAAACATATAAAAGAGCAGGGAGAGATATGACTCAGTGGTAATCCACTTGTGGGTTCAATCCAAGTTACCAAAAAATTATAAATCCTAATTAATGCTCCAATTTCACTCTTTAAGATAGTTCCAGTTCCAATTCCCTTACCTATCCCACCAAAACCAAAAGATCCGTATGTGTTAGCTGCATTTTAACATGCTGGTATGTATACAACATATACCAGACAATCCACATTATTTACAAGTCCAACATTCAGGCAAATTTAACCTCCTTGTATACCACATGATGTATGGTAACCTGACTTAAATCATTTCCAAGCCAACTATTTCCTCCATGTAAGAATCAGCCTAAGACTCCTCTCCTTTTCATGTCAATAAAGGAAACAGGAAAAGGTCAACATATACAGAAAAGTTTCAATTTAAGAAAAAAAGGAAATAATTACAATCCATAGCACTTCTGGTTTGAAAGGACTAAGTCTCCAAGGAATTTTAAAAGTTATGAGATTGAAAAGAAAATATAGGAACCAATTTCAACATTTCAGCACTATTCAGGTTTTAGAAAAGCAGCATTCAGAAAGAACAGAAGTAACCCAGAGTAAGAGGGACTCAACTGTTTTGGGTCTGTCCATAAGAAGAACCATAGCTGCTCTGGCCATAGCCTGAAGTATCTGCTGACTGGCCATAACCACTGTAACTCTGCTGTCCATAGGGCTGATTGCTCTGCTGGGAGTAGCCCTGCCCAGGCTGGGTGGGGTAGGCCCCGTAGCTAGAAAAAAAGAAAAAGCTGCACTGAGGAAAAATTACCTTAGAAAAGAAAAAATGAAAAACAAAAAAATACAAAAGGGAGAATTACCTTGACCACCCTTGCCCTTTACAAACTCTGGAAGCCCAGAAATGGCACTCACCTTTGGGTTGCTTGTTGAGTATAGTCTGCAAAACAAAAACACAATCACATTATCTTCTAATCACAGAAGTAAATTCCTCAACTTAATAAGTGCTAGGGCCCCAGATTAAGAAAAGCCAACAAAACTTGATTGCAAGAAAAGGCATAAATCCCCCCACGAGATACTAATTTGTAGACAAGATGGCAATACAAGTTTTCTTACAATAAAGAAAAACAATACAAATTTCTTCAAAGAATCTGAGCAAGTTCAAAGATCTTGGTGGACATGGACAGCTATTATGTTCTGCAAACTCAATGCCACAAGCTGCTCTAAATTTACATATATTTCATTTTCACATCCGTTTTAGGAGAAAGCTATTATACTAGTTAAGATTCTGCATAAAAGAGCACAGGTTTGAATTCAAGTCCAAGGCAATGGTGTTCACAATGTGGCACCCTCAATAAGACCAAAGATTTGTCTCTCAAAAAAAGCCATTCTTCACCCCTTTGACCAACCTTGGAAAAAGCCAAAGCGGTGTTTTATAGCACAGAGGCAGAGAACCAAGACAACAATGACCTTTGACCCCAAATGTCAAAGACAAAGTGATGTCCTCAGGAGGCAAAGTCACCTGATCCTCAAATCCCTAAGCCTGTGGCTTCAGATTATTATTTTCCACAGAGATGAAGAGATTCATCAAGCTAAAAGCAGAAAACACTTTCAAAATGCTATATTAAAAACGCACTAGGCAAGATCGGGTCATCTCTTCTGTACAGGAAATGAAGCACTTCCCCCGCAGGAAAAGGCAAAACGACAGGGAGAGGGCGTGGCCTCGGGGGCCGTACTTTTCGCTTCTCACCTCAGAAAAAGGGAAATTTAGGCGGGAAACCGTAGTGACCCCGTCCCCCAGTCCGTTGATCAATTTCCCTGCCCGTCCCCAACCGTTAAGCGGGCGCGAAGCCCCGATCCCGAGCCTCCGCCCCGGCCGCGTGGCAATCTGGGCGGGAACCGAGCAGTCCCGCCCATTCCCTAAGGACCCCAGAGGCAAGGCCCACACCGGACGCGCGCGGCGGAGTCTCCTGAGGGTCTCGCGACAAAAAGTCGGATGAACACGAGGCGGAGAAGTGGGATACGGGCGTCGAGAAAGGGGGAGGGGCCAGCAGAGCGCGTGCGCGCACCAAATGCCCGGATGCAGCACTGCGACAAAGCGGACCAGAGCGCGGGGTTGGGTGGGGGAGGGGGCCTATGCTAGAGAGACTGGGCATTTCCACCCTCCCTTTATGCTTCAATCACCAGGTCGCCTCCCTCCCAACACTCACCTCATATAAACGCACTGCAAAACCAAGACTTTCAATCCCGCGAGAGTCGCCAGAGGAGCGAAACAAAATGGCGACACCGACCTGCCCCTTCTACTTTCTCCGCCACCTCCCGCCACAAGGGTGCGAGAAGACCTTACACACGAACGCCTCCCCAGGCCCACCGAAAATCAAAAGCCCAGCTGGGAAAGAACGAAGCCCTGACCAGGCGCACCACAGCCGCCTCGCGCCCTTACATACCGTTCGAGGCCATGTCCGCGCACGCGCGCACAGGCCGACAAGCAACAAAACTCGGACACGACTGAGCACCGCCGCCTCGAGGACTGAGCAACCCCGCCTCCTGCGTCGAGGTTTATGTACGCCTCCCCGCCTACGTACCGCGGCGGAATGTACCAAATATGGAAAAGGAAAGGGGAAGAAGGATCGTATTCCCACCATTTTCCGAGGAATAAATGAGTCCAAACGGACAAAAAGGAAATAGCTTAGCTATAAATTGATATACTAATGTATATTATAATTTTTTGACGAATAACTCCTGTTTATTTTGAAGGACTAGCCCCCTACTCATGTCAACCCCTATATGTACACAATGGTATGGTCTAGCTGCCTACTGGGGGCGGGGCGAGAGGGCCCAGGCGGTTGAGGGCGGAACTGTAGTCACGGCCTGGAGTCCTGGTGTGGGAACTGAAATTCCACTGGGTGGCCCCTTTCGCTGGCCTCACTTTCACTCTCCGTGGTGTGTTTCTGTCCTCCGTTGCCCTTCCACTGTATTAGACGCCTCGTCCAGTCCGACCACTAACCTCTCTGGTTCTAACGTTTCCTCACTACCCACCCTCTCTCCGTGTGCATGCTTTTTCACGAAACGGTTTCAAGGTGCCTTTTCTTTAGTCTTTACCAGGATTTGTAGATTGTGACGTTTGACCTGAAAGAAAGCATGGACGTTAGCCTGGTTTCCTGGGTCCCAGGCGGGTCCAGCACTGATTGTTAAGCAAGACCCTTTCCACTTAGCCTTGGATAGGGAAAGCCCGGCAGGCCTTCCTTCCGCTTCAAGAACCATTGACGTTAGATTTGGGGTCCCCAGCCTTTTACTGGAAGGATCTACTTTTTATTTTTCTGAAGCACTACCAAGGAGCCAGTGTGCAGATCCCAGGGATTTATATAAGGCTTAATCAATGATTTCAAAATGTACCATTGATGTGTTTCCCATCACAATCTTGTTAAAGTAAAAAGATTTCCATTTTATAGATAAGACCAAGAACAATCTGTGATTATAGTGCAGCTAAGGGTCAGGACTTGAGGTACCAGTTCAGGTGTGAGATGTCCCCCAAAAGCTATGTGTGCGACAATGCAATTAAGTTTAGAGATGAAACGATTAGGTTATGAGACTTTTAACCTAATCAGTGCATTAATCTTTGATAGGGATTAACTAGATGGTATCTAGGCAAGTAGGGTGTGGCTGAAAAGTACCCTGGAGGCACACCTTTGGTGTATATGTTTGCCCTTGTTGAGTGGAGCCCTGTGGTGCCTTGTTCCTGCTGCTTTCCTCCATCACAAACTTCTGTTTTGATGTTCTGCCTCATCTTTGAGGATGGAGTTGGCTGTCTGTGAACTGAGACCTCTGAAATTGTGAGCCCCAAAATAAACTTTTCCTACTTAAAATTGTTCTTGTCAGATCTTCTGGTCACAGCAATTTAAAAGCTGACTAAAGGGGCTGGGGTTGTGGCTCAGTGGCAGACTGTTTGCCTAGCATGTATGAGGCACTGGGTTCATCCCCAGCACCACATAAAAAAAATGAACAAATAAAATAAAGGTATTGTGTCCACCTACAACTAAAAAAATAATTTAAAAAAAAAAAAAACCTGACTAAAGCAACTCCTGATTGAAATCCAGGTTTGTGTAACAACAAGACACTCCTTTTGTTGGTTACATGGAGGCCTTAGAATGCTTGAAACCCTGTGTGCTTCCTGTGAAAGCAAGGACAAAATATGAAATTCAAATTAACTTCCAACTTGTGCTCAAAGTTGAAATTCAAATTAAATTTCAACTTGCTTGAAGAAGGCAATTTCAAACTATTGAACAAAACAAGTAAGACAAAGGACTCATTCTGGAACACATGCCATACAGCTTTTCCTTCTCACCTTCATTTTGTTTTTGGTGGGGTAAAGTAGGGAGAAATTAGGAATTAAACCCTGGGCTTTTCCCATTCTGGGCAAGCACTCTACCACTGAGCTAGGTGTGTGGTCTTTTTTTTTTTTTTTTTTTTTTTTTGTAACAAGGATTGAACCCAGGGGGTTCTTAACCACTGAGCCCTTTTTTAATTTTTTATATTGAGACAGGGCCTCACTAAGTTACTGTGGCTGGCCATGAGCTTGTGATCCTCCTGCCTCAGCCTCCAGAGCTGCTGGAATTACAAGCATGTTCTGTGTTCACCATAGCCCATTTTTTAAATTGTGTTTTGAGACAGTCTCCCTAAGTTGCCCAGGTTGACCTCAAACTTGCAATCCTCCTGGCCTCAGCCTCCCTTTCCTTTTCCACCTAACCTTTGGCCTGGGTTCCAGATGTTCCTTTGTAGGTTGGACACATTTTCCTAGAGAAACAATGAGCTGTGCCCCAGACCTGCCACAAACTACTACTTAGCTACTTATTTCAACCATAAGGGCCCTTGAATACCCTGCTACCTACTGTACCCTATTGGAAAGGCATTGTGACTCTGGAGTAAGGGCAATAGAAAAGCTCTTATTCATGAAGTCAACAAATATTTACCAAGTACCTACTATGTTCCACGCACTGTTCAGGGCACTGGGGTTGCATTGTTACCGCTGTTGACCGGTGACAAGTCCTTGCTTCCCCAATGTTGAAGAATAACACCAGAGAGCACGCCGAGGCAAGGTCAGAGTAGAAATTAGAAGTTTATTAAAGGACAGCAGAAAAGACTTCTCCCGGAGGAAGAAGGGGACCCAAGAGGTGGAATCCGTGGAAGTGCGGTTGTCTCTCCATTTTATAGTTTCTTTCAGTGATGGAATGTAGGTGGAAAGTCCCGAGGGGTGGGACACAGGTGGGCCAAAGAAGTAGTCTGAGCAGGAAGGACTTCATTAACACTTCTTTGAGATGGGCTATCTTCAAATCTGCTGGGGCTGTTCATTAACATTCCTTTGGGATGGACTTTGGGCCTAGGGCTTTTCTTGGGACTTCATTAACATTCCATGAGTTGTCCTGCGTTTCCCCGCATGGCCTCCATTTTAGATCTTACTCGATATTAGACCCGATTTACCTAACTACACTGACTACCTAACTTTAAATCTGGCTTCAGCATCAGTGTTCAAAATAGATGAAACTGACAATAACAAACTTAGAATTTAATAACACGTTATTATAATATTTTTTTAATTTGTATTAACTTTTGGTACGGGGATTGAACCCAGAGGTGCTTTACCACTAAGCTACATCCCCAGTTCTTTTTATTTTTTGTTTTGAGGCATGGTCTTACTAAGTTGCTGAGGCTAGCCTCAACTTACAATCCTCTTGCCTCAGACTCCCAAGTCACTGGGATTACAGGCATGAATCATAAAGCCTGGCAATATATATTTTTATAGACTATATAATAGCTCACATGTTGATAAGATTAACTAAGTGGCAGGCACCTCTGAGTGTTTGTTTTTGTTTTTGTTTTATTTTCTTCTTTCCCAGGGACCCATGTATTTTTGGCAAATGTTCTACCACTGAGCAACACCCCCAGCCCTGAGTATATAACTTGTTTAATTTTATTTTTCACAATAAAATGTTGATATATTACATTTTACAGATGATGAACTAGGCAAAGAAAGATCCAAAACTGTGCCCAAGGCAACAGAGTGGCTCGTTCCTGTAATCCCAGCAGCTTGGTAGGCCGAGGCAGGAGAATCACAAGTTCAAAGCCAGCCTAAGCAATTTAGGGAGGCTCTAAGCAACTTGGTGAGACCCTGTCTCAAAATAAAAAATAAAAAGGTCTGGGGATGTAGCTCAGGGTAAAATGCCCCGGGTTCAATCCCCTGGTACAAAAAAAAAAAACAAACAGAAATTGTTTCCCAACCCAGGTGGCTTAATATACTTCCTATTCTTATTCCTAACCATCACACCTCATCAAACATCACTTTGAGCACTGACTAGTACATACCAACCCTTATAGCCAGGGAGTAAGATGTGAGGAAGGTACATGACCAACAAAGTGTGCTGACGTCAAATGTAATTGCCTGGAATATGGAATAAAAGATTTTGAAAATCCCTCCAGGGGAATAAGTCCATCAATCAGGTGGACAATTGCGGGACACTAAAGAGAGATGATAAGTAACCAGTTGAGGTAGTGCACGTGAGGCTACTCAGGAGGCTGAGGCAGGAGAAGTACAAATTCTCAGGCCATTCTGGGCAACTAAGCTAAACCCTAGACCCTGTCTCAGAAAGGCAGGGGTCGGGTGGGAGGGTGTCTACACCTGAAATTCCATCGACTCCTGAAGCTGAGGCGGGTTGATCACCAGTTCAAAGCCAGCCTCAGCAATTTATGGAGGCTCTAGGCAACTTAGTGAGACCCTATTACTAAATAAAATTTTAAAAGGGCTAGGAATGTGACTCAGTAGTTAAGCACCCCAGGTTCAATCCCTGGTGGGGGTTGCAGTATAGGGGAAGGTGAAGGTGTAGCTCAGAAGTTGAGTGCTTGTTCAACTTACACAAGGGCTCCAGTTCATGCCCAGCACTGGGGTGAAAAAAAAAAACACCTATTCCTAGGCATGATGACCAAAATTGCTTCTAGGCATTGCCAAATGTCTCTGGGTCAGAGCAAAATCACCCCAGGTTGAGAACCACTGTAACAATAGCTTTCCCATTGGATATCTTTTTTTTTTTGGTACTAGAGATTGAACTCAGGACACTTAACCACTGAGCCACATCCCCAGCCCATTTATATTTTATTTAGAGACAGAGTCTTGCTAAATTGCTCAGGGGCTTACTAATTTGCTGAGGTTAGCTTTGAACCTGTGATCCTCCTGCCTTGGCCTCCGAAGCTGCTAGATTATAGGTGTGTACCACTGCACACAGTTTACCATGAGATTTTTTAAAATGAAATAAGTAGATCAAAGCACATAGCTAGGAATACCACCCAAGCTCTATAATGGGAAGAAGGGGAACAAGGTGCTGAACAAGGTATGATACTACTTTAGTTTTGACTTTGGTATTAGGGATTGAACCAAGGAGCACTTTATCACTGAACTATATTCCCAGCCCTTTTTTGAGACAGTATCTCACTAAATTGCCTAGGCTGGCCTCAAACTTGTAGTCCTTCTACCTCAGTCTCCCCAGTAACTGGGATTACAGGCATGCACCACCTCACTTGACTCTTTTTGGGTTTTTTTTAAAGGGGGAGGAGAGTTGCTAACATATTTATTTATGCATAAGGTATCTTTACTAATTCAAAAAGGAAATCAACTCTAACAAAGTCATGGCAGGCAATAACAGGATATTACAGGGTGAGACCACAGAGAAGGGGTAATTCATTTTGCAGTAAGTAGAGTGGGATGGGCCCATTTTCCCTGAGTTGACATTTCAACTGTGAGTTTACAAGGTAGATGAGCATTTCTCAACATTTATGTTCATACCAAGAATGGTATCAACAGAGCCAAGTACACATCTGTAATCCCAGCAACTCAGGAGCCTGAGGCAGGAGGATCACAAGCTCGAGGTTAGCCTCAATAACTTACCAAGGCCCTAAGCAACTTAACAAAACCTTGTCTCAAATTATTTTTATTTTAAAAATTTAAAAAAAGGCTGCAGGGCTGGGGATGTGGCTCAAGCGGTAGCGCGCTCACCTGGCATGCGTGCGGCCCGGGTTCATCCTCAGTACCACATACAAACAAAGATGTTGTGTCCACCGAATACTAAAAAAATAAATAAATATTAAAATTCTCTCTCTCTCTCTCTCTCTCTCTCTCTCTCTCTCTCTTTAAAAAAAAAAAAAAAAGGCTGCAGATATAGTTCAGTGATAGAGCACCCCTAGGTTCAATCCCTACTACCAAAGGGGGGGGTATGAACAGAGAGGGACAAGCTAGACAGAGAGCCCATTGTGCCCAGTTATTTATCTGGTCCTTGTAGAAGGGCAGGAAGAACAGGCAATGTCCCTCTTCTCAGGATCCTTCACTAACCTGAGGAAGAATGTGGAGGAATGGTGAGAGTACAGGGTTTGGGCCAGACCCAGACCCCTTCTAGCCTGCAGCATATCAAAGACATCCCTTCTTCAAGGCAGACTCCGCCCTTGCAGAGTCCAAGGCTTGGAAAAGAGGCAGGGGCTGGATTTCATTCAGCCCTGAGTAGCCCCTCAGCAAAACAAAATCTACTCAGAGGCCCTGTGCTATACAACAACTGTGCTATTTTATATCACTCAAAAGAAGAGTTAAAGGAAGCATGGTGGTTTTGCTGTGAATACTAATGATTATTTCCATCTGTGAATCACTCTTATCTGGGCCTAGATAGAATATAGTAGGTATGAATAAGCATCCTTTGCTCTCTCATTCTTCCTTCAAGATGTACAGCTTCAAGCAAGAAATAATTGCTTTATTATTTCCTTGGGCAGGCCCAGGACAGGAAGTTTTCCTGCCTGCTTGAGGCCCACTCAGGTCTTGTGTGTCTTGCAAAGGTTGTCATGGTAAACACAACTGGGAAAGTAAATGCCAGGCAGATAATTGGCCTGCGCTAAGAAAAGACCTGCTCAAACCAGTTAGAAAAGGGCAACACAGTTCATTGCATCTGAGCTAGAGCCACAGAAAGCCTCCCTGGAGGCAGGGCCAGGAAACAGGAAAAAGAGTGCTGAGCAAGGAGTTTGGTGGTCATGGTGAAGGTGGGAAATTGTCCCATTCTTGTGACAGGTAAACTTCCAAACAGGTTAAAGGTCCCAGGGACAAACTGGACATCCCCAAAACACCAGTACCTGATTTATAAAAATGTAAGGGAAAGACTCTGTGGGTGTTTCCACATTTTTGCCTTTTTTAAGGTCTCTAGCTCTGAAGAAGCTGGGTACCATGGTGCACACCTGTAATCCCAGCAACTCCACAGGCTGAAACAGGACAATCACAATTTAGTGAGACCCTAACAACTTAGGGAGACATTGTCTCAAAATTAAAAAAAAAAAAAAAAAAAAAGAAGAAGAAGAACTGAGGGTGTATCTCAGTGGTAAAGTGCCCCTAAATTCAAAATAGAAAAGAAAGTGAGAGAAGGAAGAAAGGCTGAGAAAGGGCATCAAGTTCAGGGGCTTCCTGACACATGCAAATGAATCTGAAGAAACTTGTCAGATGCTTGACTCTGCAAGTAGATGTTTCAACACAAACATGACAAGTATATATTTATATACATACACACACTTTATTTTCAGATTCATTTGCAAATTTGACAGATTCATGTGAAACTACCAAGGAGAGAGTTCTCCTTTCTCGTGAGGGGCAAGCAAAATGAAAATTACACTTTTTTTTGGGGGGGGGAGGGGCGGTGTGTGTGGTGGTGCTGGGGATTGAACCCAGGGCTTATATGCATGCAAGGCTAGCACTCTACCAACTGATCCCTCAACCCATATTTTCTTTATTGGTTCTTTTTAGTTATACATGATAGTAGAATCCATTTTACATAATTATACAAGCACAGAATATATCTTGCTCTAATTCATACCCCAGTACCTCTCCTTCCCCTTCCCTCTACCCACTGCTGTTTCCTTCCTGATATTGATCTTTCTGCCATTTACCCACAGTTATTTTTTTATCTTTATTTTATTTATTTTTTTATGTGGTGCTGAGGATCAAACCCAGGGCCTCACACTTATGAGGCGAGCGCTCTACTAATGAGCCACAACCCCAGTGCCCCCCACACAGTTATTTTTTAAATTAATTTTCTGTGGATGTGCATGAGCAGGGCATGGTGGCACACACTTGAATCCCATCTACTCAGGAAGGTATGATTGCAGCTTTGAGGCCATCCTGGGCAATTTAGTGAGACCCTCACAAAATTAAAAGAAAAAAAATAAGGGATGGGGTTCAGTAGTAGAGGGCCCCTTGGTTCAATTCCCAATACCACATTTTTTTTTAATTTTTTTTTTTTTTAGTTTTCGGCGGACACAACATCTTTGTTTGTACGTGGTGCTGAGGATCCAACCCAGGCATACGCATGCCAGGCGAGCGCGCTACCGCTTGAGCCACATCCCCAGCCCAATACCACATTTTTTGAAATATAAAATGAATCACTGAGTACTTCCTATGTTGCACAGGCTAACCTTGACCTCGAGGTGCTCCTGGGTCAGTCTCCAGAGTCACAGAGATTATAAGTGTGAACCTCTGTGACTGGCTTAAAATTTGTTTTGTTTTGCTTTGCTTAAACACTAAATCTTCAAAGTCTGGTATATTACCAAGATGACCTGGCCAGGCTGCACGCAGGGAAAGAATAGCAACAAAAAAGTTTGTGTGTGTGTGTTTTAAGAATTCTATCCTAGGGGCTGGGGATGTGGCTCAAGTGGTATCACGCTCGCCTGGCATGCGTGCGGCCCGGGTTCGATCCTCAACACCACATACAAACAAAGATGTTGTATACGCCAAAAACTGAAAAATAAATATTGAAATTTTCTCTCTCTCTCTCTCTCTCTCTCTCTCTCTCTCTCTTATAAAAAAATACAATTATATAAATTGTTCCCCCTCAATGTAGAGAAAGAAGCTTCCTGTAACAGAGAGATTCTATGATTTCATAAGTGGGATGATGGGAAAAATAGGTTTCTACAGCAGGGGTTCCAGTTGATGCTGAAGACCTATGTCCATAAATGACTGATAATACTGGCTGGAATCCTACTAGGACCCGAATGCTGCAGAACCTTTTTTTCTGATTGCTTGACCTGTGAAAATCAGAGAGGGGGAAAAGGAACAAGAACAGAATGGCAAAGCAGAACTATTACCCTACTTCAGGAAATGCACCTGCCATCTGCTCTATGAATTATATGAGAATATCTAAGCTCAAAATGGGATGAGCAGGGATGCTCCCCTATGGACGAGATACAAATCTCAAGATAGCACTTTAATTTATACATGAACTTTTGTGTGATAATATGTGTTATAAACCAAATCTATGGGGGAAATGTCATTCCCAGTCATAGCTCTATGGCCAGAACCACAAGGGGGCAGGAAGTGCCATCCTGCCATGAGTCCAGAAGGGGTGAAAACTTGATGTAGAATACTTGGGGGAAAATACTTGGTGTAGAGTCCTAATAGACACATAAATACATACATATATATACACATATTTATATATAAAAATTTATATATATTTTTTACAAGTATAATAAGACTACCAAAAGAAGCTTTCACAAATTATACATAAATATATAGTGAGATATAATATAAATTCTATTTGTTTATAATATAAATTCTAATATCTTATCAAATTGACCCAAAACAATACAGCTATTTGTGTAAATTATGATATTTAGCTATATACAACAGAATTCTCACACAACATATAACATGTGCTTAAGGCTTACACAATAAAAAGTTATTTGTAGCCAGGCACAGTGGCACACTCCTGTAATCCCAGTGGCTCAGGAGTCTGAGGCAGGAGGATCTTGAGTTAAAGCCAGTCTCAGCAACTTAGTGAGGCCTTAAGAAACTCAATGAGACCCTTCTCTAGATAAATATTTTTAAAAGGGGCTGGGGATGTGACTCAGTGGTTAAGCATCCCTGGGTTCAATCTCCAATTAAAAAAAAAAAAAAAAGAGTTATTTGTCTCCAATTAGAAATCTGGAGGTTCCATGGATAATGCAGGAGCTCAACAATAGGAAGGAGGTGTGGTTCATCCTTGAGCTTGCCACCTAACTGAACTAGATATTTGATGTAACTCCAAAGATCACATGTCACACAACTGCATTCCAGATAGGAAGAAGCAGGCAGGTGACAATGATCCTTTCTCCTGATGATCCTTTCTCCTGGAAGAGTTTATTTACTTGTTTGGTACTGGGGATTGAACTCCGGCCTCAGGGTTTTAAGCATGTGCACAACCACTGAGCTATATCCCCAGCCCAGAGATTTTATTTATTTATTTATTTATTTATTTATTTATTTATTTATTTATTTATTTATACCAGGGGATTGAACCCAGGGGCACTTAACCACTGAGCCACATCCCCAGCTCTTTTTATATTTTATTTTTTTAATATTTGCTTTTTAGTTGTAGTTGGACACAATACCTTTATTTTATTTATTTTTATGTGGTGCTGAGGATCGAACCTAAGGCCTCAAACATGCTAGGTGAGCGCTCTACCACTGAGCCACAACTTGAGCCCTTTATATTTTATTTTGAAACAGGGCTTACTAAATTGCTGGAGGCTGGCTTTGAACTCATGAGCCTCTTGCCTCAGCCTCCAGAGCCACTGGGATTACAAGTATGTGCCACAGCACCTGGCAAGATTTTGGTTTTAATAGGGAAAAAAGTCTTAGAAACCCCAGCAGACTTTCCCTGGGTCAGAATTAGACTAATTACTTGCAAACAGGGGCAGTATTATCAACACCTTATCAAGCAGCCCTGGGCTGGGGGACAAGGGACCTATATCCTAGAACAGATTGCTGCCCACCCAATGCCTAAACAAAATTGGGGTCTGCTTAACAAAAAAGAGAGAGCTGGACATGGTAGTACACACCTGTAATCCCAGCAGGAGGATCACAAGTTCGAGGCCAGCCTCAGCAACTCAGCAGGGCCCTCAGAAACTTAGCAAAATTCTGTCTCAAAATTTAAATAATAAAGGGGGGGTGATGTAAAAATATTTTATCTAGAGACAGGCTCTCATTGAGTTTCTTAGGGCCTCACTAAGTTGCTGAGGCTGGCTTTTTCTTAGTGGTAAAGTGCCCCTGGGTTCAATCTCCAGTGCAAAAAAAAGAAAAGAAAGAAGGAGAGCCAAGTTTGTTATAACCTTGGTCTGTTTTCATAATACCAATCACAAATAGTATATAAAAATAATAGGTAAGGAAAAGATTTCCATTTATGATGTGACTTGCCAAGGAGATGTCAAACAGAAAATTGAAAATAAACGAAGGCTGGGGATATAGCTCAGTTGGTAGAGTGAGTGCTTGCCGCCCACACACAAGGCCCTGGGTTTGATCCCCAGCACCACACACACACACACACACACACACACACACACACACACACACACAAAATTATTTAATCACATCTGATGCCAGCCAGCTGAAGCCAGTGAACAAATATGGACTTTAAGTGATCTCTGAATGTCAGACTCTTAGCAGACCTAACTGAAGACTCCTTCCCAACCAGTATCTTTGGGACTTTTTTTAACCAATCGAGTCAGATCTCTGAATTCATTCTGTACAAAGTGTTCAATTTTTTTTTTCTTTTGTACTGAAGATCAAATGCAGGGGGGCTTAACCACTGAGCTTCATCCCCAGCCAGATTTATATTTTTTGTTTAGAGACATGGTCTCACTAAGTTGCTTAGGGCCTTGCTAAATTGCTGAGGCTGGCTTTGAATTCATGATCTTCCTGCTTTGGCCTCTGAGCCACTGGGATTATAGGCATAGGCCACCGGGCCCAGCTAAAGTGTTCAGTTTTAATTCTTTTTTTTTTTTTAATATTTTATTTACATTTTAGTTTTTGGCGGACACAACATCTTTGTTGGTATGTGGTGCTGAGGATCGAACCCGGACCGCACCCATGCCTAGGGAGTGCGCTACTGCTTGAGCCACATCCCCATCCCCAGTTTTAATTCTTAATTAGCATATTATCATGAAAACCCTTTCCTAATGCTCAAAACTCCCTTGATTTTGAAATAGCTCTTGAATTTCCTCCTGCTGAGAATTAAAACTTCCTCCTGCTGAGAACAGATGCCAAGGAAATTAAAGACTGACATATTTCCCCTAGCTAAATCTGCCTCTTCCTCCACTGTGCCTCCTCTCCTCTTATGATGGCTTTCCATGCTGCTGAGTCCCCAAAGGTGGAAATTTGATAAAGAATAAAGCTCTCCTTTAACTTTCTCAAAACCAGCTTTGAGTCAACCTGTTTACTTGCCAACCTGTCTCCCCAGTTTTATTGGAACACAACAAGCAATAAAGCCTCTCCCCCCAGGGTTTCAGTTTCTCCCTCTCAGCAAATTTTTTGGTGAGTCTCTTATTAGTTTTTACTTTTATGGTCTCTTAGGTGTTTTGTTTTATTTTGTTTTGTTTTGTTTTGTTTCCCGTACTGGGGATTGAACTCAGGAGTGCTGTACCACAAAGCTATATCCTCAATCCTTTTGATTTTTTATTTTGAAATAGGGTCTCTCTAAATTGCCCAGGTTGCCCTTGAATTTGGGATCTTCCTGCCTCAGCCTCAGATTACAGATATGTACCACAGTGCCTGGCTTTGTTTTAGATTTTTGTTTTCTTTGATTTTTGTTTTATTTTGTTCTGTTTTTGGTTTTGAGACAGGATTTTTCTATATGGCCCAAGCTGACCTCTAGCTCCTGGGCTCAAAAGACTCTCCTGGCCAGATGTGGTGGTGCATACCTGTAATCCCAGCAGTTTAGGAGGCTGACAGGAGGATTGCAATGTTCAAGATCAGCCTCAGCAACTCAGCAAGGCTCTAAGTAATTTAGTGAGACCCTGTCTCAAAATAAAACAAAACATAAAAAGGATTGGGGATGTGACTCAGTGGTAAAGCACCCTTGGGTTAAATCTCCAATACAAAAAAAAAAAAAAAAAGATTCTACTGCCTCAGCCACCAGTTACTGTGATTATGGGCATGGGCTACTTCACCTGACCCGGTGAAATCTCTTCTTCCCTTTGTCAAATAAATCAGCGTTTTTGTTGTTGTTGTTGTGTTTGTTTGTTTATTTGGGTTTTGGTAGGGGGTTTTTTTTTGGGGGGGTGTTGTTTGTTTGTTTTGGTGCCAAGCATCAAACCCTGAACCTCATAATGCTAAGCACCCACTCTATCACTGATCCCCAGCCCTTTTTTTTGGTACTGAAGATTGAACCCAGGGGTGCTTAGGGTAATGATATCCATCTCGTTCCACCCTCCTTTTTACCCCCATGCCCGCTCCTTCCCACCCCTCTCCCCTATCTAGAGTTCATCTAATCCTCCTATGCTCCCGCTCCCAACCGTATTATAAATCAGCTTCCTTATATCAGGAGAAAACATTCAGCATTTGGTTTTATGGGATTGGCTAACCTCACTTAGCATTATATTCTCCAACTCCATCCATTTACCTGCAAATCTGGCCTCAAACTTTGATCCTCCTTCCTCAGCCTCCCCAGCTGCTGGGATTACAGGCATGTATCACCATGCCCAGCTGTTTAAGGATTTGTATTGGTCTTTGTTGAAACTATTGGACTCTGTCTTTGCAGTACAAAAGCAGCCATAGATCATATGTAAATGAACAGAAGTGTTTGTGTTCTAATAAAACTTCTTCGTTTACAAAAACAAGCTGTGGTCTGGACTTGGCCAGAGGGCCAGAAACACAAAGCCAACTCATAAACTAGAATTAAAGCTACAACATTAAAGCTACTATTAGAAAAATCAGTCTAGAGCCACATGGTGGCACACACCTATAATTCCAGCTACCCAGGAACCTGACGTAAGAGGGATTGCAAGTTCAAGACCAACCTCAGCAACTTTAGTGGAATCCTACCTCAAAATAAAAATTTGAAAAAAAAGTTTTAAAGAGCTGGGGATGTAATCACTCTGTGATAGAGCAGGAAGCCTTGGGTTCAATTCTCAGTATCCACCTCACAACACACAGCAATCTGAAAGCAGAGTAAAAATTAAGTTGAAGATCTCTAACTGTAACCAAATCTGCTAAAATATAGCCATCTACAGAATGGTCCCTAGCAAATAAGAACCAGGAAGCCACATGGTTTCCTCTACCAACTGATTGGGGCTCTATGTGCAAGTTGGCCAGTTGTGGCCTAGATAGTTTGTCTACTAACCTAACCAAGGTAGTGGTACTTAAATGGCAAAATATTCAAGACCATTTATAAGGAAAGGTCAACTATGGAGGGAGCAAACTCAATTTTAAAGCTAAGATCCAACATGGGTGCCACTCTGTAGAGGACTATAACAAATAGCAATCCATCAGGGGAGGACCAATCAAGGTCACCAGCAGACCCTCCTAAGACTCTGGCCCAGCTTGTGTCAGCTACCATGGTCCAAGAACCAGCCAGAGGGGTGAGATTGTGTCTTTCAATGTGGCCAAGAGTATGAGATTGAAAAAAAGCAATCGGAAACCTGTTTGTGCAGAGCACATAGACCATACTGAGGGATTTAGGTTTATCATATTGTTGCCAAAAGCTCAGTCCTTGTCCTTGTCCTGATGCCAATGCAATAAGGAGGACACAGTTTTCAAAAAAAAAAAAAAGGAAAAAAGTTTATTGCTTTGCTAGCAAAGGAGAAACACAGGGGACTCTTGCCCCAAGAGCTGAGATTCTGCCCATCAGCAGGAATAGGGGGCTTTTATAGAGGTGATTCAGAGAAAATGAGATTAGGGAGGAGAGATCAGGAAGGAGAAGATCAGGGGAAAGAAGATCAGGGAGGAAAAGATCAGGAAGGAGAAGATTAGGGAAAAGAAGATGGGGGAAGATGATCAGGGAGAAAAGGTTGTGGGGGACTACATCTCCCCACAAGGGAAGTAGTCGAAGCATCAAGTGAACCCCTATTATAATATGAGCAACCACAGACTTTTTAAAATATTTATTTTTTAGTTATAGGTGGGCACAATATCTTTATTTTTTACTTTTATGTGGTGCTGAGGATGGAACCCAGATCCTCACACATGCTAGGTGAGCACTCTACCTCTGAGCCACAATCCTAACCCCTCATAGAAGACTTTTAAGTGGGGCAAACAATTTTTTTTTCTGGTACTACAGACTGAAAACAGGGGCACTTTACCACTGAGCTATATCCCAAGCCCTTTTTATTATTTTAATTTTACGACGGGGTCTTACTAAGTTGCTGAGGCTGGCCTCAAACTTGTGATCCTCCTGCCTCAATTTCCTGAGTCACTGGGATTCCAGGCCTGCACCACTGTACCTGGAAAAGGGGCAAACAATTTTAAAATTTGATTTGACAGAAACTAAGGCTCTACTCCTGGGGATTAGATAGAAGAAAAGATTATCATAAGCTGGACAAATAATCTAGAGCAACGCTGCCCAACTGTACCTGCTAAAACAATAGGAATGTTCTCTAACTATGTTACCCAATGTGGTGACCACCAGCCATGGTGACTACTGAGCTTTTGAATTGTGATAAGTGTGACTAAATTCTAGTTAATTTAAAATTCTATGGGGCTGGGGCTATAGCTCAGTGGTGGAGCACTTGCCTCTAATGTGTAAGGCACTGGGTTCGATCCTCAGCACCACATAAAAATAAAGGTATGAAAAAAATAAATAAATAATTAAAATTCTAGTTAATTTAAAATCCGTTTAACTTAATTAATTTTATTTAAATAGCCACATGTGGCCAGTGACCACTGTAATGGACAGAATAAGTCTAAAAGTCCAGCACATGCACCTCCAGTTCCTTCAGTTCCTTGGGAGCTCTTGAGACTTAATGAGAAACTCTCAATGTCTTTATAATAGTATCCCGTTGCTGCCAGGTGCAGTGGCATATTCCTGTAATCCCAGGAACTCAGGAGTCTGAGGCAGGAGTTTGCAAGTTCAAGGCCAGACTCAGGAATTTAGTGAGACCCTGTCTCAAAATAAAAAATAAAAAGGCCTGGGGAAGTGACTCAGTGGTAAAGCACCCCTGGGTTAAATCCCCAGTACCCCCCTAATAATAATGTCTGTTATTGTTTCTTTTTTTTTTTCTTTTTTTTTTTTTTGTTGTTGTTGTTGTTTGTTTGTTTTTATCAGATATTGAACCCAGGGACACTTGGGCCACTGAGGTACATCCCCATCCCTTTTTATTTTTTATTATGAGACAGGGCCTTGCTCAGTTGCTGAGGCTGGCCTCAAACTTGTGATCCTCCTGCCTCCTACTTTGAGCTCCTCCCAGCCTCTGGAGTCACTGGGATTAGAGGCATATGCCACCATGCCCAGCTATCTGTTGTTTTGGTTTTGGTTTTTAGTACTGTTTTTTGTTTTGTTTGGGTTTTTTGGTACCAGGGATTGAACCCAGAGGGGCTTTACCACTGAGCTACATCCCCAGCCCTTTTAATTTTTATTTTGAGACAGGGTCTCATTAAGTTGCTGAAACTGGCCTCAAATTTTTGATCCTCCTGCCTCACAGCATCACAAGTTGCTGGAATTACAGTTGTGTACCACCACACCTGGTTGTCCCTCTGTTTTTTGATTAAACTAATCCAAATGGCTTTCTGTTATCTACAATTTCCCTCCTCGTACACATTCTTGTTTGAATTTTAAACATCTAAAACAAGAAGAAAGAAGCTGTTCTGAAGAAAGAAGTTGCAGGGTGCTCCCCTACAAAATGAATGGGTCTGGCCTGGTGTGGTGGAGCACACCTGTAATCTCAGCAGCTCAGAGGCTGAGACAGGAGGATAGAGAGTTCAAAGCCAGCCTCAGCAAAAATGAGGTGCTAAGCAACTCAGTGAGACCCTGTCTCTAAGTAAAATACAAAATAGGGCTGGGGATGTGGGTCAGTGGCCAAGTGCCCCTGAGTTCAATCCCTGGTACCAAAAAAAAAAGGGGGGGGGGAGAAGAAGAGGAGGAAGAGGAGAAGGAGGAGGGTGAAGAGGAGGAGGAGGAAGAGAAGGAGAAAAGCTGGACTGAAAAAGCTTAGTGGTAGAGTGTTTGTCCAGCATACATGAGGCACTGAGTTCCATATCCAGCACCTCAAAATAAATATATATATATATATATATATATATATATATATATACATATATATATATTTCATAAATTTATTTAGCAAATAAAAATATTTGAGACAAACAAAAATATTTGAGACAAACAATCAAGAAGAGAAATATCTACTAGTGCATGAATACCAGGGCCCACAATGCCTTGTGCCCCATGTCTACCAAAGACATCCAGAAGTTTTTCTATGCCTCTAAGTCAAAGCCATAAACCTTGTTGTCTCTCACTCTCATTCTCTTCTGACCCTGCTCACCACCCAAAGCCTGCACCAGACCCATTCATTTTTTTTTGTTTTTGTTTTTGTTTTGTTTTGGTACGAGGGATTGAACTCAGGAGCACTCTGTAACTTCTTTCTTCAGAGCAGCTTCTTTCTTCAGAGGCAGAGGGTCTCTCTCCCAACAGTAAGCTAGCATCTCTTTAGACTCCAACCCAGATCCTTCCCTCTGTCTGTCAGGAACCACCCTCCAAATGCCATACAATGTACAATACATCTCATTTAAAGTGAGGTGCTCTGGTGGTAGGGCAATTCATTTTTGAGATCAAAGTGATGAGTCCTGAGGCAATTTCTGGCTCCAATAGGTTGCAACTGTTTAGGGGACGTATTAGGGGAAAGGACAGTGGTGACCTGGTGCGGGTCTGGCTCCTGGAGACCAAGCACTACCAGTAGGGATGAGTGAATGGGGTGAGTCTATCTGGCAGAGTAAAATAAAAGGATGCTCAGTTACTCTTCCTGCCAGGAGGGGGAGCTCCAAGGGTATGTTTTGACCATACCACTCCAGAGCAGAGTCAGGGGGCTAGTAGGGTTATTGCTCAGCAATACAGGGCTTGCCTAGCATGTGAGAGGCCCCTGGGTTCCATCCTCAGCACCAGGTAAAAATGAATAAAGTAAAGGTATTGTGTCCAACTAAAAAATAATTAGTAAAAAAAAAAAGAGTGGAGTCAGGATTTTCCCAACTTCCATCAAGTCTGTCAAATATTCAGAGCCCTGTCCCATGGAGTAGCATGTGCATGCTAAACTCTCAGCCTAAGTCATTTTGGAACACACCAGACAGTCTCATTCTGCTAAATCAGAGAGGCTGAATGTTATGGCAAAGGGTGAACAAATTTAGTAAATACAAATATTTGAGACAAACAAAAATAAGTTTTTTTTCAATATTGGGCTTTGAACCCGGGATACTTTACCACTGAACTACATCTCCAGCCTTTCTTGTTTTCTTTTTTGAGACAGGGTCTCATTAAATTGCCCAGGTTGGCCAATCCTCCAGCCTCAGCCTCCCAAATCTTTGGGATTACAGATGTGTGCCACTGAGCCTGGAAAACACAAATGATTGTTAGCACATGTCCAAATTATTTCATGGAACATAGTTATATAAAAATTACTCATTCCCAATTCGTATTTAACTAAGCATCCCCTATTTTACCTGGTACCTCTAGAAGAGGTTACACCTGTTTAACAGTTTTGGTTTTTTGTTTGTTTGTTTGTTTGTTTGTACCAGGGATTGAACCCAGTGACGCTTAACCACTGAGTCACATCCCCACCCCCCCCACACACATATATATACATACACACATACACACACAGAGAGAAAGAGAGAGAGAAAGGTTCTCACTGAGTTGCTAAGTTGCTGAGGCTGGGTTTGAACTCAATCCTCCTGCTTCGGCCTCCCAAGTCGCTGGGATTACAGGCATGTGCCACTACACCCAGATGTTTAACAATCTTACAAACTAAAATGTGACTTTCCATGATGGCAACTATTCTTGTATGCAATAGAGCAGATACCCAGTTTCTTTTCTGAAGAGATATATGACCCTGCCAAAAAGATCTACCACACAACAGCTCTGACTCTGACCAGAGTGGGTGACTCCCGTTTTCTGGGAATGCTCCTTTTACAAGGGAATGCAGCAGTCTGGCTGAGCATATACACCTTTGCCCTTAGCCTCTTGAAATGGTTTCCCACTCCTTCTGTTCAGCACCATTTGATCACTTCGCTGAAAGACATTTTTTTTTTTTCAGTATTAGGGAACAAAACCAGGGCCTAGAACATGTTAACGGTACACTCTACCACTGAGCTATACCCCAGGCTGGAAACAAAAATCTTTAAGGATTATCTGAAAAAAAAAAATCTTTTTAAATTCCTCTTTCTTTTTTTTTTCTTCTTTCTTTCTTTCTTTCCTTCTTTCTTCTTTCTCTCTCTTTCTTTCTTTCTTCTTTTTTGCAGCACTGTGGATTAAACCCAGGGCCTTAGCACATGCTAGGCAAGCACTCTTATCACTGAGCTACATTCCCCTTTCTGTCTTTCTCTTTTTCTGCAGTACTGAAAAACCCAGGGATGCTTTACCATTGAGCTACATTCCCACCCATTTTATTTTTTTACATGGGGAGACAGGGTCTCACTGAATTGCCCAGGCTGGCCTTGAACCTGTGATCCTCCTGCTTCAGCCTCCAGAACTGCTGGAATTACAGGCATTTGTCACCACACCTAGCTAAGAAAAATTTTTTTTTTTTTTTAGGTCAGTGATAATCTTTTTAGTGAAAAGGACAATTCAGAAAAAGTAGTGTTACCAGATTAAAAAAAAAAAAGAACTATCTCTTTCATCAGGAAATACAATACCAACAATTTAGATTAAGCATGCTTGCTTTCCCAAATGCCAAACAGCTTCATTCTTTTGGCTGAACTTTTAGAAACTACATAACATACATGCCTGGAGCTATCTGATGTAATGACTTACCCTTTACCAACATTTTTTGGCAGGGTCATATATCTCTTCAGAAAAGAAGGAAAACATTTTTGGAACTGAGTCATTTGGGTTTTCCTTAACTGACCCTAGAATTAATTTAGTTGCAAAGTGTGTTTTGTCTTTTCTTATTCAGGTGGAACAGCTATACTGTACTGTGCATAGAGTATACTAATCTTAAGGGTACAGCTCAATGAAATTTTGTGCCATATCTATGTGCATAACTACTAACTAGACAAGATACAGAAAGTTCCTCCTTTCTAGGCACTTTTCCTCCCGTGACTTCGATCACCATTGATTAGTTTTGCTTATTCCTCAATTGCATATAATTAGAATCATAATGCATGACACTTAATATTCATATTCATTGAACATAACTTCTGTGATTTTTCATCCATGTTGTTGCATGTGTCAGTAATTCTGTGTGTGTGTGTGTGTGTGTGTGTGTGTGTGTGTGTGTTAGGTCTTATTATGTTGCCAAAGCTCACCACAGACTCCTTCCTGGGCTCAAATTATCCTCCCACCTTGGCTTCCCTTGTTGCTGGGATTACAGGTGTGTGCTACCATGCCCAGCTATAATTTATTCTTTTGTTTTTTGGTACCAGGGATTGAATTCGGGGGCACTTAACCACTGAATCACATCCCCAGCTACATTATTCCATTGTTCAAATATACCACAATTTATCAATTTTCCTGTTGCTGGACACTTAAACTCTGGGTTTTGGCTCTTCTAAATAAAGCAGCTATGACACTATGCTATGCACATATCATTTATGTGTATAATAACTGGGGACCTGAACCCAGGAGCACTTTATCACTCAGCTACATCCCCAGTCTTTTTAAAAAATTGTGATACAGGATCTTGCTACATTGTCCAGGCTGGCCTCAAACTTGCCATTCTTCTGCCTCAGCCTCCCAAGTACTTGGGATTATGGGCATGTGATTGCACCCTGTCACATATCTCTTTCGATGTGCTAATTTCTTTGAGTCTACAGCTAGGAGGCTGATTATTTGGTCATTATATATATATATATATATATATATATATATATATATATATATATATATATATATATTTAGTTCTAATCTCTTCTGCCAAATTGCTTCTCTTCTGCCAATTTACAGCCCTCCCCACCTCCTAGCATTGTGTGAGAATTTAAGTTGCTTTCTGTCCTTACTGATATTTGGTGCTGTCAGGCTTTTCTTTCCCCCAGTATTTTTATTTGTTTCTTATTTATTCACTTTTTGCAGTGCTGGAGATTTACCTATGACCTTGCTCATGCTAGGCAAGTGCTCTACTACCAAGCTACAGCACCAGCCCTAGCCTTTTTAATTTTATCCATTCTGGTAGGTGTGTGGTAGTTTAAATTTGCCTTTTCTGCAAGGCATGGTGGCATACTCCTGTAATCCCAGTGATTCAGGAAGCTGAGGCAGGAGGATCACAAATTTGAGGCCAGCCTCAGCAATTTAGTAAGATACTGTGTCAGATTAAAAAATGAAAAAGGCTTGGGATACATTTTCTCAGGTGATATTTTTATATGCATATTGGCAGTCTGGTTATCCTCTCTTTATATGGTGCTAAACACCTTCTATACTATTGAGTCACACCCACAGCCCAGGTATCCTCTTTTTGTAACATACCTTTTACAGTCAGTAGTAGCTCATCTCCATAGATGACCCCAAATGAATCATGCCTCCTAGTACTCCTGCCCTTTATATCCTCCCCCCTCCAATTGAATCTAAACTGAGTTGTGAGTTGCTTTACCAAAAAAAATGCTTCAGAAGTGACTCTGTGCTACTACCAGGCCTGAGCCTTAGGAAGACATGAATTCCAGCTGCTCTGCCAGACAGACTGTGTGGAGTGAAGGGACTTTGAGATTACATGGAGAAGGCAAATTGCCAGAGGTTTTTAGCCCCAGCATCCTTAAAATCAGAGAATATTTCCTAGTTTTAGGTAGAGAAAAAGGTGTAAACACAAAAGAATGGTCAGAGAAAGCCAAATGCAATGGTGCACACCTGTAATCCCAGCAGCTCAGAGGCTGAGGCAGGAGGATCGCCAGTTCAAAGTCAGTCTCAGCAATTTAGTGAGGCCTGAGCAACCAGAGAGATCTTGACTCAAAATAAAACATAAAAAGGACTGGTGATGTCATTCAGTGGTTAAGCATCCCTGGGTTCAATCCCTGGTACCAAAAGAAGAAGAAGAAAAAGGAGGAAGAGGAGGAGGAAGAGGAGAAAAAACAGAATCAGAAGGGTGAGGGAGAAACAATGCTTGCTTATGGCTCAGAAGATGGAGAAATGGGACCAGGAGCCAATGAATAAGATCAACTTCAGAAGCTGGAAATGGCAAAAATGTATTCTGTACCCTAGGGCCTCCAGGAAGGAATACAACCCTGTCAACACCTTGATTTTAGCCCAGTGAGACCCTTATCAGACTTTTTTTTAATGTTAAATCTTTTTTTTAAGTTGTGAATGAACCTTTTTATATATATATATGTGGTGCTGAGAATAGAACCCAGTGCCTCACACATGCTAGGCAAGTGCTCTACCACTGAGCTACAACCCCAGCCCCTGTGTCAGACTTTTAATTCTCAAAATTGTGAGATAATAAATTTGCATTATTTTAAGCCACTAGGTAATTTGTTATATCAGCATCAGAAAACACATACACTAGCTAATCTATAATGTCCCCTGCAGCTAATCAGAGCAACAGAGAACTGATATGTATTAATTCTTTTACCCAAAGGTGCTTCCCATACAACTATTATATTTACTGTGGCTTGATCATGGTATCATTGGCTGATACTAAGCAGTACTATGAAACTCTGTGTGGCTTTTGCCATAATAATGCCATTGAGGAAGAGTTCGTTTACAACAGTGTACCCTCCATGACAGAGGAGGAATTTATTTGTGGTCTTTGTATATGGAAGAGAGAGACTCCAGTTTGGGTTTCCCTCTTCACACTGGCTCCTAGGAAGCTTAGAGGTGTTAATCTCAAACAATGGCATCTTAGGTGGTAGAACTATCAGAATCACCAAGGCAGGTTTTGCAAACTACACTTGCAAACCCCAGATATTCCAATTTATTTCCCCAGAGGGAAGCATTCTCCTTCTTCCAACAAGATCCATTGCTTTGTGTTTTTGTTTTTGTTGTTGTTGTTGGTTGGTTTGTGTTTTGCAGTGCTGGGGATTGAACCCAGGGATACTCTACCACTGAGCTCATCCCCAGCCCTTTATATATTTTTTTTTATTTTGAAACAGGGTCTCCCTAAGTTGCTGAGGCTGCCAGTTTGTAGGTAGGACTATCATAGCATGTGTGTTTTACATCAAGCACACCCACTCTTCTTTCCTACCTTGGTTTGCCCATTACCTCTTTTTATGAATGACTTCTATGTCCTTGGGGGGGCAGACACCTACAGAAGCAGTATTATGGTTTATATAGGAGTTGTCCCCCAAAAGCTAACATGTGAGACAATACAACGAAGTTCACAAATGAAACAATTAAATGAGCATTATAACCCAATTTGTGGATTAATCCCCTGCTAGAGTTTAACTGGATGGTAACTGAAGGCAGGTAGAGTGTGGCTGGAGGATATAGGTCACTGGGGGAGTGCTTTTGGGGGTTATATATTGTCTCTGGTGAATGGAACTCTTCTCTGCTTCCTAGTGCCATGCTCTGAGCTTCTTTATTCTGCCATGCCCTCATGATGTGCTACCTCACTTCAGGCCCAGAGCAATGGAATAGGTCACATATGGATGGAGACGTCTGAAACAGTGAGTTTCAAATGAACTTTTCCTCCTTTACACTGTTCTTACCAGGTTTTTTGGTCACAGCAATGAAAGAGTTGACTAACACAAGCAGCAAGTTGACTGAGTACCTAAGGAGACTTATAAACCCCTGAATAGTGTTAACAAGTCTGAAACTGTTAACACCATTTGCTGTAGACCATTCTAGGATACCAAGATTAGCAACTGAGACAGGCATGCAAGGCAGGCACTCTACCAACTGAGCTAAAACCCCTGCACACCTGTAATCCCAGTGACTCAGAATGCTGAGGAAGAAGGATCATGAGTTCAAATCGAGACTTAGCAAATTAGCAAGGCCCTAAGCAACTCAGCAAAACTCCGTCTCTAAAATATAAAAAAGGGCTGGGGATGTGGTGTGGTGGTTAAGCGCCCCTGGGTTCAATCCCCACAGCTGCTGAAGCTGTGGCAGGAGAATCACTTGAGCCCACAAATCTGATAGTTTGAGCAACAGAGTGAAACCTCAACTCAATAGCAATAAGGACAAAAGAGGGGGGACCTTTGAGAAGTGATTAGGCCATGAGGGTGCCACCCTCATAAATGGATTAACACTGCTTATGAAAGAACTTGAGGCCTACATTTTAATATTCTTCCAAAATAAAAAGGGGGCTGGGGATGTGGTTCTATGGTTAAATGCCCCTGGGTTCAATCTCTCTCTCCCTCCCTCCCTCTCTCTCTCTCTCTCTCTCTCTCTCTCTCACACACACACATACACACACACACAAAAGATTAGCAATTGAATCCAGTCAATTGCTGTCTTTATTTCCTCCTTCCTTTCTCACTTCCCATTTTCCTCACTGTGGCTGCTGCTCTGAGATTGCACCTCTCAATAAAGTTCAAACATGCAGGGTTGAGGATTTAGCTCAGTTGGTAGAGTGCCTGCCTTGCAAGCACAAGGGCACAGGCTCAATCCCTGAGACCACAGGAAAAAAAAAAAGTTCAAGGGCTAGGGTTGTGGCTCAGTGGTAGTGCACTCACCTAGCACATGTGAGGCCCTGGGTTTGATTCTCAGCACCACATAAAAATAAGTAAACAAAATAAAGGTATTGTATCCAACTAC
Source organism: Marmota flaviventris (assembly GCF_047511675.1). Taxonomy (NCBI): domain Eukaryota; kingdom Metazoa; phylum Chordata; class Mammalia; order Rodentia; family Sciuridae; genus Marmota; species Marmota flaviventris. The sequence goes on along the minus strand of NC_092516.1, from coordinate 21,874,791 downwards.
AACTAAAAAATAAATATTAAAAAAAAAAGTTCAAGCATGCAGGCTCTGTCTAGGCCTGTTTTCTAGGCAAATTAGACTAGTAGAGTAATATTATTATTAGTTTATATTATTGGTGAAAAATAGATATTCATATTGTGTGGGTATTTCTCATTGACCCATCATTTCCACTCTCTAACCTCTTCCATCTTGATTTGTTCCTTGCAGAGAACATGGACCAGATCATGAGCTTTACTGTGATTTGGACATATCCCCTAAAGTTCATGTGTGGAAAACTTAATCCCCAATGGAATAGTGTTAAGAGGTGGGACCTAGGCCAATGTGGTGGTGCACACCTGTAGTCCTGGCTACTGAGGCTGAGGCAGGAGAATCACTTGAGCCCACAAATCTGATAGTCTGAGCATCAGAGCAAAACCTCAACTCAATGGCAATAAGGCAGAAGAGGTGGGACCTTTGAGAAGTGATTAGGCCATGAGGGTGCCACCCTCATGAATGGATTAATGCTGCTTATAAAAGAACTTGAGGCCTACAGTTTAATATTCTCTCTCTCTCTCTCTCTCTCTCTCTCTCTCTCTCTCTCTCTCATCTCTATCTCTATGTCTTTTTGCCTTCCACTGTGGAGTAACACAGCAAGAAGGCCCTTGCCAGATGCTGGCACCTTGGTATTGGGCTTCTAAGCTTCCAGAACTGTGAAGAATAAATTTCTTTATAGATTACCCAATCTGCGGTACTTTGTTATTCTAAGATAGGCTCCCCAGCACTCTGGCTTCTGGTAGGTATCAGACAATGAGAGGAGCTGGTAGGTGATCAGAGGATGGGAAAGAGTGAGATGGAAATTTTTCTTTCCAAGCTCCATCCCTGCTGGGTCAGACTGAGAAAAGCTGCATTTCTCTACTGAAGGCCACAGCTCCTACTGGCAGGCTGTCCCCTAAAGCTGCAATTCTAAGTGCCAGAAACTGCTCCCTCTCTCCACCCCTTTGGGCCACCAGGTATCAAGGGCTCTTCATTACTACTAGTCCCAGGTGCTGCACCATCCTTTGATGGTTTCCCTTAATCCTGCGGATTCCTCTGTAAATAGTTCCTTCACTAAACTCTCCTAAATTCCTCTTTGAGGAGTCATGTTTCTCAAATGGGCTTTTAATGATATACAGTACAGAGAAGTTGAGTGACTTTCCTAAGGTCACACAAAGGGTACGTGACAGATCACCTGAGAGTCCCCACGCTAACACAGAGAAAGGTAGAGTCTTTTTCGGCCTTGCCAGCCTGCCCAGCCCCCTCTTGGAACCCTGATGCCTTGCCTGACCTGCTGAAATCTGTGATCCTTTTGTTGGGATAGGATTGAATTCCCCTGAGCTCTTGTCTCAGACCTGGCCAGCAACACCAGTAACCAGAGCTGTGTGAGAAGAAAAGGCCAAACCACTGGGGCAGCCACACCCCAAAGAGAGGTGAGGTCTCGGGTGAGTAATGCCAATGAGGGGCCTCTTCCCCTGTCCCAAGGGTCACTGCTCACCCAAGCCCTGCTTCACCAAGGACCTAGTACACAGACTCCCAACTCCCGGCTGTCCTCTTCTTTGACCTCTGCCTATAGTTTTCTCCAATTCTCCCTCCCCCCCAACAAGTGTCCTGGAGCTAGGGCTCCTTCCCCCACCCCCAACCTAGGACTTCAGAGATGTGAGATACTCTCAGAGGTCTGGGTGGGGACTTTAGGCTCCCCATTTCCTTCTTCCAGCCCCAGATCCTCTCAGATTCCCAGAGATGGGCTCCAGCCAGGGAGGGTGGGACTGCTCTTGGGACTATTAGGAGTCACAGGATGCCAAGGCAGTGACAGAGCTGTGGCAGGAAGCAGATCTTCACCCATCTCTGTACCTCCAGCTGACTCTAGTGTGCCATGCCCCAGCACCTGTTTCTCCCACTTGTGATCTTCGGTAACCTCAGGAGATAGGGGACAGTGGCAAGGGGGGTGGGATGCTAGCACCTGGCAGACTGTGAAGCAGGATTCCCAGGTTCTGTTTAGAGAGTGAGAGGTCAGAAGGGGAGGGGATGCCATGTCAGAGGAGAAAGGAGGAGGGGATGTCAGAAGAGGGAAGGGAGATATCAGAAGGGAGACGAACAGTGTATCACAGGAGGGAGAAAGGAGGCCCAGATGCCAAAGGCAAAGAGCAGCTGTGAAACGGAGGAGGGAGTCAGGGAGGACACCTACTAAGTGCAGCTCTCCAGCCTCTTCTTGCCTCCTGTCTTCCCAGCCATCAATCCCATCCCAAGAGCCTTCCAGGACTCAGGTAAGGCAGCTGAACTGGGGGAAAGTCATGTGCAGAAGCAGGAAAGTTAGGCTGGGTAGCGTAGGTGTTGGCAGTGGGACTGAAAGGACAGGGAATTGGGAAGGTAGGAGTTGGGTGGAGAGGAGGAAGAAGATCGGGCCTGGGCAGTGTCAGGTGCTGGAAGTCACCAATTATCTACCTCTTTTTACCCTCTGGTTTCCAGCTCTCAGTCCTACAGAAGAACCTGAAGATCTGGGTAAAGAAAAGGAAGCCTGGGTGTCCTCTGATCTAAAAAGACCTTATGGCTGGCTTGACCCATCATTTCCACTCTGAGGGAGGTGGAAGTGCCGGGAAATTCAGAAGTACCTAGGTTCTCCAGGTTCTTGGTTCAGATGGGCAAACAGAAGCTGGGTGGAGTACTGGGCTCTGTCCTGAGTTACCTGGGCCTCTGCAGTAGGGGATCATTAGGTGGGTTTTGACCTCCCAGGGTTCCCTATTGCAGACTGTGGGCACCCTGAGCCCTCTGCCCGCATCATGGGGGGCTCAGACGCTCAGCCAGGAACCTGGCCTTGGCAAGTAAGCCTGCATCAAGGCAGGGGCCACATCTGCGGAGGCTCCCTCATCGCCCCCTCTTGGGTTCTCTCTGCTGCTCACTGTTTCGTGATGTGAGTATTGCCCACTCAGTCCCTGTCCTTCAAAGGCCAACCCCACCCCACAGCTTTATCCCTCACCCTGTTCCCCCTTATTACGGCTAATTTAGAGCGGAGCTGCTCCAGCTTCCTCTCTCTGTCCCCCAAACTAGGTGCTCTGCGAGGTTATGGGTAAGGGAGATGCTGGGTAAGGGAGGCCATTGTCACCAGACTCATTCCACCACTCCGCTAAATATCACTGAGACTGAATCTCACTTTTACAAAATCCCCAGTCACCACTTCTAAATCAGTCTCACCCCTCCTCTTTTAGAAGTCTGTCTCAACCTCTCAGCCCCAAATCTGAATCTGACTCCGTCCCACCCGGGTACCCACTGACCTCACCACCTCCTCCAGCTCTGAACCCTCATCCACAAGCGGGTCAACCCCTTTCATAGGGTTAACCTAATCCAGGCCCCCACCACCACCCCCTCATGGCCTCTACACAGGAACGGGACCTTGGAGCCCGCGTCCGAGTGGTCGGTGCTGCTGGGCGTGCACTCCCAGGACGGGCCCCTGGAAGGTACACATGTCCGCTCCGTGGCCGCTATCCTGGTGCCTGACAACTACAGCAAAGTGGAACTTGGCTCCGATTTGGCCCTGCTGCGCCTGGCTTCGCCCGCCAAGCTGGGCCCCACCGTGCAACCCATCTGCCTGCCGCGAGCCTCGCACCGCTTTGTTCACGGCACCGCCTGCTGGGCCACCGGCTGGGGGGACGTGCAGGAGGCAGGTGAGTGGGGCGGGGCCGGGCGGGAGACGTCGACGTCGGAGGGTCTGAGCCTACCTTAAGATCATCAGAGGAACCGCGGGGGCGTGTCTTAAAAGTTGGCTCTCGCAAGTGGGCGGGGCCCGAGGGCGGGACTCGAGAGAGCCCTCCCGAAAACGCTCCAAGGGGCTGCGTTTCTGCTAGACAGCTGGAAAATTTGCATCTCTCTCCATCTAGCCTCTTCCCGGGTAATTCTCAAACTAAGACTACTGAATCGCCTACACACCCCGTTTCCCGCCTCACCTTCCTTCCAGGTTTTCCTTTTCTGGATTTAGGTCCAACTAAGGTTCCGCTCTGACTCTGCTAGTTCAGACAAAGCATTTCTCCCAGTACATTTTCTCTCCTGTAAAAAAAGGAAAACAGTAGTGTTCACTTCATGGGGTAATTGTGTGGATTAAACGGGAAAATGCGCGAAAAGCTGCATTGCTATAATTAATTCATTTTAGATATTTTTGCATTACATAATCCGCGTTAAAGCACCAAAGCATAACACCTGGCATATAGTAGGCGCGCAGCAAATGTTTTTGTTCTCTTTTCCTCCCATCCTTCTTCCTCCCCACTCATCTTCCGACTTCTCACCGCCTGTCTTCCTCCTCCCACCTTCATTCATTCAATCATTCTGTTGATTAGGATACTCCTATGTACCAGGCATTGTTTTAGGCATTAAAGATACACCAGTGAAGCTGGGTGCGGTGGCACACACCTGTAATTCCAGAGACTCAGGACTGAGGCAAGAGGTTCTCAAGTTCGAGGCCAGCCTCAGCAATTTAGAAAGACCCTAAGCAACTTAGCAAGGCCCTGTCTCAAAATTAAATAAATAAATAAAAGGACTGAGAGGATGCAGCTCAGTGGTAAAGCACCCCTGGGTTCAACCCCCAGTACAAATGTGTGTGTGTGTGTGTGTGTGCCAGTAAACACACACACAAACACACGCACACACAAAATTCTGCTTTCTCAGCTTGCATTCTAGTAAGTAGACAAAAAAGTAAATCCAGTAAACAAGCAAACACTGTGATAGAAGGTGTGAGGGAACACACTACTTTTCCATTCTCTGTCATCTCCATCACCCATTGTTAGCTTTCCTTGCTAGAAAGCCCCCAATATCTGCTATGATCAAACTGTGCCAGTTCTGGAGTCTTTGGGAGGGTGCTGCAGGAGGAGATGCTATAATCTCTATTTGCATGGGCCCCATTAGGGCAGGAGGTGACAAGGAAGTCCTCATGAGCACCTAGACATGCATGGACATGACCAAGCTACCAGACAGTGGGGCCCCAGAGCAGGGGCTTTCTAGGAAGGTTTTATGAAGAGAGCATGTATTTCAGAAAGACAGGGGAAGATGATGGCCATCTTCCCTTGGGACCCTGGAAAGGCCAGGACATCATGCTAGAGTGAAGGGTGCTGAGACAATAAAGGTCTTCAGGTCAGACTGAGGGACAGAGTAGCCCTCCAGCTCCAGAGATCCCTAGGACAACCCCCAAATCTCAGACATCACCTGACTTCTCAGAACTCCAGTGGGTAGGGAATGAGTTCTGTCCATGCCTTTCCCTGTCCTTTTCTGTATCCCAAAACTTTGTTTCCATCAAAAGCAGGATAGCTGAGGGTCCATGTCTAGACCACAGGATCCATCTATTATTCTTGGTAGGATCAGGGCTAAGCTGAGAAACATTCCTCTGGTTGTAACAAGTGCTGAGTGGATTAGGGAATAGATCAGTCAGGAGACTAGGTCAATCATCCAGGTCCAAGATTATGCTGCCTGAACTAGGGTAGTTGCTGTAAGAATGCTGAGAAGTCACAAATGACTTGGGAATTGACTGAGAAAAGACAGCTTGAGAAAGGGATTAGAGATGACAGCCAGATTCCATGCTTTACAACTCAATATAGGACCACATGTGGTCTATATGACATCTTTGTTCAAAAGATGCACTTTCTGGACCAATAAAACTCCATGTCAGGGCTCAGAGCTTAATGATTTTAGCCCCTACATGTATACTTTGTTGGCTGGGACCTTTGTTCAGTGTACAACCTGCACATGACAATTCTCACTGGATGCTTGCTGAGGCTATGCCTGAGATGAGAACATGGGAAGAGAAGCATGAGAAGATGTGGTGAATGTGGTAGGCCAGGGTGCCATGGGGATCTTGATGACCAGGAGGTAGCTGGAGGAGACAAAACAGCCCTGGGGAACTGGGTGCTCTATACCTACCTCACAGTATCTGCTCTCTGCTTCTGCCCCCAGACCCTCTGCCTCTCCCCTGGGTGCTACAGGAAGTAGAGCTAAGGCTTCTGGGAGAGGCTGCCTGTCAGTGTCTCTACAGCCAGCCTGGACCCTTCAACCTCACTTTCCAGCTATTGCCAGGGATGCTGTGTGCTGGCTACCCAGAGGGACGGAGGGACACCTGCCAGGTGAGGAAAGGTCCCTGCACCTACCTGGCAGAATCAGATCCCTAACCTGTAGGAAGCAGCTAAGCAATAGACAAATATTTCTCTGAGTCTCTTCTGCAAAAAGCGGGCAAGACTGCCTATGGAATTGGGGTGGAGGTATAGTTCAGTGATAGAGCACATGCCTAGCATGCACAACACTCTGCATTCAATCCCCAGTACTTCAAAAAAAAAAAAAAGTTTTGCCAGGCACAGTGGTACAGCCAGTAATCCCAGTAGCTCAGGGTTAGGGTTAGGGTTAGTTCCTAAAAAAAAAAAAAAAAAAAAAAAAAAAAATTCCCAGCACTTGGGAGGCTGAGGCAGGAGGAACACAAGTTTTAGGCCCAGCAATTTAGCAAGACTCTAATAATGAAAAATAGAATAGGATGGGGTTGTACCTCAGTGGTATAACACCAAAAATAAAAATCCCAGCACCAAAAACAAACAAATATCCTTAGGCCACAGAGATGCTGACCCTGACCTGGGTTACAGAGATACATTAGGGGCAATGCTTCAGCATCCAATGACCCTAGTGTCTGCTCATTGTAATTCTTCATCCTTTTTGCTTTCCATCTGTCCCATTTTACTGAATAGACAGATTGCCTGTTTCTAACAGCATCTTCCTCCTTAATGCTGGTATTTTTTATTTACTTTTTTAACAACTGGGTGGGGGCTCAGTGGCAGAGTGAATGCTTAGCATTTGTTAGGCCCTAAGTTCTAGTCCCAGTACCACAAAGAAACAAAAAGCAAAGACAAAATTGAGTGAACTTAGAAATCAAAGACAAGGGTTTATTTGGATTATTTGTTGGACAAGAATCATTAGACTCTGAATGAGATCTTCAGGGTTCTCTTGTGTGGGTTTTTTTGGGGGGATGGGTGGGGGTACCGGGGATTGAACTCAGGAACACTTGACCACTGAGCCACGTCCCCAGTCCTATTTTGTATTTTATTTAGAGACAGGGTCTCGCTGAGTTGTTTAATGCCTCACTTTTGCTGAAGCTGGCTTTGAACTCAAGATCCTCCTGCCAGCCTGCTGCGGCTGCTGGGATTACAGGCTTGCACCACTGCCCCTGTGCTTGTGTGGTCCTTAATGGGTTAATTTGGTGCTCTGGGCTGTGGCTGCTCAGTCTTGGTTTTACAAGGCTTTCTTTTCTTTAGAGGTGTAGGGAATACAGAGAACAAGGGACAGCCACTGGAGATTTCTAGAAGGGGCTGAGTAAGGCCAATAAAAGGTGGAGAACCTTTGCCACCCGCCAGAATAAGCCAATGCATCCTTGGGCTGGTCCCCCAACACAAATCACCTATTATTAGGGTGACTCTGGGGGACCCTTGGTCTGTGAAGAAGGTGGCCGCTGGTTCCAGGCAGGAATCACTAGCTTTGGCTTTGGCTGTGGAAGGAGGACCCGCCCTGGAGTCTTCACTGCTGTGGCTCCCTATGAGACATGGATCCGGGAACAGGTGATGGGTTTGGAGCCTGGGCCTGCCTTTCCCAACCAGCCCCAGGAATCCCAGACAGGCCCCTGGGAATCCAGGGAGGAGAACTGCACCATTGCCCTGCCAGGTGAGGGGGCAGGAGCCCTGGATGGGAGTTGGAGACTGGGGAGATTTGAGTTGGGGTGAAGTCTGCTGGAGTTAAGTAGGGCTCTGAAGCCTCCCTAACCTTGCTTGGTCTCTCACTCCTCAGAGTGCGGCAAGGCTCGGCGACCAGGGGTCTGGCCCTGGGAGGCCCAAGTTATAGTGCCAGGATCCAGAACCTGCCATGGAACGCTAGTATCAGAAAGCTGGGTCTTGGCACCTGCCAGCTGCTTTCTGGAGTGAGTGAGAATCCACAGCACAGGGAGATTCTTGCCTCTCCATCCATCCACATGATACTCCATCTAGTTGGTTCAGCCCTTTGTGCCGGGTGTGGAGGGTGGGGGGGTGGGGCTGCATTCTGGAGCGCGGGATCAGATTCCAAGGTGTAGGATTCATCTCATAAAGAGGAGTCCTAATCTAGCTGGGAGGGGAAAAGGGTAGTGTACGTCCGATCCAGCATGCGGGAGTCTGAGAACACGTTTCGAACTGGGGTGGGGCTATGGTTCCTGTTTGGAAGAGGGATTCTAGCCTGGAGATAAAAATCAAAGTCTGGGGTGCGCGGTTTCCAGCCGTATGTGCGGTATATGCGCACGTCCCCAGCGTCTCCATCCCGCAGCTCGATCACTTCTGATAACCCACCCCGCGACCTCGACTCCTGGCGGGTACTGCTGCCCTCACGTCCGCGCCCGGAGCGGGTGTCGCGCTTCGTACCGCACGAGAACGCTACGTGGGACGACGCCTCAGACCTGGCGCTGCTGCAGCTGGACGCGCCCGTGAACCTGAGCTCAGGCCCGCGCGCCGTGTGCTTACCCTACCCGGAACACTACTTCCTGCCTGGGAGCCGCTGCCGCCTGGCTCGCTGGGGCCGCGGGGGTGCGCAGGAGTCTGGCGCTGGTTGGGGCGGGGCAGAGCGGGGACAGACTCGGCCACAGCACGAGATCCCTGCTTTTTCCCCTCCCAGAACCGGCGCTTGGCCCCGGCGCTCAGCTTGAGGCCGACTTGTTAGGTGGCTGGTGGTGTCACTGTCTGTATGGACATAAGGGGGCGTCAGTGCCGCTGCCGGGACAGTCACCTCACCAACTCTGCCCCTCCTACCAGGAGGAGGAGGAGCCGGGCCGCTGCTGGGTGAGCGACATGGGCGAAGTCTGTGGCCCCTGGGAGAGACTGAGAGATCTGAGGGCGGGGCGTGAGGCACAGGAAACCTGGCTAAGAGCGGGAATGGGATCCAAATGGGGGCGGGGATATCGAATTGGGGGCGGAGCCGGATCCTGGATGGTAGGGAGGGTGTTGGGGCGGACTCTGAGCAGGTGTTGGGGTTTCTGTCTACCCCAAAGTTTAAGGAGAATCCTAAAGTGAGGGCTGAATTCTTACACAAATTAGTACTGGAATCTAGTTTGGAAGAGGTGGGACTTGTTATGTTTCCGTATGGAGAATCTGGGGTTCCGGAAAGCCCCTGGAATGCTGATGTTCTCTACAGGATCAAAACATGTATGCTATTAACACACCTTACTCTTGCTGCAGAATGACTCTCATTGGAGCCTTATGTGTCGGGAGGAGGGGACTTGGTTCCTGGCTGGAATTGGAGACTTCTCCAGTACCTGTCTCCGTCCCCGAGCCTTCTCCCCACTGCAGACCCATAGCCCATGGATCAGCCATGTAACTCGGGGAGCCTACCTGGAGGAACAGCTAGCCTGGGACTGGGGCCCTGATGGGGAGGAGACTGAGACCCAGACCTGTCCCCCACACACAGAGCATGGTGGTGAGCAGGGGACCCTTGGGGCTTTGGAGTTCCGGGAGGTGCTTATATCTATGAGAGAGGCTTCAGAGATCACCTGTGGAACTCATACTTAGGTGGCCACTTCTTCTCCCTAGCCTGTGGCCTGCGACCTGAGGCAGCTCAGAAGGGAATGCTATGGCCCTGGCTGGCAGAGGTGCATGTGGCTGGGGATCAAGTCTGCACTGGGATCCTCGTGGCCCCAGGCTGGGTCCTGGCAGCCACTCACTGTGTCCTTAGGTAGGTCTCTCTCATCTCTAGGTAAGAGGCTGGAGGGAAAAAATGGGAGATGATCCAAAGGATTCTTACAATAGCGGGATGTTTTCCTTTTAGGGCTCTTACAGCACAGGGAAACTACTTTGAGAGACTTTTATTGTCAGTTTGGTGGGTTTGGATTTTTTGTGTGAGATGTTTTAAGATAGAAGAGAGATTTGGAAAGAGGAATAATGAAGGAGTTAGTGACATAACCATTCTTCCCTTACCCCTGGGCTGGAAAGGACTTTACCAGCAATGAGAGGAACCAGAAGGTGACACAAGTCCTTCTTCCAACAGGCTAGGCTCTACAACAGTGCCCCACATTGAAGTGTATCTGGGCAGGGCAGGGGCCAGTCCCCTCCCACACGGCCGCCAGGTATCCCGGTTGGTCATCAGCATTCGCCTGCCCCGGCACCTGGGACTTGGGCCCCCTCTGGCCCTCCTGGAGCTGAGCTCCCGGGTAGAGCCTTCCCCTTCAGCCCTGCCCATCTGCCTTCACCCAGGAGGTGTCCCCCCAGGGGCCAGCTGCTGGGTGCTGGGCTGGAAGGATCCCCAGGACCGAGGTGAGAGCCCTGGATCATGGGAATGAGGAGTGACTGGAGGCCAGAACCCTGGAACAACCCTCTTTCTTCTCTCCAGTCCCTATAGCTACTGCTGTCTCCATATTGACACCACGGCTCTGTCACTGCCTCTATCAGGGCATTCTGCCCCCTGGGACTTTCTGTGTCCTATATGCAGAAGGGCAAGAAGACAGGTGTGAGGTACAGGGACCTAGGCATCCTGGTCGGGGGAAGGAGTATTGGGATGCTGGAACCTGGAGAGACCAGGATTAGAATTCTTGGGTGTTGGACCCCAAATGGGAAGAAGCAGTACTTCCTAGCTGGACCTTGGAAAGATCAGAGGCCAGGATTCCTAAGGGTAGAGACCAATAGTGCTTTGTGGCTGGACCCAAGGGAAGGTACAGTGGACCAGGAGGAAGGATAACAGATCCATTTGTTCTTGGCTTCAACTCTGCAGGTGACCTCAGCACCTCCCCTCCTATGCCAGACTGAGGGAGGCTCTTGGGTTCTCATGGGCATGGCTGTCCGAGGGAGTCAGGAGCTGTTTGCAGCCATTGGCCCTGAAGAAGCCTGGATCTCCCAAACAGTGGCGGAGGCCCATTTCCTACCCTCTAGTGGCTCCCCATATTGGCCCGCTACAGGCAGTGACCTCTGTCCCCCAGACATGGCAGGGGCCTCAAGCTCCCCTAAGGCTGCTGCTTTGATCCTGCTGTTACTGACTCCCCTGATCCAGGATTGAGAGGACCTTGCTTCATGAGCCACTTCCCCTTCTCTTCCCACCACTCAGCATGCCTGGAATGTAGTCTAACCTGCTAACGCTCTCCCAGGCCTGGAGAGGGCCTATCTATCTAGACTGCAGCAGCTTTGGATAATTGGGCCTCAGTGCTATTTTGGGCCCAGGAATCCTTGGGGGTGGCAGAGGAGCAGACAATAAAGGTGTAAACACAGACATGTGGCCTGTGACATCACTAGGGGCAGGCTGAGGGGCTGAGAGCAACTGGGCTAAGAGGGAAACACAGGAATAGGGCTCCTCCCTCTACGGGCATCAGTTGAGTCAGGTCTTGGGCGCCCAGGAAATGTGTCCCTGATAACGTGGCAGCTGTTCCCTCATTCCTTCCCCAGGGCGGGGGAGTTTAGGTGGCCAGCTGATTGTGTGTCACCTCCCCAGTAGAATTGGTGTCCCTAGCACCTGTAGCATATTTTGGCCCTAGACAGTGCCCTGAGGCCCCTTAGGGTAGGAGAGCCAGCCCCTAATACATACACTAATGAATGATGCCTCAAAGTGTTCATCTCCAGTCCCCAGCAAACAAACGACCCCAACATACAAACAATCCTTATACAGGGTCCACTACTTGTATATCCATGCTCAGTGCTCCTAGAATTTGGGCCCCTTTTATGTAAATTCTACTACCTCATCCCTGACTAATGTACATCCCTGAATTAATTCAGCCATATTCCCTGCTAACCTCCAAGTCCTGGTGCAATTGGAGTCTGATATATAAGTCCATGTATGTTCACAGTCAAGTGGGAAACACCCCTGGCTGGGGATCAGGAGAGGGTTATAAAGAAAGTGAGCTATGAGCATAGAAAATGGAAAATAGGGACCTGAGGAGAAGTCAGCTGATGTGGGTGGCAGAGGGGTCACTCCTGGAGCTAGGGCCACAAAAACTCTAGTTGAGTAGGCAGATAATGCAAGAGGGGTTGGCAGAGCGGGCACAGTGGTGCACACCTGTACCTTGGGAGGCTGAGACAAGAGAATCGTGAGTTCAAAGCCAGCCTCAGCAACAGTGAGGTGCTAAGCAACTCAGGGAGACCCTGTCTCTAAACACAATGCAAAATAGGGCTGGGAGAGTGGCTCAATGGTCAAGTACCCCTGAGTTCAATCCTCAGTACCAAAAAAAATAAAAACAAGGTGCTAAGCAACTCAGTGAGACCCTGTCTCTAAATTAAAAAAAAAAAAAAAAAAGGGCTGGGAATGTGGCTCAGTGAGTGTACCTAAGTTTAATCCCCGGTCCCCCCACCCCAAGAAAAACGGGGTTGGCAGGACTCAGAGGAAAGGTGGAAATTCTCACTGGGAGCTTGAGAAGGGCAAAGGTTCTTAAAGGACCAGGCTTATTCTTAGCTGCTAGATATAACATAAAATATTCCCCAAGTCCTCCACAGGGAAGGACATTCCCATCTGTTCTTCAAACCCAGTCAGCTACTCACATGCCACCCCCAGAAACACTGAACATGCCCATCCTCTACTTAAAGCTTCCCACAACTCCCAGTGTCTTACCCTCTCCTCCCCAGTTTCGACCTCTTCCCAATCCAGCGCCAAACACACACACACACACACACACACACACACACACACACACACACGCTCACTGACTCCAGGAATTCTCTGACCACCAGCCTGGGCATCCAGACTTCTGGAAAGAGGGTTGGGAAGAAGTTGGGTCTGTTTTTCTTTTGGTACTATGGATCGAACCAAGGGATGGATACTTTACCACTGAGCTATATCCGTAGCCCTATTTATTTATTTATTCAGGTACTGGGGATTGAACCCAGGAGTCCTTCACCATTGAACCACACCACTAGTCTAAAAAGGACTATTTTATTTTGAGACAGGGTCTTGCTAAATTGCTGAGACTGGTTTTGAACTTGCAATCCTCCTGCCTCAGCCACTAGGATTTAAAGGTGTGCACTACCACACTCTGCTTTTTATTTTTTGAGATAGGGCCTTGCTAAATTGCTTAGGACCTCTCTAAGTTTCTGAGGCTGGCCTTGAACTTGCAATCCTCCTGTCTCAGCCTCTAGAGTCGACAGGATTATAGGCATGCATCACCACACCCCATGAGGGTCTGCTTTTCCTCAGTCTTGAGTCCAACCTATATTCCAAGTGCTATAGATTCACACACACAGAGGATGTGCCTGACCCCAACTCCAGTCACACCAGTCTTCTTTCCCTGAACCTCAGCCACCTGCATGCCCCACTTGAGAAATTTTTCCATACTTGCCTTGTTAACAAATTTGCTTAGGGGCTGGGGTTGTGGTAGAGTGCTTGCCTAGCATGCAGGAGGCACTGGGTTCAATCCTCAGCACCACATAAATGTAAAAATAAAGATATGGTGTCCACCTAAAACTAAAACATAAATATTAAAAAAAACAAACAAAAACTTTGCTTAACCCCCATAGGTCTCTGTTCTCAAGGCATTTCCAAGAAGGACCTTTCCAGCTACTGGGCACTCAGGCCAGTCCCCATTTTTGTCCATCACATAGTAGGTAGTTAGTAAATACTTGTGGGATGATTGGCAAGGCCAGTCATAGTCACCACCGGCAGGAAGTCTGAGGGTTTAGAGAAAAGGCCTGGAATGGCCCTGGCCCAGGGCAGACCCCAGTGTTCTAGGTTAAAATACCAGGCCTAAGGAATGAGGGAGGCTCCTCCCTCCTTAGGCCTGGGGAGCATAACTGGTCTGAAGGACTGAGAAACCTGGGGATAGTTGGCCAGCCATTGGGATTGCAGGCCTTGCCTCGGGCTGCCCTTGAGCTAGGGAGCCTCACCCTAACCCTCACACAGCCTAGATATCTGAAAAGACTCCAGATCTCCGAGGCAAATACAGCCAGCAGAGCTAAACCAAGAAGGCGGGGCTAAAGGAGGGGCCAGCAGGCAGGTGCCTTGCTCTAAGGAGGCACCTCTCTGAAGCGGTCTCTGCATGACCAGGCTGTGACGGAGACACATCCACCACAGAAATCCCAGGCGTCTCACAACTTTGGCTGCTCCCTGTTTCAAAAGCCAGACTTGGACACCTGATCCACCTCCCCAACCTGGATTCTGGGATTCCTTACTTCTGAGCCTGGTTTTAGATCCTGCCAAAACCAGCCCTACTTTTCGTGCCTGGTGTTTTCCCCAGGGGCTGTCATCCTGGGCCATGGGCCAGAGGGCAGGCCCAGGACCTGGGCAACTGGAAGCTATGGCCTTTTTGCTTTTTCTTGGATTATTCCAAACGGGGATGGGTAAGTACACGTGAGTGGGGCATGGGAAGGGATCATGCCTAAGAGGGAGCAAACGTAATCCTTCCTAGGTGCACAATCCTTATCCTGGGCTTGAGAATCCCAGGCCTCTCTGGAGCTGGCTTCCCTCTCCTTTTGGTATTGGCTCTACTAGGAAAGGGGCCAGTCCTCCAAAGAAGTGGCAGGTGCTAATGGGTCTTGGATCTCTGAGTTTCCTGCTTACCCCTCCCTCTTTCTTTTTTTCTCCAGGAGCTGACCCGACTGAAGGTAAGGCTTTCTGGGAAATAGAAGAGGGGGAAGGAAGGGGACATGGCTTCATATTCCCCAGTGGGTCTGAGGAGGGCCTGACCCTCTACTGGACTGTCTCACCATGGTATCTTAAATCTCCCAATAGCTCTGTGAGTGGGGCATATAGCCTTCACTTTATGGATTAAAAAATCTGAGATGCAGAGAAGCAGTGACTTGTTTAAGGGTATACAGCCAGCGAGTTGTAGAACTCTATTGAAACCCATGTCAGACTCCAAAAGTGGGGCACTCAAGGTCATTTTGAGGGACACAAATCCAGGGTCTTTTGAAGGTACACACACTGGCTTTGAGTCAGACTGGTTTTCAGGCCCAGCTTCATATTTACTGGCCACATTCCTTTACCTCTAAAATGGAGCTATCTCCATATCCAGGGGCGGTAGTGAGCTTTCTAGGTGATAAAGGAAATGCAAGCCCCATCTGGGCCTTCTGGAACACTCCCTAAGTACTAGCTATTGTCATGATTATGAAGGAGCAGAGGAGTCTGGCTGGCAGTTTCTCTGCTCCTAGTGACTGTGAAGGGCAGCTGGGCCCAACTCCACACTGGGGCCTTAGTTTGGGAAGGGCTGGTCTGTTCCCAGACACTAGCTATTCACATCATGGGATCCCAGTTCTGTTCATTTGTTCAACCATATTCACTGTGTGCTCAGGACTGTGCTGAGTATTGGGGACATAGAAATGTCCCTAAGGAATGCCCAGGTTGCCGTGATTGAAAGAATCATAGACACCAGAACAACTGAGCCTGGGCAGGGGCCTAAGAGCTAAGAGCACAGAGGCAATGCCTGACTCAGCTGGCAGGGTCAGCACAGGTGACAGAGAGGCTGCCCTTTGAATGATCTCCACAGCCAAGCAGAGCAAGGAGGGGAAAGGCTCTCAACTGTGAATGTCTTCCCAGCCTGGGTAGATGATAGACAGCTCTCAGGGTTTCAGCAAAGATCCAGAAAACAAGTGACTGAAATGTCCAGGATGGCTGGAGCGGATGGTAGTGCCATGGAGGATCTGGAATGTATCTTAAGCCATGAAAAGGTTTTGGAAACCGAGTGACTTGGCCAGATTTGTGCTTTATAAAGAATCTTCAGATTTTTAAGGGGTTGAACAGATAGAAAGCAGGAAGGCTTGAGGAAGGAGATCACCATGAGCCTTGAATTGGGTAACAGGTAGTCGACAGCAAGGAATAGAAGTGCCCGTATCTGGGGAGCCACCACGGGGACAAAGTGGTGGCTGACCATGAACTTAACCACTTCCCAAACTCTAAACCAGATCTCCTGGAATGGCAGGGCTAAGGACCTGGCATGGAGGCCCTAGAAGGCCCTGACCTCCCTTTCCCTTTCTCCCTGGCAGTCCCCTGTGGTGTAGTTGTTCAAGCACGCATCACAGGTGGTAGCAGTGCAACTCCTGGTCAGTGGCCCTGGCAGGTCAGCATCTACTATGATGGCGTCCATGTGTGTGGCGGGTCTCTTGTGTCTGAGCAGTGGGTGCTGTCAGCTGCTCACTGCTTCCCCAGGTACTACTTGGATGGGGCGGGGTGGGGAGTAGAAAATGGTCTGGATATCAACGTAAGCAGGTCAATCCAGGTCAGAGGTTAGGGTATTTGGGTATCAATAAAGTCTGAAAGACCAGTCAGAGGTGAAGGGAGGTTTGGAGGTCACAGGACAAATTGGGCTTTAAAAATGCTGTCTGGCACCAGAATCTGGGTTAGGATCCCATTAAGACAACAGTGATCAGGGTCCCAAGCCTTTGTTCCTCTGCATGCAGGGAACACGATCACACTGATTATGAGATAAAGCTGGGGGCCCACCAGCTAGACTCCTACAGCTCCGATATGGTGGTCTGCAGAGTGGAAAAGATCATCACCTACCCCACCTACCAACAGGAGGGCTCAGAGGGCGACATTGCACTGCTCCGCCTCAATCAACCCATCACATTCTCCCGCAATATCCGGCCCATCTGCCTCCCTGCAGCCAATGCTTCCTTCCCTAATGGCCTCCATTGTACAGTCACTGGATGGGGCCATGTGGCTCCCTCAGGTAAGGTGGGGGCACTATATGCCTAGAGGTATGGAGGGGAGCCTGACTCAGGGTAGGAGCCCCTAGGTAAACATCTTTTGCCTCACAGTGAGTCTCCAGGTCCCCAGGCCACTGCAGCAACTTGAAGTGCCACTGATCAGTCGTGAGACATGTAATTGCCTATACAACATTGATGCCAAGCCTGAAGAGCCTCACTTTATCCAGCAGGACATGCTGTGTGCTGGTTATGTGAATGGGGGCAAGGATGCCTGCCAAGTAAGTGCAGGGATCCCAGAAGAAGAGATGAGACAAATGCCTCTTGGGAGGTGAGGTTTGGATGGGCTGGCATGGATGACTGGAGGCCTAGAGTCTGGTCCTGACAACTGTTGTATGTTTTTCTCCTCAGGGTGATTCTGGAGGCCCACTCTCCTGCCCTGTGGAGGGCCTCTGGTACCTAGCCGGCATTGTGAGCTGGGGTGATGCCTGTGGAGCCCCCAACAGGCCTGGTGTGTATACTCTGACTTCTAGCTATGCCTCCTGGATCCACTCCACAGTGCCAGAACTCCAGCCTCATGTGGTACCCCAAATCCAAGAGTCCCAGCCGGATGGCAACCTCTGCAACCAAAGTCTAGCCTTCAATTCTGCCCCAGCACAGAGTTTGCTAGGGCCTATTCGCCTGCTGCCGCTGGGCTTGATCCTGGGCCTCTTCTACTCTTGGCATGAGCTCTAAGCTACCCACTCTGGAAGCTGACCCTGCTTGCAGGACTGACACAGTACACCAAGAACATATGCCTGTTCCCAGGAGAGAACCTGGCCCCTTGTGACCTTTGGGCCTGGAGTCTGGCTTGGCCACACCTTCCTCCCAAGACTGTGTGAGACCAGGGTTCCATCCTGATCTTTGAACCCATTCTTCTGGATTTGCTCTTTGGGACTAAAACCCATGATCAAAGGTTTTACAGTCTGTAGTACTGGCCAAAACCTTTGGCTGCCTCCACCAGCTATCCACAGCTTATTGGTTGTGCTCCTATGGAGCTCCCAAGAACCTTTAGCTATGAAAATGAGCCCTGACTCCCACCTGTTTTGGGAAGACTGGGAGCTACCCAGCTGACTCCCACTGAAGTTCAGGCTTTAGTGCTCCACCTTCCCTGCCTGATGAGCCCATTGCTTTGCCATCTTCCTGTCTTCTGGCATGCTTGCCTTTGAGACAGGAAAGGCCCCAATCTTGCCCCATTGGCTGCCAAGCTGCCCTTGAGCTCTGAATCCTGGACTCCGGAGGACTGAGCCCCCACCGGAACTGGCTGGGGCTTTGGGATCAGGGATGGGGGATAAAAGGAGCAAGAAGGAGTAAAATGTTTTGAGCACAACTGGCTGTGAATGAAGTGAAATAAGGAATGTCAACTCTTGGCCTCTTTCTTCTACTTCCAAAGACCAAAGCCACCAGCAGAATTTACTTTATTAAAAATGGACGAAACAGGTCTGTACATATTTACAGGCTAGGGGCAAGGAGGCACAGATCCAGCAGCAGGGGCACTGGCTGCTCACTTCTTGGAGAGTTTGACTTGCTTGTGCTTTGGGGGGGCCCATTTGAGGCAGACAGAGTCCACTGTGGGGAGAAGAGGCATGAGAAGCAGGGCCTCTGGGCCAGGCCTGCTCACACCCGGCTGCTCCCGCTCTGGGCCCAAGCCAGGTTTCACCTCCTCCAGGAGAGAACAAAAGGGCAGCCTGAGTTTGGGGGAGGGGGCAGGGAAACCCAGGAATGAGTAGCCTGCCCCAGGCTTCTGTCCTGGAAGCTGGTTTGACTGGTTTGGGATCTTGTGACAACAGAAAGGAGGAATTGGTTTCTAGCAGTCCTTATACCTACCCCCACCACACACACACACACACACACACACACACACACACACGCAAGCCCCCACCCACACACCTGTGATGGGTGGTTTCTTATACTGGGCACTTTTGAGGTGCTCCTCTACCAGCTTGGGTGTGACACAGATCACGTGCTGGCCCTTCCAGTACTTGACCATGTTGAGGGACTGTAGAGTGCTGATGATGTCATTCTGGGTGATACTGGTCATCTGACTGCAGAAAAGCATTAGAGAAGATGATGGATATAAGTCTTATGGGGTCTGCCTAGGATAGCAAAAGGGACAAGGAGACAGGATCTGTGGCTAATCTTTTCCCTTGAGGATGCCAGGATGCCTTGCTTACAAGGTCCTCAGTGGACAGCAGCATGCCTTGAACATGGTTGGGGACCAGGGCTCTCACCTAAGGTCCTTGATGGACAGTGTGCCCCGGAAATCTCGCAGAATCTCTAGCAGGACCCATGACCAATAGCTGCGATAGCTCAGTTTGCCCAAATCGGAGAGTGGCTTCTCTGGGGATCCTACTGTGCTTTCTAGCTTGGAGAGCTCATAACCTGATAACAAGAGAAGAAGAATCCTGAGGATCCAGCCCACCCTAGCAACCCTTCTCTGTCCCCACCACCACAGGAGCCACTCACTGAAAGCAATGAGAAACTTCCCATAGCCACGGCGCTGGTAGGGGGGCAGGGTCAGGATGCAGGCCACATTGTTTCCATCTGGAGACTCCTTCTCCTGCAGGGGATGGGTGCTCAGGATCTTTGGAGAAGCTCAGCCCCTGCTCCAGTTTATACTTCCCACCCTCCCCCAACCTGGGTTTAGTCATTCAGCACCTTAGAGAAGTAGCCGACAATGTGGGCCCCTTGCCTGTCCACCTCAGTCAAGATGTAAAAGACGAAAGGCTCCACATCGAAGTACAATGTCTTATGGTCCAGGAAAAGCTTAGCCAGTAGACACAGGTTCTGACAATAAATCTGAGGGGTCGGGGAGGGGAAACAGGTTCAGAGAGCAAGTACAATTCCCCCAACCAGCATGGGCAGGAGCAGCCACCTTGTTGTTCTGTACATGCCAGGTTCCAAAGGGCAAGCCAGTAGCCAGGTGCAGTGGTGCATGCCTGTAATCTCATATTTGGTAGGCTGAGGCTGACTTGAACTTGCAATCCTCCTGTCTCAGCCTCCTCCCCAACAAGTGTGCACCTGGCCAGAAGAGTAGTATTTAGAACTGGAAGGAGAGCTAGGCATAGTGTAATCCTAGCAGCTCAGGAGGCTGAGGCAAGGGATACCAAGTTCAAAACCAGCCTCAGAAACTTAGCGAGACCCTATCTCAAGATAATAAATATAAAGGGCTAGAGGGGCTAGGGTTGTGGCTCAGCAATAGAGCACTCTCCTAGCACATGCAAGCTTCTGGGTTCGAGCCTCAGCACCACATAAAAAGAAATAAATAAAGGTGTTGTGTCCAACTATGACTAAAAAAATTAAAAATAAATAAATAAGGGCTAGGGATGTGGCTTAGTGGTTAAGTGCCCCTGGGTTCAAACTCTGATACCAAAAAAAAAAAAAAAAAAAACTAGAAAGAGCCCAGGCATGGTGGTGCAGTCCTGTAATCCAAGGAACTCCAAAGGCTGAGGCAGAAGGATCAAGTTCGAGGCCAGGTTCAGCAACTTATGGAGGCCCTAAACATAGTGAGACTTGTCTCAAAAAAATAAAAACAGCCTGGAGATGTAGCTCAGTGGTAAAGGGCCCTGGGTTAAATGCCCAGTACAAAAAAACAAAAACAAACAAATAAAAAACAACTGGAAGGAGTCTTAGAGTCAATTTCTGATAAATAAGGAAACTGAGAAGTCAGTCATTAGCACTCAACAAGTTAATGGCAGAGCTGGATTAATCATTAACTCACCACTTTTGAGTGCTAAATATAGGCCAGGTGTTTTACATGTATAATCTGGCTCAATCTTTATAGACATTAACTTGTTTCAGAATAGGAAACTGAGGCTAGCCTATGGTTCCATGGCTGGTGAGTGCCAGGACAGGAATTTGCCTGGTATGCGAGTTCTGTCTTGTTCATAGCTGGGCCCCCAGCATCTATCTAGACATGATGCTGGTAACTATCTACAAAGTGGAGGGCCCTTGCACTTGACCTAAAGCCTGAGCTCAGCCTGTCCACACTCACTCTCCTCAGCCTGACTAGACTCCTTAGCAAAGACCCAAAGACCCACGCACGCCAGCATCAGGAGGGACAATGGGACCTTGAGTTTGGCTTCATGCCATGGCCTAAGTGGACTCTCTGGTTTATGACACCTCTTCAAATCCGCTCTTTCATTTGACCTAATGATTGTGTGAGCCAGCCTTGCTAGTCCCACTTGTCTTAGGAAAAAAGGGAAGCTCTGGGAAGGGAAGCATTTGCATGAGGCCTCAAAGTTGGCAGAGGGTAGAGCTGGAAAGTATACCACACCTCCAGTGGGAGCCCTTTCTGTCATTGTACCCATGAATGCTCAGCAAGGCAGGCCAGGGCCAGGCTCAGTGTAGGTATTCCCCAACTACTCAACAATAACAAAGGCCCATGTTTACTAAGCATCTACTAACTACATGCCAGGCACCTGCGCTACATACTTGACATTTGTGGTCTCATTCATTCCACTAACAAGCTGATTAGGCAAATAATTATGACTCTTGTCTTATGGATGAGGAAACAGGAACAAAACAAAGTTAAGTAACTTGTCTAAGGTCAACCAGGAAGTGACAGGGCAATTTGAAGCCTGCCTTCTTCATCTCATACTATAGTGCCCTTCCAAGGGAAACCGGGACATTTGAAGAAACTTTTCCAGGTTGACCACTGAGCAATATCCCCAGCTCTTTATGTGTTTTATTTTGAAGTACAGATTTCTAAGATGCTCAGGCTGGCCTTGAACTTGTGATCCTCCTACCTCAATCTCCCCTGAGCAGCTGGGAACAGATTATAGGTGTGTGTCACTATGCCCTGCCAAAGACCAGTTTTTTAATAATTTTTTAGTTGTAGATGGACACAATACCTTTATTTATTTTTATGTGGTACTGAGGATTGAACCCAGTGCCTCACACGTGCAAGGCCCAAGCTCTACTACTGAGCCACAATCCCATCCCCTGGGTTCTTTTTTTTTTTTTTTTTTAGTTGTTATTTATTTGTTGGTTGGTTTATTTATATGAGGTGCTGACAATAGAACTCAGTGCCTCACACATGCTAGGCAAGTGCTCTACCACTGAGCTTCAACCCCAGCCCCAAGGCCATGTTCTTAACAATGGAGAGCAGGCCCTAAAGGCCACTCCCTGCCCCACTGAAGTCATTCTGCTAAGAACAAGGAACACAGCCAACATTAGCCACAGAGCTCTCAGGGAGGAAATCTCAAAACAAAGCTGTCCCCTCCCAGGCAAAAACAAACACTTTTCCTTTAGACCAAAAGAGAAAGCTGTCTAAGAGCAGCCTCAGGCGAGACAATCTCCAATCTGGGCTCTAGAACTACCCAAACCTGAATTACCCCCATCAAAGAGATCCTCAGGGACAGAAAGGAGATGGGCCCAAGGCTGGCATCACGGGAACATGTGTTTTACTGCACACCAACCACAGGCCAGGTGCCAGGCCAAGTAAGACTTCACAGTCCTATTCCCAATGGACATGCACCTTGAGGCTAGCCCGTACATGGCAGTGGCAGTGAGAATCATCTAGGCTGTGTCCCGAGCTTTCCCTACCTCCCCACTGGCTCTGAGCCACCAGCTCACCTTATGATCTTTGCCATCTACTTCATACACAGAAATGTTGTTCTTTCGATAAATCTCCTTCCCTGGCGGCTGCCGCCACTGACACTGGCCCTGGGGACAGAGATGAAGGAACACAGACTTGAGACCCATAAATTCTCTGCTAGGTGCTTCCCACCCCACCACCTGTGTGGCTTGGAGCAAGTCTCTGCACTTTGTTTCCCCATTTGTAAACCCTCTGCTTAATACTCTAGCTGTATCCTCCCCGGCAACCTTAGAGATAGACCCTATTTCACAGATGAAGAAACTGAGGCAAAGAGAGACTAACAACCTGCTCAAGTTTCACTCAAATATCTGCTTTTAAGCTTCTCTTGGCCTGGTTCTAGAGGTCATTCATCCATTACCAAAGTTTTCCTAAGCCACATATATTTGCCTCAGACTTCATGCTCTGGGAAACACTCCACCACGCTGGTGATGACAGCGTCCCACTTTTAGTATGGCCCTTTCTTCCCACCTGTCCACACCCCAACGTTCAATTGCTCAGACTGTTCCCTCCTTTACACTGAGCAGCCTGGTACTGGGCTGGCCTTGGTAAACATAATAAAGGGCAAAGAATCTGAGAGACTATTGTTTACATTCAACAGAAAAGCAGAAAACTGGCCAAGGTCACACTATGTCAGCAACATCAAAGCCAGGCCTGGAATCCAGGTCCCTTCAGGCAACCCCTCCTTATACTTGACTTCTCTCCCTGATGCTTCAGGCTCAGTTCACTGCCCCCAACCTTGATGCCCACCTGCCTCTTTGCCCACTGCAGCCCAGCCTCACCAGATGGAAGCGGTAACTCTTCTCGTATTTCATGTACTTGAGGCAATACTCGCAGAGCCAGAGCTTGGGCTGTTTCCCATAGTCCTCAGGGAATGGTGAGAAGTACC
Source organism: Marmota flaviventris (assembly GCF_047511675.1). Taxonomy (NCBI): domain Eukaryota; kingdom Metazoa; phylum Chordata; class Mammalia; order Rodentia; family Sciuridae; genus Marmota; species Marmota flaviventris. Next base: position 21,851,678 of record NC_092516.1, on the reverse strand, counting down.
AGGCATCAATTTCATAGTTCCCAATGTGGATCTTGTCCACATACTTCACCTTGGTGATCTGCAAAGAAGGTGGGAATAGGGGCACTAGGTGGCTCAGCAAGGACAAGGAAGCAAAGAAAGGGAGTGCCCAGTTAGGAGACCTGACCCTGCTTACCGCCTCATGCTCCTTCTCCAAGGCTGCTGTTGTGGGGTCCATCTCTGCATAAGTCTGGGCAAGGAAAGAAAAGTGGACAACGGTGGATAGAGGTGGTGGTCAGGCTGTCCCTGCCCTGTCCCAGAACCCACAATGCTTCCCTATCGTCTTCAAGACTCATCTCCTAAATGACAATAATAACCATGATACCAGCTTTTTTACTTGGTTCTGTAGCTGGGTGGTCTAAGCTCCTCCTCTCCTAGCTACCCACCTACCCACACATCTCAGATGACACTGATACCTGAGTTTGGAACTTTTGCAGATGAACAGGGATAGGATCAGGAGGCCTGGTTTCAGTCCTTGGGTTGAAAGGACTGAAAGTTGTATAATGAGACAACCCAACTATCCCAAAGTTGTGATTCAGATGAAATAATGGATCTCATCTTCCAAGTAGAAAATAAGAACTGTCACAGATTCCTCAATATACTTGGACATCTTTCCTAAACACCAGACCCAAGTAGCTTCCTGTCCATGGGACTGTTCCCAAAGGTCCTCCTTACAGATGCCTAGAAAGAACCTCAATATTCCTCTCAGCAAATGTGTTCCTCCTTCTAGATCTCCCTTCCACTGGGAACATCACCATTGGCCCAACTATTCAAGACCAATAACTAGGCCTGATCTTAGGACTCCTCCCTCCTTTTAAGTCTAGCATCCAATTAGTGATCAATTCCTAATAGGGTGGATGCCAACTCTACCTCCTTGACATCTCTGGAATTGGTCTTCTCTGGAATTCTCCTCCCTGTCTCACTCCAAACAGTCACTGCCACCATTTCAGGTCTGAACAATTAACTAGTTCTCCTTAGATTCCTTGCCTATTTCAGCCCCTCAAACCTACAGATATCAACAGCCCTTTTTCTGGCCTTCATGCTTTTGCACAAGATTACTTCCTTGAGGATGCCCTTCCTCGTCTTCAAGCTGCCAGAAAGCACTTCCTCAATCTGGCAGGGCCTGAGTCAGGTGAGTGCATGACAGAGCAGGGCTTTGTGGGCTATCATGTGTAATTGTTTTTACAGTGATTTCTTTTTTCCTCCTCCTTCAAGGCCCAACATCCTTCCCATCCCCTCCAGGAAGCTTGACTAGATTTTTCTTTTTCTTTTTTATGTGGCTTTGATTTATTTATTTATTTATTTATTGACTAGATTTTTCTATATTCTAACACCCCCTCCTTCCCAGGTCAGACATGGTCAACACAAGCCCTCCAACTTCTCCCTGCCTTGTTTCCCCCTATTTTCTAAGTCCCCAGAAAGCAAAAACTAGCCAGGTGTGGTGGTGCACCTCTGTAATCCAGCGACTTTAGGGGTTGCAGCAGGAGGATCTCAAGTTTGAAACCGGCCTCAACAATTTAGTGAGATGCTGTCTCAAAATAAAAAAATGGCTGGGGATGTAGCTTGTGGTAAAGCACTCCAGGGTTCAATCCCAAGCGCCCTGCCACAAACCTCCCCCCACTGCAGCCCAGTCTCACCAGATGAACAGGGATAGGATCAATATGTTTTTGATCCCCCCCAATAAAAAGAAAGCAGAGACTAAAAGTCATGTCACAAAGCATATCCTGTTCCTAGGCCTGACTCTGAAGGACAAACCAAGCATAGCCTGACAAGGGAGACCCTTGAAGGCCTATGGCCTATAACAGAGTAAATCTGCTCCATAGTTGAGAAAGTAGCCATTGTTTACCTAGAATGCTCCTCTACAAAGCATTTTGCCAATATGGACTCAATCAGCCTTTTGATGGAACATTCTTTTTCCAATTTCACAGAGTCTTAAACAGGCAGGGAGAGGTGAGGTCACTTACCCTTGGAGACTAACTAGCTGCGATTCATTCTAAATGTCAAATACTCCATGAACATTATTTCATTTAATCTTCACAGTGAGGCTTTGAAACAAGAATGTTTACTAGCCTCATTATACAAAAGAAGAAACTGAGGCACAAAGAGGGAAGGTCCCTTGCCCAAGGTCACAAAATTAGTACTCAGCAGAGTTGGGCTCAAGTTTCTGGTTCAATTTCAGGCCTGACCACTGCAAAACTGAAGGAAGATATTCCTTCTCATGTTTCTTTAAAATGTATTTCCCCGACTTTCACAAAGCATAATCTTCTACGATAGCATTAAAGAACTACAAAAACACTATTTTTCTTAAATGCTACAATTTATTTAGAATTAAACATTAATTAGGCTCTGAAAAACCTTGCTAATTGTTAACTTGCTGATTATTTTATTACCCCATCCTTTTTTGTGGGGGTGGAGGGTGGGAGGCAGGGATTACTGGGGATTGAACCCAGGGACACTTAACCACTGGGCCACAACCCCAGCCCTTTTATTTTTGAGACAGGGTCTTGCTAAGGTGCTTAGGGCCTTGCTAGGTTGCTGAGGTTTATTAACCACTATCACCATAGCTTGGGCCTCTATCGCTCTAATGATGCCAGCTTAGAGATATATCTCTGTCCAATGCAAATTAGTTGGGGAAATAATAGGATCTTAGACCTGTACTGTCCAATAGAGTAGCCACTAGTCACTACGTGTACTATTTATATTTAAATTCAGGCTATAATCCCAGGGAGGATCCCAAGTTCAAAGCCAGCCTCAGCAATTTAGTGAGACTCAAAATTTAAAAAAATTTAAAAAAGGGCTAGGGATGTGGCTCAGTGGTTAAGCAACCCTGGGTTCAATCCCTGGTACCAAAAAATAAAAAGGGCTAGATATATAGCTCAGTGGTAGAGGCCCTTGGTATAATATCTCCAGTACAAATATATAAATTAAAAAGGGCTGGGGAGGTAGGTTTGAGCACATGGCCTACCATGTGCAAGGCCTTGGGTTTGATTCCCCAGTACCACCCAAAAAAACTCCTAGTCATACTAATATATTTTAAGTATTCAACAGCCACATGTAGCTAAGGTAGCTCCAGTACTGAAGAGCACAGCTGTAGAATATTTCCATTATAAAAGGAAATCAATTGGATAGTGCTACCCTAAACTGGAGGAGTTTTCTAGGTTAGGGAACTTCAATTTTTTTTTTTATGTGGGGCGGGGGGAGCATCAGGGATTTAACTCAGGGGTGCTTAACCACTGAGCTACATACCCAGTCCTTTTATTTTCTGAGACAGGATCTCACTAAGCTGCTTAGGGCTTCGCTAAATTGCTGAAACTGGCATTGAACTTATGATCTTCCTGCCTCAGTCTACTCAAATGCATGTATCACCAGGTCTGGCTGCACTTTAAATTTCATCAAATCCATACTAGGAGGTGTAGTTGGCACTATAAACCCGTCAACATGTTTTTGTATATGTACATATACATGTGAAACAAAAGCTTCTCGAAACAATACTCATCCTTAATAACATGCAAGGAACTCTGGTATTTTCTCTTAGCCTACTTCTTTCTTCCATTTAAAAAAATTTAATGCTAGCCACACCTACTGAATTGAGTTTACAATCTACTACTAGATTGACCTTCAGTTTGAAAAACGTCACTGCAAAGCACATAAGTGCTCAGAAAGATGAAACTGAAGGTTGAAACTAATGACTGCTTGATCAGACCTTGATGAATCCTGCTCTTGTTTGTACTCATTTTATAAGTCAAGAAACTGAGGCTCAGCCAGGCATGGTGGCACACGCCTGTAATGCTAGCAACATGGGAGGCTGAGGCAGGAGGATCACAAGTTTGAGTCAGCCTGGGCAACTTAGGGAGACCGTGGCTCAAAATAAAAAAATAAAAAGGACTAAGAATGTAGCTCAGAGGTAAAGTGCCCCATGTTAAATCCCCAGTACTACTACTACTACTACTACTACTACCACACCCACCACCACCACCACCACTACTACTACCACTACAACACACACGCGCGCGCAAACACACACACACACACACACACACACACAGAAAGAAAGACACACACAAACTGAGCCTCAGACTGGAAGGAAAGTAACCCCCAGGGACAAGTCTAGCTTGGTGGGGAAAAATAAAAAAACAGAGAAACCCAAGTTTTGGAGGAAAATGACCTGGGTTTCTAGTATGTATCAAACCATGGTTAAGGACTTGATTCTGAAGCAGGACAATCTAGTTAGCAGATCTAATTTCTAACTGGGTTTCTAAACTGTGCCTCTTCTGTACACTGGGTATAATAATAATGCTTACCTCAAAGGGTTAATGTGAAACAACAGTGAGATCATGTACTAAAATATTTAAACCTAATACTCTGGCTCAAAGAACAATGTATGGCATAATTATTCTAATTCCAGCCCCTTTTTTTTACTAGCCATGTGACCTTGAGCATGTTACTTAACCTCTCTGAGCCTGCTTCCTCATCTACAGAAAGAAATAATTATTCCTGTGGTGGTAAATTGTCAGGAAGAATTTGATGAGCTTGTACATGTATTTAGAATGGTGTTTTGTAATAGGCAGGTGTCCAATATGATTCATTCTCCTAATTCCCTTTAGACATCAAGTTGTTCTGTCTAATATGACACAGCCACAGGAGGCCTCGAAAGAGGGAGCAGGAAGTCTGACTTCCAGGCCCAACTGTGCCAGTTCCTTGCTGTCAGGTGGGAATCAAGCCCTTTCACTTTCTGAGCCTCAGTTTTCTACCTATAAAGAGTAAATTGGACAGATGAAGTTCCTGATACACTCACTATAAAGAACTTAAGAAATGGGAGTAGCTGTGGTTTTGGCACTGGAACTCAAGAGGCCCAAGGGAGCTGGCAGAAGCAGCTGGGCCACTGGAGTCCTGGGGAAGGGGAGGGGCCCGGACCTTCTGTACGTGGTTGATCTCATCATGCTTGCGCTTTTGGTTTCGAGTTATCTTGCGCTCAGGCTGCTCAGCCAGCTCACTCAGGTACTTCTCCGAGTTCTTCTGTACAGCATCCTTCACTGTCTTGGTCAGTGCCAGCCGGTTCTTATCTACCCATTCGTCCAGTCGCCTGTTAACTGTTAGGATAGGCCATGAAGGTACTGTCCTGCCACTTCCTCCTCCCACCCAAGCCGAGAGGCCCCAAAGCACTCACAGCCCACATAGTGCACATAGAATTCCTCTCGGCCCTCCTGGTCATTCACTCGAGACTGGATCACTTCTGCAGAATCTGTAAAGAAAAAAGGCTAGGATTGTCAGGAAATGTTAAAACAAGAGGGATCCAAGACATTGTGGAGCAGTTTTCAGGTTTTTAGCTGTTTCCAGATTCATCTGTCCACATCCACCATTGCATTTATACCCTTCACAATCCTGAGGTGAGCCAGGTTGGAGCTGTTATTCCTATTTTACAGATGAGGAAAAAAATGAGGCTTACCCAGGGTCATAGATTTGAAAAGTGATAAGAACTGATACTTAACTGAGTTTAGCTCTGACTCCAAATTTCAATGTTCATTTTACTGTATACACTCAGTAATTCATTTGTTTGGGGGACATGAGGGCTGGCACAGCATTAACACAACCTGAGTTTTATAATTCTTGCTCCCCATTTCCTAGCTAAGTGTAACTGAGCAAGTTGTCTTGACTTCCTGAGCCTCAGTTTCTTCATGTGGAAACAGGAATAATAGTGCCCAACTCAGAGTTAATGCCTCCAAAATTTTTAGTGCAGTGCCCCACAAATAGCATACATTCAATTAATAAAGTAACCACTGTGTGTTTGGTCCTACACTGTGTTTTTGCTGGACACAACACTGAATCACAAGAGATCTTGCCCTCCAGAAGTTCCCAGTTTGATGGGGGAGGAGTCCACAGAGAATTACAACATTATGTTACCTATTCCATGACTGAAGTATGAAAAGAATGTAGAAGGAACATACAGATGGGAACAACTCACTTTGCCTGATGGGAACAACTCACTTTGCCTGAAGGCAGTTAAGAATGGCATCACAAAAGATACAAGCTAAAAGAATGATAGGAGAAAGGGAAGACATTCCAAACAGAGAGCAGGGTGTTAAAAGGCACATGGTTTTTGGAGCCAAGAGCATGTTCTGGTCTAGCAATGGCCTTTTTTGGGGTGGCTAGAAACCAGAGAGGACACAGAAATGAATGCCACTCTAATAATAAGTTGGAGTTTATTTTGAAGATGACAGAAGATTATAGACCACAAAGGAAAAGGTGTTCTGGAAGGTCCTCTTTACTACAGGGGAAGACAGAAGGGAAAGACAGAGGCAAAAGAGACCAGTGGAAGCAGAGTTCGCAAGAAAAGAAAATTAAGGTTAATATTTAGCAAGTAAGTGGAACAGGAGTTCTGTATATACTAAGATCTTCGATATACCCTTAGTGGCTTTGTAGGAGGCACACGCACAATGAGAGAATGACAGCCTCCATTACTGGGCTGGTTTCTCAACCCAGGCAACTCCTCTTACCTAGAAGTTCAAAGCCCCGCCCCCGCCCCGCCCCCCACAGCTAAAACCCCCAGGCTCTAGGCTTTAAGGAGGGTAAGTTCTCAAGTCACGCCCACCACACAGCCCGCCCCTGGGCCCCGCCCTCACGCCAGGTGCTATCTGGCCGCCGGCACAGGTACGTTTCTCCGATCTCCACTGTGACTTCTGGTTCGCCGCGCGCGGGCGTCGGCGGAGAGACGCGGCCCGGGGATGGGGCAGTCCCCTCGACCGCTGCATTCTCCCCGGGCCCGGGCTCGCTCTCCCCTACGACCCCCGAAGTCGCTGCTGCAACCGCTGCAGCAGCTCCCTGTGCCGCCATGGCGGTGGCGGAAGTGACCCCACAGTGTAGCGCCGCGTAGGATTTTTAGCTCCGGGTCAGCCGTGCGTGGGGGCGGAGCCTCGCGTCTGGAGGTGGGGTCTGTGATGTGGCAGAAACTAATTGGTTCCTGCGGTCTGCTCTGCTGCGCTGCTGCTGTCCTTAGGCCCGTGATGAGGGTGGACCTGAGTTCCTGATTTTCTGTGAAGTGACAGTTTTTCCTAATGTGATGACTCAAGTTATTTTTTAAAAGGCTCTAATGCTGCCAAAATGTGTCAGTTTTCAGGGGTGCTGCCCTCGCTAATGGGACGAAGCCAGAACGGTCTCCTCGGTTGCGGAGCTTCGGGATTAAGTCTGGAATTAGCAGTCCCCCACTGCGCGGCTCAATTGCGCAGGCTTAGTACCGGCCACCTCATATTTGAAGATTGAAGAGACTGCTTCTCTTGTTCAAGGTGGGAAAAAGATACAGTTGAGGTGGAGGAAGAACGGGTTTCCAGGGTTAGTAAGTAGCTTCAAAATAAAGGCAGCGGATACAATGAAGAGCGTCTTGGCTATGAGTTGAGGAATCTTTTGAGTTTGGCACCTCCTCGGGTAATATGACAAGTATGTAGATGCACTGAGAATCGGCAAAACTTAAACCGATGTGTGTATGTGTGTACATAGATATATACACATACATGCTTGTATATATCTCTGTATGGTTAAGCTATATAGAACTATATAAACCATAACATCTTGTCTGTATATGAAGCCAAACATTAATCTGGCGCCAGACTGCTTATTTAGCTTCACATGACCCTGGTCTTCCACAGTTATTAGTATTTTTTTCTACTATTATCCTAGTGGTGATCCGCAGAAAGGCCACCCTCTCTAGCCTGATCGTTGTATAATAGGCAGGAACTACATGTGGGCAAATGAATAAATAACAATAGCCTTAGGGGAAAAAAATGATCTTTTGTCTTGTTTTGTTTAGTATCAGAGGGCATTCGACCACTGAGCCACATCCCCAGCCCTATTTTGTATTTTATTTAGAGACAGGAGTCTTGCTGATTTGCTTGAGGTCCCCACTAAGTTGCTGAGGCTGGCTTTGAACTCACATTCCGCCTGTCTCCGCCTCCCAAGCTGCTGGGATTACAGGCATGTGCCACTGCAACCGGCTACTGATGTTTGTTGAGATTTGCAGAACTAAGAAACACTAGGTGATTTGGCCATAAACCTACACCTGTGAAAAGGTGCCTACCCAGTATGTGATCACCCATCTCCTATATGATCTGCCTCTAAATTGGCTTCCTGGCAAGATGTCTCTTTAGGGATAAGAATCTCTATCATCTTCCAGCCAGCTAACTTATTAGAAAAAAAGTTCTTTACAATGGTATTTTCTCTCAACTAATTGGCTTCTGTCATGAGGCAAGCAGACTAAACCTATGTGAGGTAGCTCATATAACAATGTATTGTGCTAGGCAGAGTATGTACTCAGTGAACATTCTCTTTAGCCATCCTTTGAAAGTTCCTGGATACAAAATTTAGTTACTGGACTTCAAAACAATTCTTAGAAGAGTAGAATTCTTGGGGCCTGAGGATGGGGCTCAGAGATTACAGCACAAGCAAAATCTAAGAGGTGTCTGTAGGGTCAGAAGTGGGAATGGCTTTAACTTAGCCTTTGTGAAATACATGAAGGAGTTGGGGGGTGTAGTAAGAGTTCAGTGTCTGGCAGCATAAACAGAAGAAATGAGTCAGGAAGGAGTTGCTATGTGCAGTGGTGCACACCTGTAATCCTGGATGGCTGAGGCAGGAGGATCACAAGTTCAAAGCCAGCCTCAGCCACTTAGTGAACTTGATCACAAGTTCAAAGCCACCCTGCCTCAAAATAAAAAATAACGGTCAGGTTGGGGAAGAACCAAGTCATAATGCTCTCTCCCATTCCAACCTATCTTTAGAATTGTTACCTCACTGATGCCTCACTTAATACTTCACCTGACATCTTCAGTTACAGATGACGTTCTTTCTAGTTAATGATTAGCCTAAGCTTTATAAATCTCTGATCAGGGTCACTGCATCAGCCTTTTCATCATGCTTCCTCCAATCCAATGGCCATTAATGATGCAAATCTGACTGTTCCTTCTGGAGCTTTGTAGGGCTGCAATTTGTTTATGTGTTTTGTTACTGGGGATTGAATCCAGGGCCACTTTGCCACTGTGCTACATCTCCAGCCCTTTTAATTTTTTGAGACAGGTCTCATAATATTGTCAGGACTGGCCTTACACTATCGCATGCCTGCAATCCCAGCGGCTCAAGAGACTGAGGCAGGAGGATTGTGAATTCAAAGCCAGCCTCAGCAATTTAGCAAGGCCCTAAGCAACTTAGAAGACCCTATCTCAAAATAAAAAACAAAAAGGGCTGGGGATGTGGCTCAGGGGTTGAGTGCCCCTAAGTTCAATTCCTGTTTTTTTTTTAAAAAAAGGCCTTAAACTTGTGATCCTCTTGCCTCAGCCTCCTCAAGTCACTGGGATTATAGGCATGTGCCACTGCACCCAGCCCAGTTCCTGAGATTTTTTTAATTTCTGTATGTCCAGATTACCTGCACTGTCCTTCCAAAGGCTAGCACCTGAGGCTCTTTGACAACTGTCTGAGGTCTTGCCTGAAAAAGCTGAAAACAATTTTCAACCCAAGTTTAAATTCTTTCCTACCCCCACTTCCCAACACAGACTTTAACCATTAACTATCAAGTGGAGGAATTAATGAGTGGAGCTTAACTCTCTTACTTTTACCTTAAGGCATAATTTACTGGCCCTGGACTTTAGCCCAAGATCACATCCTTGCTTGGTTTCTCCCCTTCTTTCCTGCCTCTCCTACTCCCTTTTGGGAGACACTTTCTTTACAAATCACTTGGACATAAATCCTCCTCTCAGGGTCTGCTTTTAGGGAATCCAAAGTAAAACATCCCTTCCTAGCATAAAACCCACCAATGGATCCCTACTGCCTCCAGGGTAAAGCCTATGCTTCAAGGCCCTACACCTTTTGGTTGCTGCCTCTCTCTCCAGTTCTACCTTTTGCTCTGCAGCCAGCAGGAATTTCAGCATACCAAGGCATTGTGGTTTCCCACCATCTGCCACTTGCTGTCTCCCCTTAGTCTCCCAGCTCCATCACCCTGTAGGGTAGGAGATGATATAGGCCTACAGCCTCAGGAAGTTAGCTGTCAGGGCTCAAATGTGAAGGCAAGAGAAAGAGGTCCAACTCTTCTCCCCAGTCCCACCAGGCAGCCTCTCCGGCCTTTCTTCCCTGACAAAGGAGGTAGGATGCTCCCAACTGAGACTTCACTGGAGTTACTCTTCTCACAGGAAGTTCTGCCTCAAGTGTAACACTGAGCCCTCTTGTTATCTGGAGTCCTTTCCTTTTTCCCAAGTCCCTAACCCTTGCTACTAGGGCCCCACCTTCCTCTGTGGTGGGGCACCAAGTCTCTGCTGAGGCCTGCCAGGACACAACCTTGTGTTCCTTTCTTGGCAGCCACAGATGCAGCTGGCAGGTGGTATTTTTAACCTTACTCAGGCACAGGCATCAGGTGGCTCTGGGGATTGCCCAGTCTGGTGACCTTCACCTCTAAAATCTGTGACTTCCATGAAGGGAAGAGTCAGAACTCTGCATTTACCTAGGCCTTCAAAATTGGCTGGGACCCAGAAACACTTGTTAAATGAGATGAATGAAAAATCTTTGGTTAAGCTGCCCTCACTCCTGCCAAATCAAACCAGGAGACTTGGGGCCAATTGTACCCCTGTCTACCAGGTTTCAGAACAGTTAGAAACTGGGACATGAACCAGTTAAACCCAAGAACTCAGGGAATCTGAAAGGGGACAGAAATGAAAGTTTGCCCACCCTCCCCATACACAGGGCCCAAGAAGGCATTCAAAATGTGAACTTTAATAACAAATAACATGTCAAAGTAGGGGTTCCCCAGGAACAAGAATGACAGAGCTGTTGCTAGAGGCCTCAGAGGTCCCTGTTTCCTCCCCTTCAAGGCTGGGGGCAAGGAAGTAGTGAGCTCTCTTGAGAAGGAGTGGCACCCAGTTCCATGTAGGTCCATCTGTCTTGTCTGGGGCCCTAAGACCCAAGATGCAGCAGTATGTGGAGCAGAGTGTCACCCTGCCTGACCCAAAGGTCCTGGCAAGGAGTGTGACCCAGCTTGGGCAGGCAAGCAGGCCAAAGGTTGTACAGTCAGATTCGGAAGCTTTCCTCCCGGCCATCGATGTGGCGGAGCCGCAGGTAGACATCTGTGCCAATGCCCTGCAGGGACTGCAGCTGCAGGGAACCACCGAGGTACTCGGCGTAGGCCCTTGATGTGGGCAACCCGAAGCCAAAGCTGGGGGTAGGCAGGGAAATAGAATAGGGAGCTTCAGAGGCCTGAGTTCCCTTGGGTTGTTCCCCATCCCCAGTTGTGGAGGCGGGTGGGGGAGCCTCACCCATGCATGGGTCCTGACTGGCCACCACTGTGCATGTCCAGGTGGCCGAAGAGTGGGCTGATTCGGGGGTCCTGGGTGCTGGCCTCAGCTGTAGTGAAGTGGTAGTCCATGACTCTATCCAAGTCTTTGTGAGCAATGCCTCCACCCCGGTCTGAAATTCTGGCAGGGTTTCAACAACATGGGCTCAGCTCAGGTTTGATAGGGTCTTACTACCACCCAAGGAAAGAGTGCTAAATTTGATTTCCTGTTCCTTACACCCCAATATGGAATGTGGTCCACCTTGACCCTTGGGCCTTGTTTGTTTAACCAACTGTTCTCCATCCTCACCTTTGCCTGGGCCACTGCCTGCTTATACCTTCTCAACGGATTTGATATTTATTCTTAGCCCAGCCTCAAAGACTGGTTTCCCCATTCTAGGGCCCTCAGTTACTGATAGAGGCAAGGTCCTGGGAACCATAGCTGGCTGTAGATCCATTAATATCCAGTTCATGGCAATCTGAGAACCAAATAATATCTTTTCTGACCAGGGTCCAAATCCCAAAGAGGGGCAGGTACTGGCTCAAGGTTCTACAGCAAAACTGTAAACTGCCTGGAACCCCCATCCACCCAGCCCAACCCCACTCAGAACAAACCTGATGATGAGATCAATATCATTGTTGGCAATGGTGATGACCACATCTGGAACGTTGTAGGGAGTGTCTAGGTGGCTTTCCATTGTGGCTCTATGCAGGAAGGAAAGATTAGTAGGAGGTGGCACCACAGTTCCTATCTGGCCCCACCCAGTTGATCCAGCCTGCCCACCTCATGGCATTCTTGAGCAGCTCAGGCAGGATATAGTCTAACGGCATAGGAATGAAGGGGAAACGGGCAGCCACATGTCCATTGATGCGAACTCGGGGTGCATTGCCATACTTATGCTCACACAGGCGTCTGTGGATAGGAAAAGGGTTCAGATAGGAGCCCATAAAGTAGTGGTTCTCAACTGGAAACTAGTCTGCTCCCAAGGGACCTATGGAAGTCTGGGGAGAGAATTTTGCTCCTCACAACTCAGGGGTATCAAGTCAGTAGAAGCAAGGGTTCCTTCTAAACATCTTAACATGCATAGGACAGCCCCCCACTACAAAGAATTATCTAGCTTAAAATGTCAACAGTGCCAAGGTTGAGAACCCTAACCTAGATGATGCCCCAGGCAAGGGCTCAGAACTAAGAGTTCCCTGCCCCAAGACACCCATCCCTTCAGCCATTCTAGCCTCACCTGGCAAAGTCCACCCACTTTTCAATAATCTTCTTTGGTGAGAGACGAGTACAGATGATGCCAACAAAGTCGGGCTGGCAGGAGAAAGAAGGTCAGGACTAGCAACACCTCCAACCCCACCTTGGCAGCCAAATGCCTACAACTCTGGAATGCCAAAGCAGCCCCAAAGCCTCTCCCCCATGACTTTGGCTTAGGTTCCCAGCCCAAGGGGGGACCTGGCTCATTTTCCTCTCCTCACTTGACCTTCCCAGGCAGGTCTTAGGTTCCAAAGCCCCACCTTATCCTCGTGTAGCGCCAGATGATGAGTGGCCAACATGCGGATCCCAAGCCTTGAAGTCAGTGTCTTGTCCAAGAAGTAGCGGACGAGCTTTTCATCCTGTAAAAAGCATGGCTTCTGAAACCTCATGCTCTTTCCCAGTGCCTTTAATTTGCTAGGCCCTTACTTTGCTGCCACTGACCTCTATGTGCTTTCGGCTCTCACGCAGGCCTTCAGCTAACAGGGTCACTACATCTTTGTGGTCATCTAGCAGCTGTCGCACAAGCTGGCAGTATTGGGCCTCATCTGCCTGGTCTTTGATCTGCAGGTCACAGATTCATAAGCACAGGTGGTCCAACCCTGGTGTCTTAGTCCCTTACCGCCCTGCTCTGCCCAGCCTCACCGGAGGGAAGTCTGTCAGCTTCTGGAAAGCACGGATATACAGCTCATGCTGCAAGGAAGAAGTATGGGAATTCACAGGGCTGCTACCGGCACTGGGTAGAGAACAGCCATCCATGCGTGCCCATCTGGATCACCACCCAACCCACTTCAAATGGTTCCAACCCCCACTGTGACCTTTCCAACCTCTATCAATATGTAGCTTTACCTTCAAAGGCTTGGGTTTAGTCCTGTATGGCCCTGACACAGCAGGCAAGTCTGCCATTCTGGGCCCCAGGCTCCCTACTGAACCCTTGGGTGGTATGCACACTGATCAAAGATCCTGTCTACCTTACCACATGCAGTATGGTGGGGTTGCAGCCAATGATAAAAGGAAGGCTGCGGAAGCCCTTGATGCGGTGAGCAATCCTCACTGGTAGCTCCTGCTGCAGGTACCGGCCACTTTTCTATAAGAGGGCAAACAAGGCCAAGACCTGAGTGGCTGCCCTGAGCTCCAGGAGCCAAAGGGGAAACAGGGATCAGGAATCTTACCAGAAGGTGACTGCCATCCTGGGAGCGGCCAGAATAGAGCATCATGGTCGGAGTGAGGCGGACTGAGGGCTGAAGATAGATGGACCTTGAGCACTGGACCTCCAACATCCCTTCCCCACCACATAGCTCCTCGTTCCCTGAACACCTACTCCAGCACTTGACCCCTGCTAACCATCAGCACTGCGCACCTTCTCCGCTGCCACATCGATGGCTGATTGATTGTAGAAGGAAGTGACCGTCTTGGAGCGCTCCCGTGCCATCTCCACATGGTGTGTATCCGTGGCGGATGTAGAATGGGCCCGTATGGAGAGTGACAGCCCCAAGAGAGGCCGAACTGAAGGCCCAGCCCGAGGGCTGCTCCCAAGCACGGACGCCAGTATCATCGTCCTGCTCTTTTGTCGGACTAGTCTGTTACCAGGCCTGAGCACCCAATAGATGGAGGCGACCCCAAAACGGGGCAAACAGTGTGGGTGGACAGAGGTCTTTCTCTGACTTCAAGGGTGAGGATCCGTCGAGGATGCTGACCAGCTCAGCCCCGGGAGAGTATCTCCCATCTACCAGAGCAGGGTAAAGTGGACTTGTAAGGATCCGAATTCAGAAGACCTGCACCACTTCTCCACATGAGCACCGGTATCCTCAAACCTAAGCAATCTCTAGCCAGCCCTTCAGTCACCTCCCCAAACACAAGTTAAGCCTACTCAACCTTGCTTTCCGGAGGTCCTATTCAATCTGAGGCTCTACCTGATGGTCTGGGGAGTCAGGCGAAGAACTCAAACCCATCCAGCCCAAAACCTCGCCCTGGCTTCCTCAGGTACAGGGGGCGGGGCTGACCCCTACTCAGCGCGGTCAGACCCGGGCCCCAGGAGCCAGGCCTGAGTACGTGCGACACAGCACTGTGAGCCAGAGAGCCAGCTGCGTAGAGGCTACGGACCGGGAGTCCCCATCTGAGTTTACCCCTCAGCGAGGTTTCTTGGTTCGGCCCGGGTCCCCCCCATATGGTAGATGGCAGCCCCTCGCCCATGCGCACTCCAGCGCAAATGGTGGCGGCTGTGGATGCCTTAGCCCACAGGGTCTATGCAAATATTCCACTTACCGCGGGGCTAGAGCCAGGGCCCGGGTCCGAGCGGAACCGCCCTGTAGACCAACGCGGCTACCCAAGCTGCCTGCGCCCTCTGCCGCTGCGACGTCGCGTGGGCTGTGGGCGCCCGATGCCTCCTGGGAGTTGTAGTTTGCTGCTGAGGACTCACAGCGGGGGCTCCAGTCCATTCTGGCTACATCCCGGTTTCCGGACCACTTGATAAATGGAGCTCCCTCCCGAAATTACCTGTGGCCTGTGGACTCTATTTTCTGCTTTATAAAATGGGCTCCCTCGGGGCTGGAGTTGTGGCTCAGCGGTAAAGCGCTCGCCTAGCGCGGGCGAGGCCCTGGGTTCGAGCCTCAGCACTACATAAAAAAATAAAAATAAAAGTATTGTGTCCATCTGCAACAAAAAAAATATATATATATTAAAAAAAATAAAATGGGCTCCCTGGGCCCGGCGCGGTGGCGCACGCCTGTAATCCCAGCGGCTCAGGGGGCTGAGACAGGAGGATCGCGAGTTCAAAGCCAGCCTCAGCAATGGTGAGACGCTAAGCAACTCAGTGAGATCCTGTCTCTAAATAAAATACAAAATAGGGCTGGGGATGTGACTCAGTGGCCAAGTGCCCCCTGAGTTCAACCCCTGGTACAAAAAAAAAAAAATGTGGGGGGATACCTGGGAGCAAAACGCTAGTAAGGAAAGACTCTTAGATGTCAAGCATCCCTGAGGTCTTATCCTTCACTTTTCAGCTCTCGAGTCATTCATGGGAAAGTAAACTGCGTGATTCGAACCCCAGCTCTGCCCCCTAATACTTGAAACAAGTTAGTTAACTGCTGGGTGCTTTAATTTTGGTATTGGTAAAATGAGGATGTATTATTCAAGCGGGGTGACTGTGGAAGCTAAAGTAGGAGGATCGCAAATTCGAGGCCAGCCTCAGCAATTTAGAGCAGCCCTAAGTAACTTAGTGAGACCCCTTCTCAAAATTTAAAAATAAAAAGGACTGGTGGTGTAGTTTCGTGGTAAAGTGCCCCTTGGTTCAATCCCCAATACATAAATAAATAAAGGATTATTAATCCTGGGGTTGTTGTGTGGATTACTTCAATTTATAAATGTAAAGTGCCTAGAATAATGCCAGGTATGGAATTAGTACTGTAAAAGTGTTATGTATTATTAATAATATTCCTGCCTATAGTGAGTGCAAGTCATCCTGACTGGGTGATTTTCTGTGCCAGGAAAGATTGGGTAATGAATCAAATAAAAAGACCTTCCTCTACCCTGAAGAGGAAGACAGTTCTGGTGCAGTCTGCTGTCAGGATAGCCTGGGGCAGGGTGGGGGGGCATGGGGGGGTGAGAGCACCAGGTAAGAACTGGGACATTGGTATAGGTTCAGCTTGAGTAGGATTTGGCTAGGGAAGGGAGCAGGGAGCGAAAGCAGAAAAGATGTAGCGGGATAGAGGAACAGCCTGGATGACCTGAGGATATAACTGGAACCACAGTAGAATATGAGAAGGTTGAGTGGGCTGACCAGAAGCTCAGGAAGGATAAGAAGTCTGCAGTTGTCCTGAGGAACACTGAAGGATTTTAACTGTGGGCTCTGGGTCTCTGCTCCTTAGACAATGAATGTGAATGTGGGGGGTTGGTGAAACCAAAGGCAGAGAAACCAGGGAGAAGATAATTACTTTATCTCAGGCAAGAAGTGCTGGGAGAGGGGTGTGAGTGTATGTGTGTATACTGATTTTTTTTTAACTGTGGCTATATATTTTCTAAATATTTTTAAATTTTTAACAAGAGAGTGCTACACGAGGGGTAGTGGTGCATGCCTGTAATCCCAACTACTCCAGAGGCTGAGGTAGGACTCCATCTCAAAATAAAAAGAGCTGCAGATATAGCTTAGTGGTAGAGTGCTTGCCTAGCATGCACAAGCCTGAGTTCAATCCCCAGAACTACAAAAAAAAAAAAAAAAAAAAAAAAGTAAATTAATTAAAATAATGTGTGAAAGGAAGTAGGGGACCTCTTGGGAAGCTGTCTTTAAACTTGGGAGTTGGGAGTCCTCACCATGATTGGACTGCCTGAGAAATTAGGGAAAGGTCTCCATAGACCTTGGGAAAGAATCTCTGAATCTCTGGCTTTCCTCCCAGCTCCCTACCCCTACATGGTACCTTCCCCTTCCTAACTTCCTGACAACATTGTGGAGTAAAGCCAGGAGGCATTTAGATGTGCAGGCAGGCACTGCTTTAGCACGTGGAAGAGGGAGAGGGAAGGTGTTTCTGGAAGGGAGGGCAGCCTGAGCAAATAGCAAAGAACTCGGAGTACTCCTTGTGCGCCAGAACTTGGGGCTCACGTGCCCGCGGGAGGCGGTGGCTGTGACTGCCAGGGAGGCGTGTGGCGTCTGGTAACTGCCTCACCCCATTTGACCCGGCGCATTTACCAGAGCTCCGCCAGAACTCGCTGCTGCCCCCAGTGGTGAAGATTGGCCATGAACCACCCAAGTCTCGGTTAAAAACAGTGTTGGTTAAGCATTACTGTTTTGATTTTTCCTAGTGGTGATTGAACCCAGGGGCGCTTTACCATTGAGCTACATCACCAGCCATTTTTATTTTTTATTTTGAGACAGGTTAGGGCCTCAGTAAGTTACTAAGGGTGGCCTTGAATTTATTATCCTCTTGTGACAGCCTCCTGAGCCGCTGGGATTACAGGCTTGGGCCACTGTGTCAGGCGTGTGCCCAGCTGTCTTAGGCGGGTTTTAATGTATTGTTTTCATCTTTATATCCATCCTCTTGGGAAGGTACCATTATTGTCATCGTTTTACAAATGTAAGGACTGAAGCACAGAATGATAAAAAGACTACTCCTGCAACACACACACACACACACACACACAAATTCTGCTCCAGCCACACCAGCGTCCTTGCTGTTCACTGAACAGAGCAGGCAAGTTTAACTTCAATGCCTCTTGCTGGCTGTGTGCTCTGTCTGGAACACCCTTCCCTTAGATACCCATATAGCTTGTTCCTCACCTCCTTAAGCTGTGCTGTCAACCGAATGAAACCCACCCTGCCCATCCTAATTAAAATTCCAGTCTTCTCCATACCCTATTCTGCTCTACTCTTTACCCATAGCATTTATCACTAATAACAGTATTGAAGCCAGAATTAGACAGGCAGTCAGTGTAGATAGGTAAATCGAGTCAGGTCAGATCAAGGAGGCCAATTTTTTTTTTTTATACAATACTTTTATTTTATTTATTTATTTTTATGTGGTGCTGAGGATTGAACCCAGGGCCTTGCACATGTTAGGCGAGCATTCTACCACTAAGCCACAACTCCAGCCCCAAGGAGGCCAATTTTGAGTGAGTCAGGGAAGTTGAAGACTGTCCCTTGAGAGATTGAAATGTTAATTCCTTCAGAGCCCTTCCTCCACCCTTATCAAGAACCTGCCCCTGCTCCATCCTGTTGCCAAGGTAACCTGTCCCAGGAACTGCCCCTTCCTACAGGGAGCTATAAGGTTGTTACTGCCCTTCCCCCTTCAGCCCACCTTTTCCCCCACCTTTGGGACATCCCACCAAGCATTCCTGGGCCTAGTCCTGGGCCTAGTCATGTATGCAGGAAGGAGAAAGATAAGGAGGAAAAGGCAGGAGAACAAAGGACATATAAAAAGGGCAGAACACCTCGCTTCTTGGGATACCAGGATGCCAGCTATGGCCCTCTTCTCCCTCCCGGGAGAAGTTTATGTTACCCTATTTAAATAAACCCTGCTTTATATGCCTCTGCTTGCTTCTCTAATGTTCAAACTTCAACATGTGGGGAGGCAGGACTCATCACCGATAACCGACGGTATCACTATCTCTACACACGTACATATATGTATGTGTATATATATATATATACACACATATGTATATGAATGTATATAGTGTGTGTGAAGTACTAGAGATGAACAACCCAGGGTCTCACCCTGGTAGGCAAGCATTCTGCCCCCAAACTACACCCGAGCTCCTGTACTTATCATTATTAATTGCACATTTCCCCCTTCTTTTCAACAATATAAGACAAGAGCATGAGTATTTGCCTTCTTTAATTATTTATTTCAACATCCTAATAGTAATTCCTGGCACATAACAAGTGCTTAAAAAACATTTTTATTTATTTATTTATTATTTTGGTACTGGGGATTGAATCCAGGGGTGCTTAACCACTAAGCCACATCCCCAGCCCTTTTATTTTTTATTGTGAGACAGGGTCTTGCTAAGTTGCATAAGGCCTTGCTAAGTTGCTGAGGCTGACTTTGAATTTGTGATCCTTCTGCAGCAACCTACCAAGCTGCTGGGATTATAGGCAGGTGCCATTGTGCCTGGCAGTCATGAACATCTTTGAAGACCATTATTCTGCCTACCACAATCTCTAGAGTAAGAGGAATGGATCTGAGAAAGAGCAGTCACATAGGGAGGAGAACCAGCAGGAGAGTGAAATATCACAGAAGCAAAAGGAGGAGAGTTCCCAGGAGGGAGTGCTTAACAATGACTAATACTATTGGGAAGGCAAACAAGATAAGACTTGAAAAATAACCATTGGACTTAGCATCCTGGTGACAACCACCTCTAGTTGTCAGGGGAGTGTTTGATGGAGGAGCTGGTTTATGATATGGGCAATCAAAGAATAAATGAAGAAGCAGAGACTAGAAACATAAAATATATTTCCAAAAACTGGACTGTGAAGGGGAGGATGAGGATCATAAGGTGGATAGGAGAGGGAGTGGTGATTCAAAACTCCTGGCTAAGGGAAACTTGTTGCTGTTTCTAAACAGGAAAGAGAAACAAGTTTGTATGAAGATGAAAAGGGTGGAGAGGTTGAAAGGGAGATGGGACGACTGTAAAGGGGAGCTTAGATAGGAGAGACTGTTGGGTTGACCCCTGCTCAGGCTTTGCTAGGAAGATGCTAAAATAGTGGAGAGTTTAGAAAAGTATCAAAGGTGTGGACACCCTTAATGGAACTTGAGAAAGTGCTAGTGAGGTAGGAGGGAATGTCTAAGCAACCTCAGGCAGGAAGGACATAGCCTGAAATATTAGTTTTAAGGGACATGCTTGCTTCCTGAATGTGATGGCAGAATCGCTGAATTCCAGAGTCCACTGAAAGTGCCAATGTTTAGAACAGGGCTTGGCATAGAGAAAACGCTAAACTTTGTGTGTGTGTGTGTGTGTGTGTGTGTGTGTGGCTGGGAATTGAACCCCGGGCCTCCAGAGAATGCTAGGTAATCGCTCTCTTGCAGAGCAGTATCCCCCAACGCTTATTTTTTAAAATTCTAGGGACTCCATTTCCCTTGATGCCCTGCATCCTCTCCTACTCCAATTCCCATCATGCCTGATAGCCGCCTCGTCTGCAATTAAGTTCAATTCAGTTTACCAGTCCCAGAATTCCTAGCTATTTCCCTACCTTGTCCTCACGCCTGTTGAATGTCAAGAACAACCAATTGGATCCGAGAGTGGGAGAATGGCAGGCCAATCGCCCAGTCATAGAGGTGGTAGAGGACGTGGCCCTACTCTGCCAGTCCCTGCTCTGTGGCTGGTTCTCTTCCAACTGGCGCCTCCGGCTGGACCCGCAGACATGGGCACCACCTGGAGGAATCCTGGGTGGGTGCGGTTTGCCCTTTGCCTCACCGGTTTAGTGCTTTCCCTTTACGCGCTACACGTGAAAGCGGCGCGCGCCCGCGACCGAGATTACCGCGCCCTCTGCGACGTCGGCACTGCCATCAGCTGTTCGCGCGTCTTCTCCTCCAGGTGCGCGTGCAAGTAGAATGCTTTGGGCCCGACGGAGTCTGGAATCCAGGTGCCCAGGGAACGGACACTTTGAAACCGAACTGCCCAGCAAATCGGGTGTGCACAGGGGCTGGGCTACCAGAGATAATAAAGTTCCAGATAAGAGAGCAGGGCACAGGGGAAGATAGTCCTGGGGACTGGGACTGGAGATCGCACGTGGATCTGGGTGCCAAAGAACAACGGTTAACGGGAAAGAGGGAGAGGTAGCGAGTAGGAACTGACGTGGTCTTGAGCGTGGCGCGAGGGGAGGGGAATGCTGGTAATGACTGCCTGGGAGCAGGAGACTAAAGATGGCTGTGCTTGAGGACCAGGGGTTTAATAGTTAGTGCGATGATGGAATACGGAAGAAGGGAGTGGGTGGCCAGGAAATTGGATGTTTGTGAGTCCATGGCTAGGAGAATGTGCCCCAGATTTTCCATCTTGGGAAAAGGTTACGCCATCCTTGTCATCTAAAGATTATTGAAGGTCCAGGATAGAGAGGTGCCTGGAAGAGCAATGGCCAGCCCTGGGGATAAGGGAGGACAGGGGCAGTGATACGGAATCCTGACGTGGCCAAACATTCGGGAGGTCAGGAGGTCATGGACCTTTGGATCCCTCGGGTGGATGGGGAATAAAAAATTGGGGCAACCAGCCCAGGTGGCTTCTTGGAAATCACCTTTCTAGGACAAAGTCCAAGGCACTAGCTTGACACTACTAACCTGGGTCCCCACGACCACCACCACCACCAGGTGGGGCCGTGGCTTCGGGCTGGTGGAGCATGTGCTGGGAGCAGACAGCGTCCTCAATCAATCCAACAGCATATTCGGTTGCATTTTCTACACGCTACAGCTGGGGTTAGGTGAGTGGCCCCGCCCCTTCCAGCTAGGCAAACCCAGTCCCACCCAGCTGCTCATCACTAAGCATTCTTGGGGCAAGAAGGCAGGGAGGGCACTAACAGGAGTCTTTCAATTGGTTTAGGTCAGAGGCTGACCAACCCCTAAAGACTTCCTAGGATCCTTTTTATATTTTATTTTTATAAAAATTTTTATTATTTTTAGCTATACATGACAGTAGGATATATTTTGATATATTTTACATACATAGAGTATAACTTATTATAATTTGGATCCCATTTTTGCGGCTGTACATGATCTGGAGCATCACTGGTTGTATATTCATATATGTACATAGGAAAGTTATGTCCCATTCATTCTACTGTCTTTTCTATTCCCATTATATTTTATTTTGAGAGAGGGTCTCCCTAAATTGTTTAGGGCCCCATTAATTTGCTAAGGCTGGTTTTGAACTTGTAATCTTCCTGTCTCAGCCTCTTGAGTCACTGGGATTACATGCATGCACCGTGCCCCTGGATCTTTCTTTTTTTTTTTAAGACATGCCCAAACTGGCCTCAAACTCACAGTCCTCCTGCCTCAGTCTCCCAGTAGCTAGGATTAAAGGCATGTGCCACTGTACCTTGCCAGAAGTTCCTTTTTGAGGAGAATCCAAAGATAACCCTTCGTCTTGTGTAGAGCTCTGTAAGAAAATTCACTATTTGGAAACCTGGGATCATTGAACAGATAGGTAAACAAAGGTCTTAGAGGGGGTCTGCCAAAGTGTCTTGTTTAGAGACCTTTCCCCTGCAGTCTAAGGAGCACCAGAAGTCATGACAGTGTTTTAGATGTGGCCATTCCTTATTTTTTTCTGCTTTTGCAGGTTGCCTGCGGGGACGCTGGGCCTCTATCCTACTGATACTGAGTTCCTTGGTATCCCTTGCTGGTTCTGTCTACTTGGCCTGGATCCTGTTCTTCGTGCTCTATGATTTCTGCATTGTTTGCATCACCACCTATGCTGTCAACGTGGGCCTGATGTTGCTTAGTTTCCGGGAGGTTCAGGAACCCCAGAGCAAGGCCAAAGGACACTGAGGCCTCACCCCAAACCAGGCTGACCACATCTGCTTTGCTTTAGCACATGAGCCTTGCCCAAGGGGGCCATGTCTGGGTACCTAGAAAGCCCTTCATCCTCCCCCCCCCCCACATCCCTTCCATAACCATACACAGGAAAATGGACCAAATGTGCCTCTAGCTCTGACCCAAGGGCAGGTTTCTGCAATTGCCCAAGGATAGAAGGTTCTGAGCAATAAAATTTCTTAAATAAAGTTGGTTAAGTCTGAACCATCTGTCTGCTAGGGATACTGGTTTTGGGCTTCCCCCAGTGTTGCCTTCTCTGGAACTGGGAAGGATGAGTCAGAGGGAGAGTGGAGGGCCAGTCTGGGAAGGGTGGTTGTGGTTAGTCTCACCTCTAGTAGTGGAGTCAGCAAGGTCTGGGCACCATCAGCTCCCACCCTCAGGAAATAGGCTGGCAGCTTGTCCTTCCTGCCCTCAAGTGCCAGACCTCCAAGCACATACCTGCCAAGGACAAGATGCCCTTCTGGCTCTGGGCATATGTGCTGTGAACATCTTCCTATAATCTCAGTCCCTCCAACTGCCTTATCTACCATTCCAAGCCAGTCTTGGCAGTTTTGGAGGGTCAGGGCCAGGTTGTGTTTTTGTTCTTCCTGATAAGTACTGATGACTTGCTCATATGCCAAGCACTATTTTAAGAATTTTTGTTAATGTATTTAATCATTGTAGCAATTGTAGGAAGCAGGGTTATTAGTATTTCTATCTTGGTTAGGAACCTGAGGTACACAAAGGTTGTAATTTGCCTAAGATCATACACCTAGTACCAGGAAAGAATTAGGGAGATCTCAGGGTTTTTGTTTTTTTGTTTCTTCCTGGAGGGCCTCACACATATGAGGGAAGTACAATACCACTAAACTACACCCCCAGTCCCATATCTGCTTCTGGGTTGAGGTTTCTGGTTGGCCTTAGGTAGAAGTCAGAGAAAAAAAGATGCACTCCAAATATTCTCTTCCAACGTTTCCAGCATTTGTAAGAAAAGTGGGCATCAATGTAACCTTATTTCCTGGGAAGGTAACAGGCCCAGAGAGAGATTGGGATTTGCCATAGATTCATGACCAGCAAATAGTACAGAGATCTGATCCCAAACCTACCTTTGTATAAACCGTCTCTGAAGCAGACATCGGGAGAAGGTATGTGAAGCCTACCTGGCCCTGGCCTGAGATAGGCAGGGAAGACAAAATAAAAATGGAAACTAGGAAGGTCTGTCAACCATATCCTTCACAGCTCCAGGGGAATGTTTCTATGCTGGAAGCAAGTTTATTAGAAGCCAGGCTCTCATCAAAGCATTTTCACATTCAACAATTCTGAATATTTTTGTTTGTTTATGCCAGGGACTGAGCCCAGGGGTCTTTAACCACTGAGCCATATTCCCAGCCCTTTTAATTTTGAGACAGGATCCCACTAAGTTGCTGAGGTTGGCTTTCCTCCTGCCTTAGCCTCCTGAGTCACTGAGATTACAGGTGTGTGTCACCATGCCCAACATCAACTCTTGAGTTTTGTTTATTTTCGGTTTTTTTAAATATTTTTTAGTTGTAGATGGACATAATACCTTTATTTTATTTATTTATTCTTATGTGGTGCTGAGGACTGAACTCAGGGCCTCGAACGTGCCAGGTGAACACTCTACCACTGAGCCACAACCCCAGGCCCCAATTCTGAGTTTTTCTGACAAAGGCACAGACAAGTTAACTGTTCAAGGTGACTTAAGTAGTAAGTGGAGGAACTGGGATTTGAACCCAGGAAGTCTGGCTCCATGGTTAAGTCCCAGAGAAGGGTGACTGACCAGCTCAGGGTCACACAGCCATAGCCCCAAAGCTAAGAGCTGCTGGCTACCCTCCAGCCCAGAAAAAGCTATGACTACTGACTACTAGCCAACTGGGGGCGGAGCAGAGGTGGAGCCAGGGAGACCCAGGTGGCCTCTCTGACAACCACAGTACAGGCAGCAGAGTGGCCTGGAGCAGCATGAAGCAGAGCTGGAGACCAGTACTGCTCATCCTGGGAATGGTGGTCCTTATAGAAGGTAAGCCACCCATTGATGAGGGAGTGGGGAGTGACATGGTAGGGGTTCACAGGCCACCCTCTGCTCTTCAGCCCCTGCAATTTGGTGAGGGATCCTGTCTGGGGCAACAGTCTGCCTAAGATGATGTCAGTGTGGTTGTTTGGGCAGGGGGATATGTGACCACCTATGTCAAAATGGGTATGATTTTTTTGAGCAGGGTTAATCTGTGTCTGCAGGGACTATCATTGTGTCTCTGGGTAGTCCTGCCTATGTGTATATCTTATGCTGTCTGCCTCTCTGCTTTCAGACTTACCTCAGGCAAGTTCAGGAGCACCCCTGGCCTGGGTATTTGTCTTTCCTCCATCCCATCTTGGATCTCTCAGCTAATATGTTCAATGGGTCTATGTATGCCTGTGAAGGAGAACAGGCAAGGCAGGGACCCTTTGGTAGAACCCCTGGCAGCTCCTGGGAAGCTGGGGAGTCTGGAGTTGTTAGAATAGGGGTGGAGTGAGTCTCAATCTTTTGGGGCTCTTCCCCAATTGGACATGACGTAGGCTTCTAATCCTTCTCTTAGGCCTCCACAGCTAAAGAGACAATTAAGCTAATGCTCTCCACAAACACAGGCTGCCTCCCTGACTCAATGCTGGGGGCAGGAGTTGGGGGTTCTTAAGGCTAAAGGAAGGTTGGTCTGGTCCCAAGCTGAACCCCAGGCTCTGTTTCTCAGGCCCAGGAATGATGAGCACAGCTGAGGGAGGAGGACTAATTACTGAGTGTGCACTCTGAATGGGTTCCAATAAAAGCTGTTTCTCGGCCTCATATAAATATTTTCATTCTGGGAGGGGCTGGTGAGGTAGCCAGAGTCATAGGCAAGGACCCAGGGACTGTCCCCACTGAGCCTGAACCAGGAGGTTAGGTGCCCCCAAGCCTCACCTGTCTCTTTTTTTCCCCCAGGTCTTCAAGCAGCTCAGCGTGGTAAGCTCTGGGGAAAGATGTGGGGACATGGAGGCTGGGTCTTACTTGGGTCTGGGTCAGGCCTGGGGTGGAGGCAGGACAGGGGTCAGCAGTCTGTCTGACCCATCCTTCTCCACAGTCTGTGGGCAGCGTGGCCCTGGCCCCCCCAAGCCTCAGGAGGGCAACACAGCACCTGGTGAATGGCCCTGGCAGGCCAGTGTGAGGAGGCAGGGAGTCCACATCTGCAGTGGCTCCCTTGTGGCAGACACCTGGGTTCTCACCGCTGCCCACTGCTTTGAAAAGTGAGTCATGGTTGGGGTCAGGTAGGGTCTCTGGCTTAGGGGTGGATGATTTGTTCCCATGCCCCACAAAACTAGTCCCTGCACCTAAAATTCCATTTGATAATCTGACATATGTCAGGTACATATTCTCAAGTTAATTTTAACAACAACCTTGGGGCTGGGAATATAGCTCAGTTGGTAGAGTGCTTGCCTTGCATGCACAAGGCCCTGGGTTCAATCCTCAGCACCAAAAAAAAAAAAAAACTTTCATGGTAGGAACTCAGAAACTCAACCTTTCATTTACAAATGACTGAGCTGGAGAGAAAAGGAATTACTGTGCTTAAAGTCATGGACTGATATCTTCCCACCTTCCACCTACCTATGTCGTCACTCTCTCCTTGCACTCAATAGCCTGGGTCTTACCTTTCCTATTCCAGGGCAGCAGCAACAGAACTGAGCTCCTGGTCCATTGTCCTTGGTTCTCTGCAGCGTGAGGGGTTAAGCCCAGGGGCTGAGGAGGTGGGGGTGGCTGCCCTACAGTTGCCCAAGGCCTATAACCACTACAGCCAGGGCTCAGACCTGGCCCTGCTTCAGCTTGCCCACCCCACAGCCCATACACCCCTCTGCCTACCCCAACCTGGGCATCGCTTCCCCTTTGGAGCCTCTTGCTGGGCCACTGGCTGGGATCAAGACACCAGTGATGGTAAGTGCCGTCCTAGCCTAAAGCCCAAAGAGGCACTCTGCTATCCCAATGACACATAGTCTTATCTCCTGCCTGTCCCGGCCCCAAGTCTCCCTTGCTTCCTAGAACTCAGATTCCAGCCTTAACCCCTATCTTTTTGCCAGCTCCCAGGACCCTACGGAATTTGCGCCTGCATCTAATCAGCCGCCCCACGTGTAACTGTCTCTACAACCGGCTGCATCAGCGGCTCCTGGCTAGCCCAGCTAGGCCGGGAATGCTGTGTGGGGGTGCTCAGCCTGGGGTGCAGGGGCCCTGTCAGGTTTGAGGGGAAGGGAAAAGGAGAGGGAACCTAGCCTTGGGCTGGGGGGCTCAACCCAGAGAAGAATAGAAGGGCTGCAGTCAGAGGGTGTCTTCCTTGTCTCCATTGCCTGACTCCAGGGAGATTCTGGAGGTCCTGTGCTGTGCCGTGAGCCTGATGGACATTGGGTTCAGGCAGGGATCATCAGCTTTGCATCAAGATGTGCTCAGGAGGACAATCCTGTGCTGCTGACCGACATAGCTGCTCACAGCTCCTGGCTGCAGGCTCGCGCTCAGGGGGCAGCCTTCCTGGCCCAGAACCCAGGGACTGTGGAGACCAGTGATGAGGATAGCTGTGTAGGTATGAGCAGAGTGTTCAGAGTGGGGATGTATGGGGATACTGAAGCCTGCATGAGGATTTCTGGGCAGCAGGTGCAAGTCACAATAAAGCAAACTTCAGTTCAGAATAGAGTTGAGGGGCTGAGTTGTGGCTCAGTGGTAGAGCACTTGCCTGGCATGTGTGAGGCCCTGAGTTTGATCCCCAGCACCACATATAAATAAATAAATAAATAAAATAAAAAAGATCCATTGACAAAAATATTTTTAAAAAATACAGAATAGAGGGGGCTGGGGATGTGGCTCAAGTGGTAGCGCGCTCATCTGGCATGCGTGCGGCCTGGGTTCGATCCTCAGCACCACATACCAACAAAGATGTTGTGTCTGCCGATAACTAAAAAAATAAATAAATATTTTAAAAAAAATACAGAATAGAGTTGAAACAACACACTACCAATGGGCCTTTAAGGCCTCTTTTGGCCCTTGGGATGGGAATAACCCCATTGGGGCTGAGAGGTATAGGATGCTTGGAGCTTTATGGGTTTGGAGTTTAGGTAAGAAAAGGGATCACTGAGATTTGAGTGGAAGTTTTTTGGGGAAGCTACAAGCTTCCGCACAGAGATTCAGTGAGACAGGGCAGGGCACCCACTCAGACACCTGGCATTAAGTGACTGACATGCAAACTGCATGCAAAATAATTCCTGGGAAGGAAGCTATGTCTTGATGTTGAGAGAAGCCAAGTGAGCCAGGAATTCTGGAGCCAGTCCAGGCCTGGAGGAGTGCAGATGGGTTGAGCGGGGGAGTGATGAGCAGGGCCCTTCCTGGAAGACTGGGACAGAGTATTGTCAGACCATCTGGGTTAAGAGCTCAGGTTGGCTTTTGAATCCAGGAGCTCCCTACCACTGAGCTACATCTCCAGCCCTTTTGTTTTGAGGAAGAGTCTCACAAAATTGCCCAGGCTGTCCTCTTACTTGTGATCCTCTTGTCATAGCCTTCTGAGTGGCTGGGATCGCAGGCCTTCATTACCACTCCCAGCCATCCCTGACTTTTGAATCCCAAGTCTGCTACTTGCTCTTGGTTTAAGAGCTAGAAGAAAGTCACTTAACTTCTCAGGAACTTTGGTTACTTCTGGTAATGAGGGTAACAAAAGTCAATTTAAAAGGATATTGAGAGGATTTGATAGCGCATGGGAAATATTTAAGCACAGGGCCTGGCACACAGTGAACACTTAAGTCAAATGACATAATTCATCTTTTTCAGCCTGTGGATCCTTGAGGACCAATGGTCCCCAGGCAGGAGCCCCCTCCCAGTGGCCCTGGGATGCCAGGCTGAAGCACCAGGGGAGACTGGCCTGTGGCGGAGCCCTTGTGTCAGAGGAGGTGGTGCTGACCGCTGCCCACTGCTTCATTGGGTGAGCTCTTGCACCTCTCCTTTGTGCCCCTTGCCCCAGTTCTGTTACCCAGTGCTCTCAATGCTGCCTCTGCACAGGCGCCAGACCCTAGAGGAGTGGAGTGTAGGGCTAGGGGCTGAAACAGAGGAGCACAGCCTGAAGCAACTCATCCTCCATGGGGCCTATACCCACCCAGAGGGAGGCTATGATATGGCCCTCTTGCTGCTGGCCCAACCTGTGACACTAGGCCCCAAAGTGCGGCCCCTTTGCCTGCCCTACACTGATCACCACCTGCCTGATGGGGAACGTGGCTGGGTCCTGGGGATGGCCCACCAAGGAGCAGGTATGTAGAACCAGGCCATCAGGAGTTGTCCATCCAGCCTAAAGGCCAATGGGACATTCTGATTCTTTTCCCTTGTCCTGTAGGCTTCAGCTCCCCCCAGATGGTACCTGTGACTCTTTTGGGGCCAAGAGCCTGCAGTCGTCTGCATGCAGCCCCTGGAAGTGATGGTATCCCCATTTTGCCAGGGATGGTGTGTACCAGTGTTGTGGGTGAGCTGCCCCACTGTGAGGTGAGACCCAGTTCATCAAACCATACCCAACAGACCCCCAGCCCTCCCTCACCCTGCAGTTTATGAACAGACCTGTCAGGCTTGGCTTCTAGCTCTAATCCCACCTGAAAGTAATCCTTTCTGCCAACTAGCCCCCAAACTGCCAGAGATCCAGTCCCTAGCCCCTTTCGCTCTTCCCCAGTTGCCTAAAGAAAAAAAGGAAGTCACCCAGTGTCACCTGACCTCACAGGGCCTGTCTGGAGCACCACTGGTGCACAAGGTGAGGGGCACATGGTTCCTGGCTGGTCTACATAGCTTTGGGGATGCCTGCCAAGGCCCTGCACAGCCTGCGGTCTTCACAGCACTCCCTGCCTATGAGGACTGGATCAGCAGTTTGGACTGGCAGGTCTACTTCGCTGAGGAGCCAGAGCCTGAGATTGAGGCTGGAAGCTGCCTAGCCAACTGGAGTATGTGACCCCGAGGGTTTCCTGATGAACTGCCTTTCTCTAGACTCCTCTCTCAATCTAGGGAGAGCACTATTCTAACCCACCTGTAGCTGACCTGGATGGGGAAGAGCACTGGACAAACCCATGTGGATGCTAGGGAGTAGGCCTCTTAACCTCTTTGAACCTCAGTATCCTCATCTGCCACAGGAACCAAGACAGACACTACTCTTTTAAGGGAGGGAACTAAGTTGTGAGGATGAAGCCAACCCCACCCTACTTTTTCACCTTGACAGGTCAACCAGCCAGCTGTTGACAGGTGACTCTCTAGGCTGTTCACAGGACGCGAGAAAAGTGAGGCAACTCCCACATCAACTCCTCTGCCCCAGCCTCCACGCCATGTGTAGTTCCAGTCCCTGAGGCAGCCCAACAGCTCATCTGGCTATGGGAAGAGCCTGCCCAAAATCAGAAGATGCTCCCACTCTCTGCCCTGCAGGACAGAGATGTCACCTGTGGGTCTTCCCACACTCAGCTCTGCTGTCCAATGCAGGCATCCCCAGTTCTCCCTATACTTCATTCTCTCAGATACAATCACACCAGTCATCTCTTTTGAAATTTTCTTTTTTGGGGGGGAGCAATTTTCCATTTTTTAAACTTAAATAAATTGTTACAAAATAGACTTTAGAAAATAAGTTACAAACTGTAGCAAAAGGCTCCCCTTCCACAGGCAACATTCCCACTCCTGGTGCTCTGAGTCTGCCACTCCCAAGCGTTGGAATCTAGCTGGTGAGGGTGGCTCAGCACCTTGGCAGAGCCTGGCACCAGGAAGAGCATGGTGACAAAAGCTGGGGGAAGAAGGTCCTTCAAGGGCAGGGACATGAGGAATGACCTTTCCCCTTCTTGGGAAAGAAGCCAGATGTGGGTCCTCTTCACAGGGAGAGGAGAAAAGAGATGGGGATGCCCAAGCTACTCCTGAGCAAAACAAGGAGATCAAGCCCCTCTCTGCCTGCACCCCCGCTCCCTCCAGTGTTCTGATCTTTGGAGACTTGAAATTCAGAGGGAGAAGCTGAGGTCTGCAGGCCACTGGGGTGAAGGGTCCAGAAGTTGGGTTGTGGGAGTGGGTGGAGGGGGCAATGACAAATCCCCTCTGCCTGTTGCTGGTGCCACTGGGGCTCCTGGGAAGAGAAAGAGAGGAAGTCACCAACTTGAGGGGGCAGATGCCACATGTCCCCAGGCTGCAGGCCATTCCTACCTGCCCATGGTCCCAGAGGTCCATATGAAAGCCCAGAAATTCTAGGATTCCCAATTATTTTCCCAACTGGCACTCACTCCATTTCCCTTGAAATCATAAGAAATCTTTTATATTGAGAGTCATCCCTTTTGCTTCCAGTGGATTGTCACCCACCATCCTCTCCCCTGATAAGCTCTGGTGAAGGGCCTACCATCTTAGGATACCCACCCTTGATGGCCACTAGATGGAATGGGTCCTCCTCTCTAGAGGAGGAGGAGGAGGGATAGAGCCCAGGGCTTGCTGAAGGAAGAGGCTGTCCCACTCCTCCACAGCTTCATCCTTCAACAGGCTGGGTGGAGGCGAGTCTACACTGAGATCCCCTCGATAGAGGATGAGAGATAGGGGCTAATAACTGCTATTACTATAGCTAAGCCAGGCTTCAAAGAAATAATTATCTGTGACTCAGTCCTCCAAGTTAAGGCATGCAGGGGGTGGGGGGTTGCAGGTGGAAAGGGTGGTTTGGTTAGATCCTAAAAAGATGGCCAGCAGAGGGAGAACATAAGAGTTGACTAAAGAAAGAAAAAGAGATGTGGGAGCAAAGGTCCTAGGAAAGGATTAGAGGCCTAGTTTCCAAGAAAAAAGAGCAAAGACAAGATATAGGGAAAGAGGGACAAGGAACTGCGTACTGACCAGTGACCCAGTTTCCACAGCCAAGTCAGTAGTGAAATCATAAAGCAGTCAAAGCAGAGGCAGTCACTGACTGAGGGGGCTGATCCCACACCTCACCCAGGCCTGTAGGCCATTTCCCCCACACCCACCCTATATGAGAACACAGGAATCCTGGCATTCCCAATAATTCCCCACCCATGCCCATTTTGAGAAAGAAAAAAACCTACACAAAATCAATGACTTCACTTTTTTTTTTCCTCTGAAAATAATTACTGGCTGAATCAGGAGGGTTTCCATATATAATAGTCAAGAAATATTCAGCTATTCCCTCCCTTACCAATGAAACAAAAAGGAATTCCTCTTTGACTATATAACACAGGAGCCTACACAGCTACCTGCCCCAACCCACTACACTATTTATCTGACCATGGTTTGGTATTAACGTTTTCATTTTACAAACAAGGAAGCTGAGTCCCTGAGAGGTTGAATGATGAGCTCCAGGTATCACTTTAGGGGAAAGTGGGGCTTACATGTAAATTCTAGTTAACAAAGCATGTGTGCTTCCCCTATGGTGCCTCTAAAATAGCTAGGGCTGCCTTTCAGCTGGCCCACTCTCTATCCTACACCCCAAAGAGCTTGTTCTTATTTGAAGTGTCAATCGGATTTCAAAATGAGTTTAACCCATACATTTATGTGAGCCCAGGATCCACCCTACATTATTTCAGTAATAGTTGCATTTCCCCTTAGAGTCTACCCCTAAGACACTCTCAGGCCACGAAGCCTGAAAGATGCCTCAGCTCACCTCTGGGATGAAGCATATAGCAAAGACCTCGTCCAGTCAGCTTATCACTTCTCCTTGACAACAGGGATTGGTTCAGATCTCAGTTGCTCAAAAGGCAGCATCCTTGAACTAGTTTTCTTCACTTTAGGTCCCCCACCCACTTAAAGTATATGTAGCTCTCTCATTCCTTATCCCACACCTACCTTAGGGCCTGGTTTTACCTTCCTCTAATGCCCACCCTCTTTCTGTGACCCTTCAATCCTCTACCCAAGCCCATTCATGCCCGCTTACCAGATCTGGCCACTGTCCATTCTTCTTGGTGTTGCTGCTGATGCTGCAGGAAGCTGATTCGGCGGCGGAAGTGGCGGGGACAATGGGGACAGGTGAAAGGTCCCTCACGAGGTGCATGGACCCGCCCATGGCCCTCTAGCCGGGCAGCTGTCCGGAAGGCCTTGCCACAGATGTTGCAGCGGTGGCGTTTGGGGTCTGTGTGGGTCCTGCCATGGTTCTTAAGAGACAGCAGGTTAGGTAGAAGTTTAGGGCACAGGGAGCAGGGATACAGTCCAGTGGTGTGGGCCTTCTGGTGGTTCAGCAGGCTCCCAGCATGGCGGTAGGAACGCCCACACTGGGCACAGCGGAAAGGACGCTCCTTGTCTTCAGCTGCTATGGAATTTACTCCTTGCCCTCCACTAGCTTGCTCAGCAGTCTCTTCTGGAGCCCTGGGGTGTTCTGAAGTGGCCTCCTGAGCTTTCTCTTGACCAGGGAGACCTGCTTTGTCCTCTATAATCCCAGCTTGGGGACCTCTGGCCTCCTCTATCTGACTTGGCATCTGACTGTAGCCCTTGGCATGAGTCTGCAGATGGGTGACCAGTTCATGGTGGCACTGAAAGGCCTTGCCACAGTCAGGGCAGGCAAAAGCCTGAGCAGCTATGTGGTTGTGGCTGTGACTCTTAGTGGCTACAGGGTTTAAGAAATTCTTGGAGCAAAGCAGGCAATAGTGGCGATCTGTCTTGTGGGTATTATGGTTCAAAAGGCCATCTGATTGGCAAAAGGTCTTACCACATTGGCTACAAGTATAGGAATGGCTCTCTGGCTGGAACTGAGAGCTGCTGTCTCCATTGTCCCAGCTATCCACATGACTCAGACTAGGTCCATTGGACTGACTGTCAGGAAGATGGCAAGGACTACTGGGGACATTGTCTTCTGGCTTAGTTAACAGCTGACCCTGAAGAACCCAATCTCCACTGTGATTCATTAGTTTCCTATCTCCTTGCCACCCATCTGCCTTCCCCATGCCCCATGACAGTAGCTCTGCAGCATCTGAGCCTTCTGCCCTGATGGGGCTCTGACTGTGTTCCCCTGGTCTTATGGCTCCATCTTCTACCTGGGGTACTGACTCAATACTACCTGATCTGTCTTTAAGTCCCAGATCATTGGCCAGGTTCTCTTCATTGCCTTCTGTACCACTTGGGTCTCCATGGCCATTGGCCAGCTCCTGTTTAGTCTTTTCCTCATGCTCCCTCAGGTGCCGCTCTAGAGATCCCCGGCCAGGAAAGCCCCGGCCACAGAGAGCACAGCGTACAGCTGCCCGCCGGGACCGGCCTGCCCGCCGCCGCCGACTGTCAGAATGCAGCCTCTGATGGTCCTTAAGGGCCATGCGGTTTGAGTAAGTCTTGGGGCAAGTAGGACAGCTGTATTGGCCTGTCTCATGGCTGCGCCGGTGGTTCAGGAGGCTGCCTGCATGGCGGTAGGTCCGTCCACACTGACCACATCGGAAGGGACGATCTTCTCGAGTCATCTTTTGGGTACCCCCACGCCGCTCAAAATGGACTCGCTGGTGACTAGCCAGCTGTTTCCTCAAGCGAAAGGCCTTCCCACATTCGCTGCAACGGAAACGCCGAGGGTCTGCATGGATGCGCCGGTGGTTCTTGAGAGACATGAGGTTTGAAAAGCCCTTGGAGCAAGCCTGGCAGCCAAAGTGGCCAGTCTGATGGCTCTGCCGGTGATTGATGAGGCTACCAGCATGTTTGTATGAACGGCCACATACCTCACAGCTGAAGGGCCGCTCAGAGCTGGCCTCTGTCTGACAGCCCTTCTCTGCCGTCTCCAACCTTGGCTCTATCTCCTCCCCCTTCACAGTGGTCTCTTCCCATGCCTCTTCCTTCACTCTAGCCACCTCCTCCAAGGGCTCCACTTTAAGTTCTTCCTGGAGCTTTCCGACTTCTGCCTGCTCTGGCACCTTCTCTGCCACATTCTGGGGCTCACTACTGCCTCCTGCCTCTGGGATGGGTCCCACTTGAGGTTCAGAGCCTTTGCAGCGAGGGTGGTTCCGCAGATGATTACGGTAGGCAGCCAGGTTGGGGTAGCAGCGGGAGCAAACAGGACAGATGAAGTCCCCAGTCTGGTGGATCTTGCGGTGGTTCACTAGGCTGCCCCCATGGCGATAAGTCTTGCCACACTGGTTGCAGCGAAAGGGACGGGGTTGGACCTCCAGAAAACTTTCATCAACCTGCATGCAAAGGTTGTCTGCAACTGTGCCACCTACTTCCTCTTCAGACTTTGTGTCCCCACCCTCTCCAGAAACAGAGGTCACTATGCCCTCAAAGACACTGTCAGCAACCACCTCTGTGGCATCGTCTAACATTTCCAAGCAGCTGGAAGCCTTGTCTGTGGTGTTTTCTGAATTCTGACTTTGGTGGTGACGTTCTAGGCTCCCCAGGTCATCATAGGTCTGACCACAGCAGCCACAGATGTGCCCATAACCTGCTCCATCCAATGCTTCCACCTCTCTCTGCAGCTGATTCAGCAGCTCTGCTTCTGAGAGTTGCAGTGGAGGGGATTGGGTGGAGGCCGCCTCTACAGCTCCTTCTTCTTCCCCCTCCTCCTCTGAGCCCTCAGTCATACCAGAGGAATTGTGAGCCTGGCGCCGGTGAAGCCTGTAGCCAGCTCGCCCAGGGAAGATCATACCACAGAGGCAGCAGAGGAAGGGCTGTGCTGAGACTACCTCCCCCGGCCCGTGGTTCTGGAAGTGACTGCGTAGGGCAGGCAGAGAGTCAAACTCCTTCGGGCACAGTGAGCACTGATAGATGCCTGGTGGATGGCAGGGCCTATGGCTTAGCAGGCCAGTGGCATGGGGGAAAGAGCGCCCACAGTCAGAACATGTGTGAGTGACCTCAGATTGCCAGCTGGTGACAGTTTCAGAAGAGTGGGAAGAGGAGTTAGGCTGCTCAGTAGTCGGTTTCTGGTCTTTGTCCATCCCAGGAAGGCCAATACAGAAGTGAGTCCCGCTGCCTTCCTCATTATCTGGGATGTCCAAATTGTCAAGAAAACAAGACTCCTTCCTTTCTAGTCCATTCTCAGTGTCTCTGCTCTCTTTATTACAGGCCTCATTCCTCTCAAGCTCACATTTGTCACCTTCAGATTCAGCCTGTGAACAGTCCCCATCACTTTCCAAGTTGCCTTCAGTCCTACAAGAACTTTCTCCTAAAGGTCCTTGGGGATGATCCAAGCCCCCATTGTCTTCCAACTCCTGGACCCACGTTCCCCCTGGTGGGAGTTTGGCTTCTCCCATACTGGCACCCCGCTTTCGATGCCGCCTGCTCCGCCGTCGGCTATGGCATCGCAAATGGTTCTTCATGGCAGACATGGTATGGAAGTGTTTGGCACAGGCCCCACAACTAAAGTCCCCTGTCTGGTGGGTCTGCCTGTGGTTGATAAGGCTGCCCGAGTGGCGATAGCTCTTCCCACAGTCTCGGCAGGCAAATGCCCGAGGAGGTGACATTGTGGCCTCTGTCCTATTTTCCACTTCCCCTGCCCTATGGGTCAGGACATGATGTTCAAGACTGTCAGGATCTTCAAAAAACATCCCACAGATGCTACATATCTGTGGTGATGTCCCATCTGCTACTGGGGGGATATCAGTGGCCTCTTCTTCATATCTGCATAAGTGCTCCTGATCTGTGTGTAAGGCTGCCCCCGCTCCCACTGGGTCAGGTGGGAGTTCCACCTTGAGGTGGCTGGGGGGACCCTCAGTCCTTGGGTCTGCATTTCGGCGAGCAGCCTTGCAATGTACCCGTACATGGTTTCGCAGGGCCATTAGGTTGGGGTACTTGCGGGGACATAGTGAGCACTGGTACTCTCCTGTTCGATGGCTGTGTCGGTGGTTCACCAGGCTTCCTCGGTGGCGGTAAGCCCGACCACATTCATTGCACTTATAGGGGCGATGGTCTAGAGTGGTGGTAGGGACCCCATCTTCTCTGTGGGTGGTTTCAGTCAACAGCAAAGGAGCTGGTGGTACTGATGACTGTCCATCTTCCCCAGCTCCTTGCCGAGGTCTATGATGAGCCCGCACATGGTTTTTGAGAGCAGCTGCATTGAACAGCTGTTTGGAACAGACTGAGCAGGGGTAGACACCTGTCTGATGGCTCTTTCGATGGTTGATGAGACTCCCAGCATGCCGGTATGTACGGCCACAGTCCCCACAGCGGAAAGGCCGGTATTCTTCCAGGCCACTGTCTTCCAGCTCCCCAGAAGTGCTGAGCTCCCCAGAGCCATTCAGCATCTGTATACTAGGTAGCTGGTCCTGGCTGCTCTCATCTGTGTGACCATTGGTAGTGGGCATCCCTTTCTCTTCCCACGGTTGCTCCTGCCTTTCAACCTCATGGGACTGCTGGTGCTCCAACAGATCCCGGGGAAGCCGGAAGGCACGAGGGCAATAAGGACAGTGGTAAGGCCGATATTGGGCATGTAGTCGGGAATGGTTCTTCAGAGCCATGAGGTTAGAGAACTCCTTGAAGCAGATGGCACAAGGATAAACACCCAGGGTGTGGCTCTGGCGATGATTGGTGAGGCTACCAGCATGCTTGTAGGTCTTGCCACACTGACTGCACTTGTATCGCCGTTCCTCCTCGGCAGGAGGAGACTGGGTGAGCTCTTGTCCCCCAGTGAAGTTCACTACTGATTCAGCCAAATACTGTTCCAAATTGCTAAGGAGGCTGCTTGCTGGGGTGGGGAGAGGTGGGGTTCTGGCAGAATTGGTGGTGGACCCCCAGACCTCTGCAATCTCCTCAGCATCTGGTTGATTTTCCCAGCCTTCCCTTTGTCTGGTAGGCAGATCTTCCCAAGTGCCAGAGGTTGCCCTAGGGTCAGATCCAGACTCACAACCAGGTGTGTCTTTTGTATGTTTTGTCTGGTTTCCCCAGCCTTCCCCAGGGCCAAGCTTCTGGCCCCAGGAGTCAGTGGACACGGTCTCACTCTGGACATGTGGAGTGGCTTCTTTGCGGGGGGGCCTGCGCCTGCGCCGGCCTTCAGGAGCATGAGTCCTCAAGTGGCTCTTGAGGGCCATGGGATTAGTAAAGTCCTTGCCACAGGTGGTACAAGGGAAAAGGCCAGTCTCGTGGGTTCGGCGGTGGTTGACCAGGCTCCCGGGGTGACGGTAGCCCCGCCCACACTGCTGACAGCGATAGGGACGAGGGATGCTGTCAACTTCCTCACTATCCTGGTTGGGAGATGGATGGAGCAGTTCTCGGTGCCGGGACAGTTCTGGGATACTAGGAAAGTGACGCTGACAGTCAGAGCAGCTAAGTGAGAGAGGCGTGTCCTCCATGGGTCAATGTGACAGAAACCTGGAGGTTCAGGAGGAACAGACAGGTGGCAGCAGCATCTTCTTCTGGTGGAGGAGCCAAGGCCTAGGAAGAGGGGGTCGTTATCAAAAAAAGGCCTGAATTAACTATGACTCTTGTTTCTATGAGCCACACATTCACTAGAGGTCACTGAGAGGTTACCTAACCATCAATGCCCAGCGATCTACTTTCTACTAGATCTAACCTGGGAGCACCATCATTTAAGGCCTATGCACAGCTCCCCAAATATGGGAGTTCCTCTAGGCTTAAGTCATACCTAAAAGATAAAGGAATAGAAGTCTAGAGAGTAACTCACTTCTGATCACAAACCTAATATCATGTCTTTCAGGCCAGATTCAAAAGGTTTACTGTTCCCAATCTTATATTCTCTATAATTCTGTGAAAACAAAAAACTTCTATGACACCTGAAAAAGGAAACTAGAATTATTCCTAGGCTTCAGAATAAGAAAGTCAAACCCTTTCTCCTTTATCCTTCAACTAAATAAAGTAACCTGGAAGCACTGAAAAAAACGGCTACTTTCTCCATCAATAACTAATAAAAATATTTTAAAAAAGAAGTCATCTACAGAGAAGGGACTGGTTTGTTCCCTCCACTCATTCCAAGTCCTTTCAGTGTCTCAAGGTCTTCTTTCCAAAAACTCTCTTGCCTACTTTTACGTACTTCCCCCAAACCCCAAATATCTTCCATTTTGGGGGGAAAAAATCCCATCTCTTTTGACACTTTGAATTTCATTTCATCTCCTATTTTCTAGTCCGAGTCGCCTTACTTTACTCTCACCATCCTTTCTCATTTTTTCTTCTACTACTTTTCAATACTGATGACAGTAACTCATGCTGAACATTACCATGTGCCAGGCACTGTAAATATATTCACTGTGTCACTAAATCCTGACAACACTGCAATGCCAGTTAACCCAGCTTACACATGAGAAACACACTGACTGAGGCAGTCTTCACCTTAAAGCTCTTGTTTTCTTAGTAATAGCCCCTCCTGCCTCCTAGTCATCTTGGCCTTTTCCAATTCTGACTATTCACTCCCATGGGACACCAATAGAATTCATCTCCGACTTTAAACCCTTTCACTGAATCTGCCCCCAGAAT
Source organism: Marmota flaviventris (assembly GCF_047511675.1). NCBI lineage: Eukaryota > Metazoa > Chordata > Mammalia > Rodentia > Sciuridae > Marmota > Marmota flaviventris. The sequence goes on along the minus strand of NC_092516.1, from coordinate 21,812,754 downwards.
TCTCACTTCCCAAAGCTCCTTCTCTCAAGAGTCCCCTTCCCTAATCAACCACCAACGAGGTCCTCTATCGTCACTCATCTCTTCTGCCAATTTCCTCTTAGGACCCCTACCTTGCACCGCCGACCCCTTCCCGTTCCCGCCGCGGGCGCGTCCGTTGGGAACCGCGAACGAGAGCGCGCCTGCGCACTGGGACCCTTACCCTAACTGCAGCCGCGCGCCCCAGGGGGTGGCTTTGGGGGGGTCTCGCGCTCCTACACACGAACAGTCAGCCAGGGTTCCCGGAAAGGGGGAAGCACAGTGCAAGAAAAAAAGACGGAGGTGAAGGAAGAGGAAGGTAGAGAGAAGAGGGCACAGCTGGTATGATCCAGAACTCTATCCCCCACCTCCGCGGACACTTCCTATTGTTACTAGGAAACAGGAAGTGTCCTAGATGCAAAATCTTCCCCGTGAAACTTCCGCTTCTGGAACACTTCCTGTCCCGCCTCCAGGCTGCAGTTCTACACAAACACACTTCCGGTGCCAGGTTCTGGCTGGGCGTGACTCTGGCTCCGCCCACGCAGGTCACAACGCTGTTTTCCTTCTCACTACCTTAGCTACCACTCGGTCCAGAGCGGCAAAATCGTTCTGATGCATACTGAATAAGTGCGAGTTTGGGGGGGAATTCTTCAGGCCTGGCCACAGTACTATGGTGACACTTTTTGTGGGACTCCCAAGACAGATGGGGAAAGCTTCATTAAATTCACTCCTTGCTATTAAAGGAAATGTGAAGTAGAGGGTTTAGATACCACAAAACTTTATCATGGCCTTTCTGTCCTCCTATCTTCTAACTCTTGGAGACACTTCCGGTGACCTGGCCAATTCATACAGTCGTCCGGGCGTCCCCTTGCTTTCTTGCTCAGAGACCCTTAGCAAGATGTTTCCGCCACCATAGGCTGGAGGTGCTTGCGTAAACTTTTCCTTCTCTTAAGCGGGGAAAGCTCGCTCTCACTTCCGCTCTCTGGCCTGCTGGCCCCGCCTCCCTGCCCCCCGCTGGGTCCTAGCGCCTTCCCCTTTCTGGTGGTGTTCTGGGCTCTGTTGGTGCGTGAAGCCGACGCAGATGCCACGGAGCCAGTCCAAGTCGGATCAGGTAGGAGACGCCTGCGGGAAGTCGCCAAGACCCCGGGCAGCCCTAGCACGGATGCGGTCAAAGCTGGCCTCAGTTTTCCTGTGGGCACCGGAGGACTGGGGTTGGCCCGACGCGAGCAGCGCGGGCGGGGCCGGCGGCAAGCGGCCCCAGGCGGGCTCCGGGCCCAGCAGGTCCTAGAACCCGCCGGCTGTCCCCGCGGGCCGGCTACTACGGACTCCCGGGCTCGGCCAACGCGGCTGCCGGCCTTGCGCGGTGTGGGCCCAGGGGTCCTAGAGCCCGCCATGTTGAGGGCTTTTGTCTTAGCTGCGCGGCCCGCCAAGTAAGGTCCCTAGCGCCTGTGGCCCCCCTCCCAGGCGGAGGCCCTGACCGCCCCTCCCGCGGTCCTAAAGAACTCCATTTACGGGGCTTTGTCCCGCTTTTGGCCCTCCTTCCATTCATTTGTTCATTCCTTCATTCTTCGTTTACTTTTTCTTATCACGTCTCCAAGGCCACGTTTTCCTAGGGTTCATTCCGAAACGAGTCAGCCCGGGGCCCTGCCCTGCGGGGGCTGCCTGTCTGGTGAAGGTACCAACGCAGATAGTTATAGGGATTGAGGAGCACAAGGTTTCTGCATCTCTTGGCCACTCCTCAGGTCGTCTAGTAGGCTCTAATGCCCTTCAACTCCCTTATACCTCAGCTGTCGCATTTTAGCAATGCCGAGATAGGCCGAGAGCGCTGTGGATCCTTTACTTCTAATGTCCACTAGGTGTTATTGGGAGCATTGGAGAGGGAGTATTTGAGTGATGCAAATGAGTTTTCCCTTGGGAGAAGGGGAGCATGGGCTTCTTGGCAGAGGGAATTGCATATAGAAGGGCGAAGTTTGAGAACAGTTTTGGCCGGAGCTTTGGTCACTGCCACTGAAACTGAGGCTGGAAAAGTAGATTGGGATCAGATTGTGAAGGTTTTAGGCCTAGCTATGATTAATGCTCACCTCTCCACAGTTGCATCAACTCACCAGATCTCTCCTGGCCTGAGAGGTTTATGTGATGACTACTTTTTTAAAGATGGGGAGACTTAAATGCCTCCTTTTTCACCTCATCCCTGCTTCCAGACTAAGCTTTTGGGGGAATTCAATCTCTGCATATCTTCTGATTACAGGTAACAGACTTGAGAGGTGGGGACATGAGATTAAGAGATAATTCTGTAGAGTGGGCCCACTGTGCTGGTCCCCACATGCTTGCTTTTAATTCTTTAAAATTTTATTTATTTATTTAGGATACTGGGGATTGAACGCAGGGGCGCTCAACCACTGAGCCACATCCCCAGCCCTATTTTGTATTTTATTTAGAGACAGGGTCTCACTGAGTTATACAGGGACTTGCTAAGTTGCCAAGGCTGGCTTTGAACTGTTGGTCCCCCTTCCTCAGCGTTCTGAGCTGCTGGGATTACAGTCCTGTGCCGCTGGGCTGGGCCCACACTCTTGCTTTTAAAAAAAAAAGTTTACCTGTGGCCCTGCCTAGCTTAAGTCAATAGGACTGCTATATTCTCAGCAATAGCCCATTACCTGCAGAAGAACTAATAGGCCCAGAAATACAAGTTACCCTGAAGTCCCTGAAGGGACATTTTGACCTTTATACCAACCAAAGATTCTGGGTCAGAAAGAGACAGGATTTCATAGGTTCTGACTCCTTCCTAGTCACTGGAACCTTCCTTATCACATCACAAGGGAGCAAGACTTCTAGGGTGGACAACTGCATCTTCCCAATTTCAGAGTGGGGGTGGTGTCCAAATTCATCGAGTTTCAACCCCCTTAAAAATCCCAGACTTTGTGAAAAATATGCTTTTTTGTCCAGAGACAGTTCAGGTCACTCCACGGCCACACTGTACTCATCTCTCTTATTTCATTTTCCCAGATAAACTACTTGTTGATCTGTATAACCCACCCAAAACCTTTGTGTGAGTTTGTAAAGAGCCAGCTGTCTTTAGGACCCAACACCTGCCTTGAGGCCCTGCAAGCCACTTTTGGCTGCAGCTCTGAGGGCGGCAGACATGCTACAATGTTCCGTGTCTCCACCAATTACTTTACTGATTAACTCCTATTATTTTCTCTGGTTACTTTTTCAGATCTGCCTTTTCTAAACTCTTACTCAACAACTTGGCCTGAGATAATTAAAAATTTCTGGTCAGGGCACACTGTGATGAAATTGGAAGGTCTTGATTGGAATCCATTTACCCACAGCCCTTTATGGGGTAAGAGCCTGAGGCTTACATTTTTGGTCTTTTTGGTGGACAGACATTGTCTTATGGCAGTTGAAGGCTTCCGGCCAGGTTACTCTGACATGCCTGGAGGCTGGTAATTATAAGTCCCTGAACACCCATGCCCTTTAGGGTAAAAAGACCACTTTGTCTTCCTTTTGCCCTCTCATCTTTACCTCTGGACCAGCAGAACATCATGGGACCTCACTCAGGGTTCAAATCAATGGGAACTCTAATGCACATTAAAGGTAAAAAGCATTTTTAATCTCTTTGGTTTAAAGTACTTCAATCTAAAACTCCTCTTCTTATACTGTATTACAGGATTACCTATAGGTTTCTTTGCTTCTTGATATCTGCCCATCTTAGGCTTGCTATCCTATTTGGGCCACTCGGACTTAAATGTTTGTTCTTTCTTTTCTTTTATTTAATTTTTTTTTTTAGTTGTACATGGACACAATACCTTTTTTAATTTTTATGTGGTACTGAGGATTGAATCCAGTGTCTTCCACATGCAAGGCGAGCACTCTACCACTGAGCTACAACCCCAGCCCAGTTGTTCTTTCTTTTTTTTGTATTCTGGGATTATGTTCTTAATAAATTTCTCTCTAAATGCCAGAGTGGGAGGGGGAAAGGTAGAGAGACTGAACAGACCAGCTAAAAAAAATCTCTGGGTCTTTTCAGGGATGCTCAAGAAGACCCTTTAGGTATTGCCTTAAGGACAATATAAACATTGCCCAAAGTGCAGGTAGGTCAGCTCCAAAATTTCAGAGCACCAAGCAAGCCAACATCAGGCCCAGGAATTGGGAACGTCAGGGGACACTCACTTTTCATAGATGCTCTTTTCTATCCAGATATAAAACATTGATAAAAGGGAAAAATCCCTGTTTCTTTTTCTTGAAAGCCTTTTTCTATGGTCTACCCTCTCCCCTGATCTCATAGGCTCTCATACTTTCTAAATGTCTTGATTGACTCTGATCTAATTCAAAAGTGCACTCTTGTCTAATATAAGTATTCTCCGTGTTTTTGTTTGTTTTTGATACTGATGACTGAACCCAGGGATGGTTTAACACTAACCTACATCCACAGACGTTTTTATTTTCACCCATTTATTTATTTATTTATAATTGTAAGTGGATACAATATCTTTATTTTTTTATCTTTATGTGGTGCTGAGGATTGTGAACCCAGTGCCTCAGCCATGCTAGGTGAGCACTCTATCACTGAGCCACAACACCAGCTCCCTTATTTATTTATTTATTTAGGGATAGGGTCTGGCCAAGTTGCTGGCTTTGAGCTTGGATCCTCCTGTATTGCCTCCCTGATCTGTTGTTTTTTTTGGGGGGGGGGGTGGATACTGGGAATTGAACTCAAGGGCACTGAACCACTGAGCCACATCCCCAGCTCTATTTTATATTTTATTTAGAGACAGGGTCTCAGTTGCTTACTGCCTCAATGTTGCTGAGGCTGGCTTTGAACTTGCAATCCTCCCGTCTCAGCTTCCCGAGCTCCTGGGATTACAGGCTTATGCCACCATTTCAGGCCTATGTATTCTTTTATTAGAGTAATTATAGCCATTTCATTTTGGGGAGGAAAAAACTCTGCTTTTTGGAGCTCCTGGTTTTTCTGGCAAATTGACCCTTCGTTCTATATGCCTATATTAATATAATTTTGTTCTGATTTGTTTTGTCTAACTGGAGTCTTTGGTTTTTTTGCCCTGTGTCTATCAAATTTTTCCCCTGCTATCTTTATTCTAAGGCCAGTTATTCAAGGGTTAACTCTCAAATTACCGGAAACTGAAAGAAAAGAGATCTTCCCCCTAAGAGGGCCCTATGGAGAGAAATTAACAGTGGTGATGATCAGAATGAATCTGCCCCCTGGAGGAGAAGTGGCCACCTGAACCTTTGATTTCAGTGTCCACAGTGGCTGACAGACTGTGCTCCAAACACCCACAGATGTACAAGCCTTCCCTGTGTCTGAGTCATATTGTAAAAGATATGGCAGGCTCTGAAGCTTTCTTTTGTCCCTACCTGTGGGAACCTAATACCTAGTAAAAAGCTATAAAATCTGTTTCCTGTATGTTTTTTGAGAGAGAGAGAATTTTAATATTTATTTTTTTAGTTTTCGGCAGACACAACATCTTTGTTTGTATGTGGTGCTGAGGATCGAACCCAGGCCGCACGCATGCCAGGCGAGCGCATTACCGCTTGAGCCACAGCTACAGCCCCAGCCCCTTCCTGTATGTTTTTATGCACAAATTGTATATTGTTTGTTGTGTCTATATAATTGTTTACTTGGTACCACAACTGGCTCATGAATAAGTGAGTACTCAAAAGTTAGGAAAATGAATCCAGATATCTTCTAGTTCATATGACTTAAATCTTTAAAAAAAAAAAAAAAAAAACCAAAGTTATTTTAAATTGGTTAAAAAGATAAAAATAAAATGTCTTTAAAATTACTAATTCATGTGTTTTTCTAGGTGGCCAACCAAGTCTCTATAAAATATGAAATGTGTAATGTCCATTGCTTTAGGATTTTTCTTTGATAGGAAAAGTATCTAAAATGTTAAATTAAATTTTTTTAGGATTTTTTTTTTTTTTTTTTTAAACAGGAAAATGACCTAAAATGGTAACTGTGCTTGCCTTGATTTTCTTGGTTAAATTAGGTTTAGGGGCTGGGGTTGTCACTCAGCGGTAGAGCTGAGACATTTAGAGCACGTGCAAGGCCCTGGGTTCAAGCCTCAGCACCACATAAAAATAAATAAATAAAATAAAGGTATTGTGTCCAACTACAACTAAAATATATATATAAACTTAGGTTTAATGTAAATGGGATAAAGAATTATAAATGTATTTGTTAGAGGAGGCATCTGATTAATTTGCAAGTCAAAATACTAAAACATCAATCGCTAAACATAAATTCTCATGTGTGGTTTTCTTTTCGGTTGATTTCTTTCTTTTTTGGTTTTTTTTTTTTGGTACCACTGAGCCACATCCCCACCCTATTTTGTATTTTATTTAGAGACAGGGTCTCGCTGAGTTGCTTAACACTAAGTTGCTTAATGCCTCACTTTTGCTGAGGCTGGCTTTGAACCTGTGATCCTCCTGCCTCAGCTTTCTGAACCACTGGTATTACAGGCATGTGCTACCAAGCCCAGCAATTCTAATATTTTTGGATTCTTGAATTTTGTAAAAAAAAAAAAAAAAAAAAAAATATATATATATTTGGATCTATGAATTGTGGATTTTTTTTAATATATATATTTTTAGTTGTAGATGAACACAATACCTTTATTTTGTTTATTTATTTTTATGTGGTGCTGAGGATTAAACCCAGTGCCTCACACTTGCAAGGCAAGCGCTCTACCACTGAGCTCCATTAAAAATATATTTATACAAAAATTATAGGTACAAACTGGGCATAGTGGTGAACTCCCAGTTACTTGGGAGTCTAAGGCAGGAGGATTGAAAGTTTGAGGCCAACCTGGGCAACCTAGAAAGACCCTGAGTCAAAATAAGAAGGGATAGGGATGTAGCTCAGTGGTAGAGCACCCCTGGGTTCTATCATGAGTAACACACATACACAGTTATAGGGATATTTTTTGGTAAGAAAAAATAAAAAAAATAAAGGGAGATATTTCTGGGTGAAAAGCATTTTATATGATAAAGTAATATTTTTTACCTAAAGTTCAAGATGGGGGAAAAAAAGAAGAAAACAGGTTAAAAGTAAGGAGGTAAACAAGTTGTAAAATATCTAAGTTTCAAAAAGTTTGTAGAAGTTAAATCTTGGAAAAATTCTGTGTGTTATTAAGTAGGCTACAATTAACATACCTAAAATAATTTAAGGGGTTTTCTATGGTCAAAATTTAGTGTACTAATATAAAAACCAAAATGTTTCTATATCTTAAAAATCATAGGAGTGGAGTTTGTGGCTCAGTGGTAGAGCGCTTGCCTAGCATGTGTGAGGCACTGGGTTCAATTCTTAACACAACATAAAAATAAATCAATAAAATAAAGGTCCATCGACATCTAAAAAATATTTAAAAAAATAAAAAAAAAATCATGGGGATTTCTTAAAACATTGATCTGCTCTTAGTTATCAAGATAATTCATTGTGTCTATTAGGTTTCATTTCATAGAAAAAAAGTCATAAAGGAATTAGAGTTTGCTTAAGTAAGTCTTTTTAAAAAATATTTAATTTCTTTTAGTTAGAGGTGGACACAATGTCTTTATTTTACTTTATGTGGTGCTGAGGATTGAACCCAGTGCCTCACGCATTCTAGGCGTGCGCTATACCTTTGAGGCACAACCCCAGCCCTAAGTCTTTTAAATGATTGCTTCATAACTCTGGTTAAATTCTTATGCTATGGGCTGGGGATGTGGCTCAAGCGATAGCGCGCTCACCTGGCATGCGTGCGGCCCCAGATTCGAGCCTCAGCACCACATACAAACAAAGATGTTGCGTCTGCCGAAAACTAAAAAATAAATATTAAAAAAATTCTTAAGTTATTACAAATACATTTGATACTCTAAGTATATGTGACTAGAGTCATGTGTACATCTGAGGATTAGATATGTATATCTGAGCTTTGTCTAAATGTTATGTAAGAGTTTATGAAATTAAAGCTGTATAAATTTAATCTAAATTAGAAGAACCAATAAGTGTTCTCTTCTGTACAATGTACCTTTGTATCTGGAACTTAAACATGTAGAAGGGTAAATAAAACTTGGCATTTCTGCCCTTTGTATTTGGTCTGCATATGTTTGCTTTGATTGGAAAATCACTTTATTTATTGTACATAAGAGATATACTTGTGGACTGGGATTGTGGCTCAGTGGTAGAGTGCTTGCCTGAGGCACTGGATTTGTCCCCAGCACCACATAAAAATAAATAAAGGTACATCTACAACTAAAAATATTTTTTTAAAAAAAGAGAGATATACTTGTACATCAGGTAATAAGTCTTTGTGGCTATTAGCATTGTTTCCTAAACTTACAAGAAGTCTAGAACTATCCTTTGATTTTTTTTTTCAGTGCTACATATGCTTATTATTACAATTATCCTACAACGTGGATTCTAAAAAGTTAAAACTAAGTTAAGGGCTGGGGTTGTGGCTCAGTGGTGGAGCGCTTGCCTAGAATGGATGAGGCACTGGGTTCAATCCTCAGGACCACATAAAAATAAATAAATAAACAAGCAAACAAATGAATAATAAAGGTTAAATTATTTTAAGAAAAACTTAGTTACCATAAAGACATCTCTTTAACTATGAAGCTGATTATTACTAGCATCTTTGTATATTAAGTGTATTTACATTCTCTGAGTGTTTAAATCTTTTAAAATGTAAAGCTTAAGAAAACATTTTACCAAGCTGGTATTCTTCAAACTAAGACTGTTTATAGCAATAGTCTTTTTCAGGCTTATATAAAAATAGCAGATTTCGTTTGGGCTCTATTTATGTCATCTAATGTTTCATAACTACATAAAAGTAACTTGTTACCCATAAGTTATATAAAAAAAATTGTTACTCTTTACACTAAGGTTCTGTCTCTTGCCCTATTCCATATTGGAATGGTCCTGGTAGGCTAAAATTAAACTTGTTTAAAGCTCTGTTCAAAAGGATTTTTAACAAAAAATAAATCTCGCAATGGATTTTTATATGTGACTAAGTTGACAAGTCATCTATGGGGGTTTTTGTTTTGTTTTGTTTTTGGTAGTGGGGATTGAACTCAGGGGCACTCAACCACTGAGCCACATCCCCAGCCCTATTTTGTATTTTATTTAGGAATAGGATCTCACTGAGTTGCTTAGTGCCTTGCTATTGCTGAGGCTGGCTTTGAATTCGAGATTCTCCTGTCTTAACCTCCTGTGCCACTGGGATTATAGTCATGGGCCACCTCACCTGGCTGTTTATGGGTCTATTTATTTATTTATTTATTTAAAAGGTTCCCCTTTTTTTTCAGTTGTAGTTGGACACAATACCTTTATTTATTTATTTATTTATATGTAGTGCTGAGGATCGAACCCAGGACCTTGAACGTGCTAGGCGAACACTCTACCACTGAGCCACACTACCTCAGCCCCATGTTTATGGGTTTTTTAAAAAATTTTTTTTAGTTGTTGATGAACCTTTATTTAATTAATATATTTATAGGTGGTGCTGAGAATTGAACCCAGTGCCTCACACATGCTAGGCAAGCACTCTACCACTTAACTACAATCCCAGCCCTATATATGGGTTTTTGATGCTAGAGATTGAACCCAAGGGCTCCTTACCCTGAGCTGCATCCCCAGTTATCCTTATTTTATGACATCCCCACTAAGGTGCTGAGGCTTGCCTCAAACTTGCAGTCCTTCTGCCTCAGTCTCTCAAGTGAGTGATATTACAGGCATGTAATATCAGGCATGTACCATCCTGGCATCTCTGGGTTTTTGTGGAGGCTAAATAGTTATAAAAGATATATTAGTGTTATTAAAGTATTTTTATGTGGTGCTGAGGATCAAACCCAGTGCCTCACATGTGTGAGGCAAGTGTACACACTGAGCTACAGCCCCTAGAAGTACTACTTCTAATAGAATAACCTGAGTTAATTTGAGATAATAAGCCATCACTCATGTATAGGACAGATAGGAGATAATACTGACTCCTAGTACTAATGCTGACCTCAATTAAATGGGAGGGTAATTGTAAAATTATAGACATTAAAATTAAACCCATTATGTCCACTTCAAGACAGGTGAAACTGGCCTTCTGGGTGTTTAAAACCAAGGCTTAAAAGATCAAAGCCAAGGAAGTAAAAAGGCTAAGAAAAAAAAAAAAAAAGCCTATATTTTAGCCTTTGCTTTCTAGGTGAAACAGGACCCTGGAAACAATAGGACCCCTGTGAGGGCCCTACAACTCCAGGTGAGTCAACCAACCTGATTCGGGGGATTTTGAGAATCCTAAACAGAAAGCCAACTAATGTATGTTCTGCAAAGAGTGTCTTTGGGGAGGAAAATATCCTTAATACTACAAAGGGAAGTCACCTATGGTCAACAAGATCCTGGCAGATGGCTCACTGACAGACAAAAAAAGTGGAGGGCTTCTCAAAAGTTCTCAAAAGTAACTTCTGAGAAGTCTCAGCTTATCTGAAAGGTTGGGGGAAAAAATTAATTTTTGACCAACATAGGAGTCACGTATTTAGTCATAAACACTCATTAGGAAAGTATAACCAAAGCACAGTCAGATATTGTTGCTTTAAAGAAGATGACAATGATTCTTTAGTTTTAATATTTTTTAGTTATACATGGACACAATATCTTTATTTTGTTTATTCATTTTTATTTTGTGCTGGGGATTAAACCCAGTGCCTCATATGTGTGAGGCAAGCACTCTGCCACTCTGCCACTCAGCCACAACCCCAGCCCAACAATGATTCTTTTAATGAAACTTGTGATGTATGCTTATGTCAGCCCTATCAGAAGTAAGCATAGGCTAAGAGGTCATAAAAGAAGGGTTCTTGTGTAGGAATGCCTGACAGTATACAAAAGACTGCCAGAATCACAAGTTTGTCCTAAGTCAATTTGAGCTTATTCTCACAAACTTGCCAATCTTCCTAACCTCCTACAAAGATGGACTCATTGATATATCTTGACAACTCTGCTAATAACTACAGAAACTTTTTTTTGTTTATTTTTTATTTATTTTTCCCAAATAAACTTCTGCTTGTTACTAGACAAGTACTCTACCACTGAGCTACACCTTCAGCCCCCCACAAACATTAAATGACATCCACTCATAAATTAATGCCATGTCAGACCCTACCTTAAGCTTTTATGAGCTACTGTCTTTGTAGTTTTCAGGGACTGACTGATTTAAAAAATTTATTTTTATGCTACTTATTGCAGAAAAATAATGCTTTTCTGTCTTTATCATTGTATAAGCATGATCCCTCCCTTACATATGTCTTGTCTGGTTGCCTACCAGCTGCTAGTATAAAATGGTCCTAACATCCTGATGCTAAATACCCTTAACTGCCCATGCCCCACCTGACAGTGAACAAGAACTTAAGGTCACATCTCCGAACATTGCCCCCTCTCAGCAAAAAGCAGCCAAAATGAGTTGGTGACCAGTTAGCCTAAAAGAATTAAGGGACCTAAGTCCTTGAGGGGAAAAATGTTAGGTAACAGACAGTGGTGGGAATATAAGGTTAAGGGATAATTCTATAGACTGAGCCTAATGTGGTTTCTTTTTAAAAGCATCTTATCTGCCCTCCTGTCCTGGCTTAAGTCAATAGGATTCTCAGCAAACTACCTGTTATCTGCAGAAGAAATTCAGGTCCAGAAAGTCTCCTCCCTGCAGATAAGAAGAATACAACTTACCCTGAAGGGGGGACATTTATGATTTTTATATCAACCAATGATTTCAGGACTCAAAAAGACAAGGATTTCACAGATTTTGGCTCCTTCCTCAGCCCTGGAACCTTCCATATCACATCAGAAGGGAGCAAGACTTCCTATGTCCAACATCTGCATCTTCCTGATTTTGGATTGTGAAGGGTTTCCAAATTCAGTAGTTTGAAATCCTTTAAAACTCCCTGGCTCTGTGAACAGTATACCACCCTCTCGGGAGGTATATGCTTATATCGTTATGCTTATCTCTGTTATTTCATTTTCCCAAGTAAACTTCTGCTTGTTACTCAGACCAGCTTGAAATCCTTCCTATGGGTTCACAAAAAACTGGCAGTCTTTAGGATCCAGTGCCTGCTTCATGGCTCCACAGCTGCTTTTCAGAGCAGTAGCTCATGGAGTGGTCTGGTCCCACACTACAACAGTGACACCAAAGACCTTCATTCCCTTCTAGGCTAGTAGTGAAGCAAAGGCAGAGCTCTGTCACAACAGTGAACCTACTTTGGAATATTGGGGTGATAGTTGGACCTGGTGAACTTGGAAAGGAGGAAAAAATCAGTTAATAAATACAGCTATTGAGTGATTTGTAAACTACTATGGAGAAGGCAGAGGCTATAGACCTGGGTTTGAATTCCATCTGAAGTGGATTCACTGTGTTTGCTTTGGGTCACCAAATAGTTCTGGGTGTAGAGGAAGCAAATTTATCACATTGCCTGGCTTTTCATCCGCCTGGACTTCCATACCAGAGGCAGAGATTTAACAATCAAATCACAAAAAGTGTAATGCTAACAAAGAGTATATGGTAGCAAAGCAATAGTTAGGAGACGAGCAAAATTTGGTAGTCTGGCCGCCTGACTTTGAATATTGACTGTGTCTATGACTTTGCTTCTTTGTGGTGTCACTTCTGGTAAAAACAGTAATCTTACTGGACCAGGACCCTAGGCTTATGACCTCAATTTAACTGTAAATACTTTGAGAAAAGCCCTGTCTCCAAACACAGTCACAGTGAGGGTTAGGGCTTCAATGAATCAATTTTGAGAGAACACATTCAATTCATAACAAACTTCTAAGCACTTGTGAAATTAGTTTGAGCAGTATGCAAAAAACACTTGGAATAACATCTGGCCCATAGTAAGCTTGCAGAGTGCAGTGGCTCGTACCTGTAATCCCAGTGACTTGGGAGGCTCAAGCAGGACTGCAAGTTTGAGACCAGCCTCAGCAACTTAGTGAGATCCTGTCTCAAAAAAGGGCATGGGATGTAGCTCAGTTAACAAAGTTACCCAGGGTTCAATCCCCAGTCCCAGTAAATAAATTAGCTTGCAAGGAGTGTTCAGGTGACACCATAAAAAATTAAAGAGGGGATGGGCACTGATGAGCAGGAGAGGAGTGTAGAGAGCATTAAGAAAGTGGTCATAGCCAGGCATGGTGGCATACGCCTGTAATCCCAGCAACTCAGGAGACCAAGGCAAGAGGATTGCAAGTGCAAAGCCAGCCTCAGCAATTTAGCAAGGCCTTTAGCAACTGAGTGAGACTGTCTCAAAATAAAATAGGGCTGGAGATGTGGCTCAGTGGTTATAGCAACCCTGGGTTCAATCCCTGGTATGGGGGGGGGGGGAAGGTGTCAAGCTAAGCTTACTTAAGGAAGCAATAGGGAATCAAGACCTAAAGGAAATCTAAGAGAGCTACACAACAATCCTGGGGAAATAGTGGTTCTTATGAGGGAGCAGCTAATGCAAATGTCCTGAGGTAGGAAAGAACTGAACTCTAAGATGAAGAAATGAGGCAGGGGTTAGATGAATCGGGGCTTATTGATTGTGGGAAAATATTGGTCTTCATTCTGGGATCAATGTCATTATTTGACTATAAAAAGCTTGAGGGAATAAAAACTGGTAGTAAAAGAGCCCAGCCCAGGAGTTTGAAAACTTGAGTTTGAATCTGGACTCCTTGACGAGATATGAATCCTTGTGAACACTTCCTCGCCGTGGGTAATGAGTTCCCACAACTGTTTTCAGAGGTATAGTAAAAATGCTTCTCTCCTAGGAGTGTGTGAAGACTTAAGGATGTGTGCCGCATATTCCTATGTCCTACCCCAAGCTCCCTAGGTGGTTATTCTGATGTAGGTGTGTTAGCGTTCTGTTGCTGTTATCAATATACCTGACCAAAACAACTTAGAAGAGGGAAAGTTTATTTGGGCTCATGGCTTCAGAGGTTCAGTCCATGAACAGTTGGTTTTATCATTCAGGGCCCTAGGTGACGCAGAACATCATGGCAGAGGTTAGCTGCTCAGATCGTTACATCCAGGAAGGAGAAGAAAGCAGGGAAGGGGCTTCAAGGAAGAGGACCCCTTCCATGACACACACCCCAGTGACCCACCTCCTCTAGCCTTATCCTCCTGACCTATGATTACCATCAGTCAGTTCATCCAATCTAGGATGGATTGATTAGGTTACAGGTGTCATAATCTGATCATTACAACTCGGAATACTCTTGCATTAATTAGCACAAGAGCTTTGGGAGAATACCTCATATCCAAACCATAACATAGGGGTCTTTTAAACTTCACTTGGAGAAACATCACTCTAGGGAGTGATAGGAGGAAGAGTCCTCAGTAAACAGGGAAGTAAGAACATAATTCTGGGTTTTCAACAAGCCCAGCCTACCTGGCTCTCCACTCTTCATGGAGCTGGGTACCTATTGGGACCAACCAGGCACTTCCTTACTATTTCCCTTGGGAAGTGCCTTAGGTGGGATTTACCCCACCCCAGCAACTGGTCTTTGTTTCACAGAAAGACTCAGAGCTGTCATGGACCAGAATGGGGCCAGAGCTCAGAATCAGTAGGCTGAGTACTCTGACAAAACAGGTGCTGGCTCTGGTCTCAAGGAAGTTCTGTAGGGATGAGAGAAGATATAGGTACAATCTGAGCTCAGGTTGTACCTATGAGCTCAAGAGTTCTGGTCCCTGTGGGGCTGGCCCAGGCAATAGAAAGTCTGGGAGGTTCCAGATCAGTAGAGCAAGAATCTAACAATTTAAAACAAGTTAAACACCTGGGTTAAAGTCGATGTTGCCTGAGTTACTAGCTGTGTGACTATGGGCAAGTTACTTCACTCTTGGAACCTCAGTTTATTCATCTATAAAATGGGGACAGTACTCTATCAGGAAGCAGTGACAGAGTTAAATGAGGTAACATTCTCAGCAAAGTGTCTAGCTCTGAAAAGACTGAACAATTGAGAGGAGTAATTCTTGTCTCATCCAATCCTCACCAAACCCCATGAGGTAAGTACTATTTTTACCTCCATTTTTCAGATGAGAAAACTGAGGTTCTAAGACATGCAGTAAACCACACAAAGTTTGCATCAGCTGGGAAGTGATGGAGGCAAGATTTGAAGCTGGTCATTCTGGCTTCAGAGGCTGTACACTAAGCCACAATGCTGTATTGTTCCTCTGGACCTTGGTTCCTTTATCTGTGAAAAGAATTTTTCTCATGGTGTTGACATGAAGGGTAAGTGGGTTAATGCATGTAAACAGAGCTTAGGATAGTGCCTGGTATTTGGCAAGTGCTTAGTAAATGTGCAAGTGTTGTACTACTATGTGCTCCCCGTCCCCAGTCTGCTATCATTTTTTGAAAGGGGGAAACTTTATCAGGCAGATTCTCCAGAGATGGCCTGATAGGGATAGTGAGTGCATCATCCAGAGATGAGGAGGGATCCCTGGAAACCAGGAGGAATTTGAGCCATCTGGTAAGGCTAGAATCCAAATCCTTTAGCTCACCTTTAAGCCTTGGAATTCAATGAGAAAAGTGAACCAAGCTGAGGGTTAAATGGAGTTGTGTGATATTGGGGCCAAAGGGAAGGTGCAGAACGAACCTGGGGAAGCAGGCCTCAAGTGAAGGATTGGTGTGATTTGGAACAACCAGGAAAAGTCTGGGAACTGGCATGGTACAGAAGCCATGGGAATTTCTTTAGTAGGACACAGGGAGCATCACACAATACCTGTGGGAGAAGACTGGCTGCATGGGTGAGGGGCAGGGCAGTGAGTAGGAATTAGGCAGTGTCTACAAAGAGAAACCTTTCCTAGAATAAGGGTCCCTGAGCCTCTTGATATTTCTCCCAACACCCTCTTCGGTCAGCTCCATCCTCCTCAATCCCAGTGTCATAACTTAGAAGCCACCAACCTCTGAGACATACAGCAGAGGAGGAAATGGGCCTAAAAACAAGCCCTGATGTCACTGAGATTTCATAGTAAGTTACCCACAGGGCAGAAGTAGAGCCTTGGCACACCTGGCTCTCCCTTCTGGGTCTCCCCCCCCCCCCCCCAGCTGCAGCTGCTGAGCTCTCTTTAAGTGGATCTGTTATAATCCTCTTCCCTTCATCCTCCCGGGAGGATGAGCTGGTGTTAAGACCAGTGCAGCTGTTAATCCTATTTCCTTGCAACCATGATCCCAGGAGCAGCTGGATAGATGGTATCTGGGCTCTGGACCAGAAATTAAGGACCCCAACAAGACCTTTTGTTCCATGAGGCCTCACTAGATCAGAGAGAACTCGGAAAGGTTTCTAACTGCTAGCATAGCTCAGGTTGCCTGTAGAGAGAAAGATCCCCATTACCAGAGTTATGAGAACAGGAGCCCAATAGGGATTCCAGAGCAGAGGGTGGACCAGGATTCCTGTCTGGGGTGGAGTCCTTTGCAGCTGTGCAAGGCCAGAATTATCTGAACAGTTGCTTCTCTGCGAGTTAACTAACTAGAGAGGAAAAACAACACACATATGGGGGACCTATCTCTTCCAGGCAGTGCCAACCACCACATTTAGCTCATTGGCTCCTCCCTCTTCTAGGCCCAGTACTGTATTCCTTGGGCCTTTGGAGAACTTTAAACCACGCCCACTCTGGTTACCCTGCAGCCTTCCACAGGACTCTGCATCTTGGCACAGCCCTAGACACTGAGCTGAGGAAGGAAGATGATGAGACAGACGGAACATAGACATTCTAGTAATGCCACAGGGTTTGGAAAAGCCTAGAAGTTAGGGAGTGAAGTGTAAATGGACCTTTTGTGACCCCAGCTCCTCTTTGAGTCCCTCTGAGATGGATACCTGGTTCATTCATACCCTTAATGAGCAGATCACAGAGGAAACAACAGACTATCAGAATTAGGAATGGTTGACAGGGAGGATATGGGAGCCCCACGGTTTGGGCAGAGTAACCAGGTGGGAAATGCAGATAAGTTAGGGTTCCCTCTGAAGCTTTGCTGAGGAGAGAGACCTTAAGGAATAGAAGAAGAATGTGGCTTTGGTCTAACCTTGCTTCTCTTGCAGAGAAGCCCTGCCCGCCATGGAGGTGGAGGCTGCGGAAGCCCGATCCCCAGCCCCAGGCTACAAGCGCTCTGGCCGACGCTATAAGTGCCTGTCCTGTACCAAGACATTTCCAAATGCTCCCAGGGCAGCACGCCATGCTGCCACACATACACCTGCAGACTGCCCAGAGGAAGTGGCCGAGGTGAAGCCAAAGCCAGAGTCAGAACCCAAGGCAGAGGAAGCCAGTGGAGACAAGGTGTCAGGCTCAGCAGCTAAGCCTCGGCCCTATGCATGCCCGCTGTGCCCCAAGGCCTACAAGACTGCACCAGAGCTGCGCAGCCACAGTCGAAGCCACACGGGTGAGAAGCCCTTCCCGTGCCCAGAGTGTGGCCGCCGCTTCATGCAGCCCGTGTGCCTGCGGGTGCACCTAGCCTCACATGCTGGTGAGCTGCCCTTCCGATGTGCACACTGCCCCAAGGCTTATGGGGCTCTGTCCAAGCTGAAGATCCACCAGCGCGGTCACACGGGAGAGCGGCCCTATGCTTGCGCCGACTGTGGCAAGAGTTTCGCGGACCCTTCGGTGTTCCGCAAGCACCGGCGCACGCACGCTGGGCTTCGACCTTACGGCTGTGAGCGCTGTGGCAAGGCCTACGCCGAGCTCAAGGACCTCCGCAACCACGAGCGGTGAGCCGTTTGTCCATGGGTGGGAAAACCATTGCCACTGCTGTAACCAGTGGGGCCTGGGGTTGAGTTTCAAAAAACAAAATGAGTCAATGGGAAGGTGGGCCTGGGCACGTGGGCGAAGTTGGTGTCCCTGGTTAGGCAGGGGATGGGTTTGGGGGACAGGGCAGAACACCTGGAGATGGAACCCTGAAGGAAGATGGCATTGGATTGGCCTAGCAGGTAGGACACAGCTGGAAAGGGGCGGGGTGTTCAGTGGAGCCTGGTTGTGCATAGGGCCTGGTCCAGGGCTCTTTGGTGTGCGTCTGGAAGTTTCTTTCTAGGGTGGAGCCCTGTGTGACTCCTGGGGATTGGGAGGAAGCCCCCCCAGGCCCCTCAGTTAGTCTAGAGAGACAAAAGGATTCTGTCACCTTCCTGGGTCTGTCACCTTCATGTCTGGTCTTCCATACTCCCACAGGTCCCACACCGGTGAACGACCCTTCCTGTGCTCTGAGTGCGGGAAGAGCTTCTCCCGCTCATCTTCCCTCACCTGCCACCAGCGTATTCATGCGGCCCAAAAGCCCTATCGCTGCCCGGCCTGTGGTAAGGGCTTCACGCAGCTCAGCTCCTACCAGAGCCATGAGCGCACTCACTCTGGTGAGAAGCCCTTCCTCTGCCCACGTTGTGGCCGCATGTTCTCTGACCCCTCGAGCTTCCGGCGCCACCAGCGGGCTCACGAGGGTGTGAAGCCTTACCGCTGCGAGAAGTGTGGCAAGGACTTCCGGCAGCCGGCAGACCTGGCCATGCACCGGCGGGTGCACACAGGCGATCGACCCTTCAAGTGCCTGCAATGCGACAAGACATTTGTGGCATCTTGGGACCTCAAGCGGCACGCTTTGGTGCACTCTGGCCAGCGGCCCTTCCGCTGTGAGGAGTGTGGGCGAGCCTTTGCTGAGCGTGCCAGTCTCACCAAGCACAGCCGTGTGCACTCTGGTGAGCGCCCTTTCCACTGTAATGCCTGCGGAAAATCCTTTGTGGTATCATCAAGCCTCAGGAAGCACGAACGGACCCATCGAAGCAGTGAGGCTTCTGGGGCTACTCCCCAACAGGAGCTGGTAGTGGGACTGGCGCTGCCTGTTGGCGTTGCGAGTGAAGGCTCTGCCGCCCCAGTAGCAGGTACAGGGCTAGGGGACCCTCCAGCAGGACTGCTAGGGCTGCCCCCAGAGTCAGGTGGTGTGATGGCCACACAGTGGCAAGTGGTTGGCATGACTGTGGAACATGTGGAGTGCCGGGATGCTGGTGTTGGGGAGGCTCCCAGTTCCTTGGGAGGGACGGGAGAGGTGGGAGGTGAGGAAGTTGATGAGAAGCCACCACAGTTTGTATGTAGAGAGTGCAAGGAGACCTTCACCACCCTGACATTACTGCGAAAGCATGAGCGGTCACACCCAGAACTCCGGCCCTTCCCTTGCACCCAATGTGGCAAGAGCTTCTCAGACAGGGCTGGGCTGCGCAAGCACAGTCGCACCCACAGCTCTGTGCGCCCCTATGCCTGCCCCCACTGTCCCAAGGCTTTCTTGAGTGCCAGTGACCTTCGCAAGCATGAACGCACCCACCCTGTACCCATGGGAACCCCCACACCCTTGGAACCCCTTGTGGCTTTGCTAGGAATGCCTGAAGAGGGGCCAGCCTGAAACTGGTGGCTCTCTCTACCACATTCCCTGGAGCTCAGCCTGGACAGGGTGCCTCCTGAACCGATTTGTACCCAGCTCACTCCATAGACTCCAGATCCCTGCCCCTAGGCAACTAGCTCACCTGTTACCTAAGAGAGCTGGGGATAGTGGAGACCAGCAGCATCTGTGACAGGGTTCTCTCTGAGTAACACTCATTAAAGCATTCACTTTGACACTGGGTTGTCTTCTGTGTTCTGGTTGGGGGTGAGTGGGTTGGGAGTTTGGGCACCAGATAAGATCCAGTGATGAAGCCTGGCCTGACAGATTAGAAACTAAAAGGGCCTTTGGATGCCTCATATCCTAAAGTATGTTTGGGGATGTATTATGACAAAGGATTCCCTGGCCAAGTACATACAGGAAATTTCCTGTGCCTTTCGTGGGAATCCTTGGTTATTAAAAGTTGTATTAGATTTGTGGGGAAGGGGGATATTAGGGATTGAACCCAGGGGTACTCTACCACTGAGATCCCCAACCTTTTTATTTTTTAATATTATTTTTAATTTTTTTAAAAATTTTTTTGAGACAGGGTTTTGCTAAGTTTTGCTGAGGCTGGTCTTGAACTTGAGATTCTCCTGCTGCAGCCTCCCAAGATAGTAGACTACAGGAATGTGCCCCCATACCCAGATGATTAAGTTTTATTAAAAGGCATTAAATACTGCAATGAGTAAATCTATTTAGCTTTGTTTAGCCAATACTTATGACCATGAAACTGAGTAGTTCTCTTATCCTTTTATAGATAATAAACTGAGGCAAATATTATGTTAGAAAGTATACTTGGAGGAAAAAAGGGTTTCCATTCACAACAAAACCCATAAACTACAAAGGAATAAATCTCACAAGAAATGTTCAGAACCTATAAAAGAAAATGATATATCTGGCCTAAAGGACAAAATTTAAGTAAATGGGTACATACTATGTACCTGAATGAAAAAAGTCATTATTAAAAGATGTTAATTCTGGGGGCTGGGGTTGTAGCTTAGTGGTAGAGCGCTTGCCTTGCATACATGAGGCCCTGGGTTTGATCCTCAGCACTACGTAAATAAATAAAAAGTTAAAAAAAGATGTTAATTCTGGGCTGGGGTTGTGTCTCAGTGGTAGAGTGTTTGCCTAGCATGTGTGAGGCACTGGGTTCGATTCTCAGCAACACATAAAAATAAATAAATAAAGGTAATGTGTTCATCTACAACTAAAAAAAAAGTGTAAATTCTCACCAGGTGTGGTGACACACACCTGTCATCCCAGTGGCACTGGAGGTTGAGACAGGAGGAGGTGCTAAGCAACTCAGTGAGACCCTGTCTCTAAATAAAATACAAAATAGGGCTGGAGATGTAGCTCAGGGGTCAAGTGCCCCTGAGTTCAGGCCCATACCAAAAAAAAAAAAAAAGTTAATTCTCCGTAATTTAATCCTTGAATTTATTGCCATCCTAAGGACTGTTTTAACAGAATTTGAAAATTTGTAGCTCATATGCAGTGGTGTGTGTGTGTGTGTGTGTGTGTGTGCTGGAGTTTCAACTCAGGGCTTCAAACATGCTGAGCACATACTTTATCATTGAGCTACATTCCCAGCCCATGATACTGTTTTTTTTGGTTTTGTTTTTAAATGGTAGAGGTGGCATATTTGACATACTAGATAATCAAACACCAATGCACTGGAGTAAAAACACAGGAGATATATATATATATATATATATATATATATATTGTAGATGGACACAATACCTTTATTTTATTTATCTATCTTTATGTGGTGCTGAGCCTTGAAACACAGGACCTCACACATGCTAGGCAAGCTGAGCTACAACCCCAGCCCAAAACACAGGATATTACTGGCACAAAATCAACAAATGGAGTGAGAAAGAAGGTTTAGAAATAGCCTTGAATATTTCTGCGAATTTAATTTATGATCAATGTAATTGTTTGAATTAGTGGAGGGGAAAGTGACTAATAGGTTTCCTTGAAAGATAACTAATATGAGGCCCTAGGCTCAATCCCTAGTCTCTAAGACTGCAAAAGAAAGGAAGAAAGGGGGAAAAATGGCATGCAGATACCACATATGCTAGTCAACAGATAACCTTGGGTAACCAAGGATAACATGGGTCTCACCTACGTTTAGGAAAGATCCACAGTTCTTAGCCCAGACAACCCACTCCTTTTCTGACACTCCAGGTACTCCATATCCTAGTCCAAGCTCCCTGAGGACACACACTAAGAATTATTTTAACAGCTTCATTTAGATGTAATTCACGTACAATAAAAATTAACCCATCTAAAGCATACAGCTGTTTTTCACTTTATTCACAGTGTCAGGCAGCCATTACAATCTAATTCTAGCATACTTTTATCCTCCTAAAAGAAACTATACCCACTATTGCTTATTCCTTATTCCTCCCTGCCACAATACCACAAGCCCCAATCAATCATTGATCCACCTTCTTTCTATGCATTTGCCTATTCTGGACATTTCAAGTAAATGTGGTCTTTTGTGACTGACTTCTTTCACTTAGCCTTATGGTTTCAAGGTCTACTCATTTTGTAGTTTTATCACTACCTTATTATTTTTGTCAAATAATGTTCCATTGTATGAATATATATATTATTTATCCATTCATTAGTTGATGGATTTGGGGGTTATTTCCATTTTGGGCCATTGTGAGTAATGCAGCTATAAACATTTCACGTACAGATTTTTGTGCAGATGTGTTTTCAGTTCTCTAGTATATATATTAGGAATTGCTGGGTCATATGGTAACTCTATGTTTAACTATCTGAAGAAATGTCAGGCTGTTTTCCAAACTGGTTTACATTCCCATTAGCAAGGTTTGAGTGTTCTAATTTCTCTACATTTTCACTAACACTTGATCTTTTTTTTTTTTTTTTAGAGAGAATTTTTTTAATATTTATTTATTTTTTTTTAGTTTTCAGTGGACACAACATCTTTTTTATTTTTTTTTAATGTGGTGCTTAGGATCGAACCCAGTGCCCTGTGCATGCCAGGCGAGTGTGTTACCGCTTGAGCCACATCCCCAGCCCAACACTTGTTCTTGTCTGTCTTTTTTATTATAGTTATTCTACTGTGTGAGAATATCATGATTTTGATTTGTGTTTCTCTGATTGCATGTGATGTTGAGCTTATATATTTATTGGTCATTTAGATAAATGTCTAGTCTAGCCTATTTTTTTTCTTATTTTTTTTAGTTATAGATGGACACAATATCTTTATTTTTGTTTTTGTTTATTTTTATGTGGCGCTGAGGATGGAACCCAGTGCTTCACATGTGTGAGGCAAGTGCTCTGCCACTGAGCCACAATCCCAGACCAAGTCTAGCCTATTTTTAAATTGGGGGTTTTTGTCTTTTTATTGGTAAGAGGTAAGTTCTTTCTGTGTTCTAAGTACAGTTTCATTATGATTTGTAAAATGTTTTCCCATTGTATGAGTTGTTTTCACTTTTATGCATGCATATGCGTGTGTGTATGCGTGTGTGTGTGTGTGTGTGTGTGTGTGTTATGTGTGTGAACTGAACCCAGGGACATGCTACCACTGAGCTGCATCCCCAGCCCCCTTTTTTTTTTTTTTTTTTTTTTTTTTTTTTAAATGTTTATTTTTTAGTTTTAGGTGAACACAATATCTTTATTTTACATTTATGTGGTGCTGAGGATTGAACCCAGTGCCTCTTGCATGCTAGGCAAATGCTCTACCACTGAGCCACAACCCCAGGCCCATCCCCAGCCCCCTTTTTAAGTCAGGGTTGAGTTGCTGAAGCTGACCTTGAACTTGAGGTCCTCCTGTATTACCTCCTGAGTTGCTGGTATTACAGGCATACACCACCATGCCTGGCTGAGTATTGCCATCTTAAGAATATTAAATCTTCTCACCCATGAGATGTTTTTTTCATTTAGTCAGATTTTTTTTTTTTTTTGTATTTTTTTTTTTTTTTTTTTGTATTTTTTTTTTTTTTTTTGTACCAGGGGCACTTAACCACTGGGCCACATCCCCAGCCCATTTTTGAATTTTATTTAGAGACAGGGTCTCACTGCTGGCTTTGAACTCTCAATCCTCCTGCCTCAGCCTCCCAAGTCACTGGGATTACAGGTATGCACCACTGTACCCTACTAGTTAGATCTTTAATTTCTTCTTATTTTTACCTTTTAATGTAGTGCTGAGGTTAGAACCCAGTGCCTCACATGAGCGAGGCAAGCGCTCTGCCACTGAGCCACAACCCCAGCCCAGATCTTTAATTTTTTTCAATAGTATTTTATAGTTTTCAGTATATAAATTGTATACTCCTTTTGCTAATTTTATATCAAAGTGTTATATTTCTTTTGTTGATATTACAAACTGTGTATTTCATTTTTGGATTGTTTATTGCTAGTGATGAGAAATACAATATATTTTTGTATACTATTCTTGTGTTCTATAGCCTTGCTGAACTTGTTTATTAGCACTAATGGTTTTGTTTTTTTGTTTTTTTTGTGTGTGTGTATGTCCCTGAGAACTTTCTGTATACGAGATCATGTTATCTGTAAATGGATCTTCCTTTTCAATCTGGATGCCTTTTATTTCTTTTTCTTGTCTAATTTTCCAAACTAAAACTTTCATATGTGTTAAATAGAAGTGGTGGGAGTAGATGTCCTTGTTTTGTTCCTGATCTCAGGAGGAAAGCACCCAATCTTTCACAATTAATTATGATATTTGCTGTGAATTATTCATAGATGCCTTTTGATAATTAGCACATCGAGGAAGTTTCCTTTTACTTCTGTTAAGCTTTTTTTTTAATTATGAAAGCATTGAATTTTATCAAATGTATTTTCTGTGTCTATTGAGATCATGTTTTTGTTTTTGTTTTTGTGGTAAACTGGGATCAAACCCAGGGCTTTGCTCATGATAGGCAAGTGAGCTACAATCCCCAACCTGTTTTTTCTTTATTTTACTAATAGCCTGTATTAAATTAATTCACTGTTTGATGTTAAACCTACTTTATATTCCTAGGATAAATCCCACTTGGTCATGCTGTATAATCCTTTTGTCTGTATTGCTGGATTGGTTTGCTAGTATTTTGTTGATGATTTTGTGTCTGTATTCTTAAGAATATTGATCTGTAGTTTTCTTGTGATGTCTTTGTCCAGTTTTGTTATTTGGGTAATGCCTAGACAGTCTGACTTCTGTCCCTCACTGTTCTGCCCCAACTTTCTTTAACCCCCAACCCCCATGTCTTACCAGGCTTTCCCGGGTGGTGAATACATCTGCTACTGGGACAATCACTGACATGAATTCAGTCTGTACTTTGGACTGTGGTCATCATCCCCTCTCCATCCAAACGGCTAGATAAATCAGGGCTTGCCTAAGGCCTTGGGTTTAATACCCAGCTCCCCGCAAAAAAGCTAGGTGCAATGGCCCCCATCTATAATCACAGCTATGCAGGAGGCTGAGGTATGAGGACCACAGTTTGAGGCCAGCCTCAGAAACTTAGACCCTATTTCAAAAGAAATAGGGGTATGTAACTCAGCAGTAGATGCCCTGGGGTTCAATCCCCAGTACTGGGAGGAAAAGAAGAAAGATAGAAAAGATAGAGAAAAGAAAGAAAAAAATGGGACTCCTCACTGAGGAGAATGCTCTGGGATTAGGGCTGAGGAAGAGGTAGGGAAGGCAGCAGGCTCCGCAGGCAGGACAATTATCCTGGATTCAGAGATTTGGAGACCAGTTGTGGTCTATTGACACACAGCCCACTCAACAACTGCCTCCCCTAGAGACTGCTTTCCGGCAGTCTTGGCCCCAGCTCTAACCTCATTTTCCATCTACTCCTTCCATCTCATCCAGCCATCACAGGCTTCTGTTGATTTCTTTGTTTCTTCCCAGCCTTGGGACCTTTGCACTCACCATTCCCTGGGGATGGAACCCACTGCCCTACATTTGTTCATGATGTTCTTCCCTCTCAAGCTTTAGTTCAAATGTCACTGTATTAGGTTTCCATTACTGCATAATAAATCACTACGAATTTAGCAGCTTAAAACAATACCCATTTATTATCTCAGTTCTGTAGGCCATAAGTCCAGGCAAACTCTGCTGTGTACTCTATTTAGGTCTCACAAGGCTAAGTCAAGGGTGTCAGCCAGCCTGGGATTTTATCTGGAGGTTCTGGTGTAGAATTCACTTCCAGGCTCATCCAAGTTATTAAACGAACTCAGTAACAAGCTGGGCCCAGCAGCACATGCCTGTAATCCCAGAGACTGAGGCAGGAGGATCACAAGCTGGAGGCCAAGCCTCAGCAATGCAGTAAGACCCTCAGTAACTGCAAGAGACCCTGTCTCAAACAATGAAGAGCTGCGGGTACAAATTAGTGCTAAAGTATGCCCTGGGTTCAGCCCTCAATACCAAAAGGGAATTCAGTTCCATAAAGCTATAGAATTAAGGTTTCTGTTTCTTTGTCAGCCATAGGTTGTTTTCAGCATTCAGAAGATGTCTACATTCCTCCATCTTGGTAGCCATCAAAGGCACATCAAGTTTTTCTCCTGCTTCAAATTCCTGACTTTTCTGCCTTCCTCTCTGTTGTTAGTTGGAGACACTTCCCTACTTTTAAGAGCTCATGTGATACATCAGGCCCACCTGAATGATAATCTCCCTGTTTTAACCTAAGTTAACCTGAATTAGTAACCTCAATTACATCTGTAAAGTCACTTTTGCCATATGAGGTAATATTTGGGATTAGAGCATGGAATATTCAGGACCATTAATTTATGTATCATATTTTATCCTCTAGCCCTCTAAGATTCATGTCTGTCCCATATGCAAAATACATTCCTATCAAAGTCTCAACCTATTACAACATCAAGTCAGAGTCCAAAAAATCTCTTATCAAACATCCCAAATCTTATATAGATCAGATACAGATAAGGGTCTGAGTACCTGTGAAATTAAGGAAACAAGTCCTGAGTGGTGTGGTGGCAAATACCTGTAATCCCAGCTATTTAGGAGGCTGAGGCAGGAGGACTGCAAGTTTGAGGCCAGCCCTGAGCAACTTAGCTAGATTCTGTCTCAAAATTTAAAACAAAACAAAAGTTGGTAGAGTACTTGCCTAGCATGTGTAAAGACTTAGGTTCAATCCCTAATACTGCAAGAAAAGAAAAGAAACAAATCCTGTGCTTCTGATGGACAATAGTGGGATAGGCACAGGATAATGGTTAAGAAAGACTGGCTCAAAAGAGGAGACAGATAGAAAGTCAGGAGTTACTAATCCAAAGCAATTTAAAAATCCACATGGGAAATTTTCTACAGGTTTCCAGGACCAGGAAAAAAAAAATCCTAATGGGTTTCTGCCCTTTAGGCTCTCAGTTTCACCCTTTGGATTAGTCCCCTTTCCTAAGAACCATTCATGAGTACATGCTAGAACAGCTGTATCCAATTTTTTGTCATATCACAATGTTATGTTAATTTTTGTTTTCCATCACATTCCATAATGCCTAGAACATAGGTCTTGCTCAAAAAATATTATGAATAAATGAATGAGTAAATGTGGTATGGAGGGTTGAATAACAGTCCCCCAAATATGTACATGTCCCAATTCCTGGAATCTGTGAATGTTAACTTCTATGGCAAAAGGGACTTTGAAAGTGTAATTGAGCAGCTTAAGATGGGAAGAATGTCTTGGATTATCTGTATGGGCCCTATGCAATTACAAGGATCCTCCTAAGAGGGACACAGAAGTTAAGAGAAGATGGTGTGAAACTGAATAGATAGATGTGCTCTCCAATGAAGGATTGGGCCACCAGCTAAGGAATACAGGAAACTACTAAAAGCTGAAAAAAGCAAAGGACTGGATTCTCCATTGGAGCCACCAGTAGGAAGCAATTCTGCTGACACTTTGAGCACAGTGAAACTGATTTTGGACTTCGGACCTCCAGAACTATAAAAGAATAAATGTATGTTGTTTTAAGTAATTAAGTTCATGATAATTTGACATATCAGTAATAGAAAAATAATACAGTTGGAGTAACACAGTGTTGGCTATAGCTGCTAGTGGTCCCCAATATCTCTCCCCACCTTTTGGAGTAAGAGAACTTTAATTTGGCAAGAAGCTGCTTAGGGTATAAAGATTATATTTCTCAGCAATCCTTTCATCTGGGTGTGGCCTTGTGACTTACATTCTATCCACTGAATCAGAGCAGAAATGATCTGTACAACTTGAGTCATGCAATTTAGGGGAAACTGCAAGCCATCCCCTTCAAGTTCCTGCCTTCATAAGGGCGGGACTGTGGAAATGGGTGGACCATCTTGGGTCCAAGAAGGGATGAAAACAAGATAAAATGAACCCTAGGTCTTGATGACTTTATGGAAAGACCCACCATACTATTAACTTGGACTTTAAAAAAAATTTTTTTTTAGTTGTAGGTGTATTTTTATTTATTTATTTTTATGTGGTGCTGAGGATCAAACCCAGTGCCACACCCATGTTAGGCAAGCACTCTACCACTGAGTCACAACCCTAGCCCCTAATTTGGACTATTATATGAGGGAAATTTCTAACTTAAGGCACAGTTATTCTGGGTCTCTATTTCATGAAGCTGTCTCCATACTATGCAAACTAATGTAGGATTCCCAGTTACTATCCATTATGTTGACATTGTTTTGAAGGGTGGATAGCTGTGGAATTAAGGCAAGTTTAGGCTTTACTTTTCTTTTTTTCCTTCTTGCAGCTCTTCTGCAAGGGTGCCACCATGGTCTTAGGATATATGTGAGGTTGATGTAATGCTAGAAGATCTGGGCCCACCCTATATTTGACCTCTCCACTAGGATAGGTCCATACTACTTCCTCCAAGTAGTATGGTGGGTCTTTCCATAAAGTCATCAAGACCTAGGGTTCATTTTATCTTGTTTTCATCCCTTCCTCCAAGGTTATTTTTCTCATCCACATGAGCGGCTGCCACTAGTTACAAAGAGCCAGTAAGAATCAAGAAGCTTCGTTGGATAGGACCTGAACAGGGGGAAAAGGCTCAGACATCATAATATCACTAAAGTTCATTATGGTATGCAAATTATCATAGTGATGGAAAAGGAGAACCAAGTAGAGGAGGCTTTAAAGTTTGTAGGGAACTTTTATCAATCAGCCAGGATCAAGTTTGCTTCAGTAACAACAATCCAAGTATCTCAGTGGCTCACAACAACAAATACATATTTCTGACAGAGTATAACTCGGTGTCTTCCACAGGACAGCCACCCTTCTGTTCTGTACCATTGTGTGTGTGTGTGTGTGTGTGTGTGTGTGTGTTTTGCTGGGAATTGAACCCACAGCCTTGCACATGCTAGTTAAGTGCTCTACCACTGAGCTACTTTCTCCTAAGTCTATGCCATCTTTATTCCAGAATCCAATCTTAAGGAACAACTCAATCTGGAACTTTCAATCTCAACAGAGAAAAATGAGGAAAGGTGGCAGACTCTCTGATGGCTCTTTTTCTTAAATATATTTTTTGGATGTATGGACCTTTATTTTATTAATTTATTTATATGTGATGCTAAGAATCAAACCCAGTGCCTCACACATGCTAGGCAAGCACTCTACCACTGAGCCACAGCCTCAACCCTGTGATGACTCTTTTTTTTTTTAAGCATTTTTAAAAATTTATTTTTTAGTAATACTTGGACACAATACCTTTACTTTATTTATTTATATGTGGTGCTGAGGATCGAACCCAGGGCCTCACACGTGCTAGGTGAGCACTATACTGCTGAGCCACAACCCCAGTCCCCCCACCCCCATGATGACTCTTTTTTAAAAAATTTATTATCATTATTTTGGTATCAGGAATTGAACCCAGGGGCATTTAATCACTAAGCCACATCCCCAGTCCATTTTTTAATCTGAGACAGAGTCTTGCTAAGTTACCTAGGGCTTCACTAAGTTGCTGAGACTGTCTTTGAACCTGGATGCTCTTGCCTCAGCCTTCCCAGCTGCTGGGATTACAGGTGTGCAACACCATGCCTGGCCTGTGATGGCTTTTTTTTTTTTTTTCCCGGTATATGTCATTTCCACTCAAGTTCCATTGGCTAAAGCATGCCATATATCCAAACGTGACATCAGTGGAGTAGGAATAATCTTTCCATGTGATTGAGCCCCATAGAAAGTGTCAGTGAATGTTTTTGAACAATTATAAAATCTTCCTCTTCATCATAATTATTGCCTTTGTCTTGTTTTCCACATACAAAACAAATGCACCCCCTCCCCAAGAAAGACAACTCAAATGACCCATCTAATCATGACAGATCTTTACAAATCTCCATATCATCTCCAGATGTGGCTTCCCTTGATCCAGAGACGAGAGAGAGAGAGAGAGAGAGAGAGAGAGAGAGAGAGAGAGAGAGAGAGAGAGTCATCTGTGTCCCTGCCTCCCAACACACACACATACCCCCAACATATAAAGTAGAACAAGGGGTTTAGGGATATAATTTAGTGGTAAAATGCTTGCCTGACATGTGCAAGGTCTGGAGTTCAATCCCCAGTACTAAAAAAGGAAAATAGTAGAATAAGGACAGGAAAACAACAGTACATGCTCCCATTCACAGGGACAAATGGGAGACAGTTACTGGTCCATAATAAATCTAAAATTCAGCAGGGTAGATATTGAGAATGACCCCCATCTTTCCCTGGAACTGCTTCCTGGGAATAGTTTCTTGATTCATTCTTCATGTTCGGTCCTTGGAGTGGACAATCCTCTTCCATTTATTCTCCTTGACCACATTTGAGAGGACATTGGATTTATTTCTTACTTTGAGTTAGAATCTAAGTTGCCACACTAGCCTCCAACTTGCAATCTTTCTGCCTCCACCTCACAACTCACTGGGATTATAGGCATGTGCCACTTTACCCAGCTTTAGGAACCACTTTAATCAGTTCAGAGGTTTTTACAAAAGACATAAGACACTTAATGTGGCCCTTGTCACAAAAATGAGTTTTCATCAAATTTTGTCATCCTCAGTTTTATTTTTTTCTTGGTGCTGGGAATTGAACCCAGGGCCTCACACACGCTAGGTAAGTGCTCTAACGTTGAGCTACATCCTCACCCTTTTTTAATTCTTTAAAATTTGAGAGAGGGTCTCACTAAATTACACAAGCTAGCCTTGAACCTGTGATCCTGATGGCTCTGCCTCTCAATTATCTGGGATTATAGGCAGCATGTGTCACTGCATCTGAATTTAGGTATCTTCTTTTTTTGGAGGGAGAGCTATCAGGGATTGAACTCAGGAGCATGTGACCACATCCCCAGCCCTATTTTGTATTTTATTTAGAGAGACAGGATCTCACTTTTGTTGAGGCTGGCTTTGAACTCACAATCCTCCTGCCCATGTGCCACCGCACCCAGCTAGTTGTATCTTTTACTGGTTAAAAATGTGTATCATGGGGGCTGGGGATGTGGCTCAAGCGGTAGCACGCTCGCCTGGCATGCGTGCGGCCTGGGTTCAATCCTCAGCACCACATACAAACAAAGATGTTGTGCCCGCCGAAAACTAAAAAATAAATATTAAAAAATTCTCTCTCTCTCTTTCTCTGTTGGTCTCTCACTCTCTCTTAAAAAAAAAAATGTGTATCATGGGCTGGGGTTGTGGCTCAGTGGTAGAGTGCTTGCCAAGCATGTGTGAGGCACTGGGTTCGATTCTAGCACCACATGTAAATAAATAAATAAAATAAAGGTCCATCAACAACTAATAAAAAAAAGTATGTCATGTAGGCACTGTGGTGCACACCTGTAATCTCAGTGACTCAGGAGATTAAGACAGGCAGGATGATCACAAGTTTGAGGTCAACCTGGGAAATTTAGCAAGACCCTGTCTCAAAGTAAAATATAAAAAGAGCTGGGGATGTAGCTCATTAGTAGAGCACCCTTGGGTTCAATCCCCAGTAACTAACACACACACACACATATACACACTCCTAGCTTGGCAGGAGAATCACAAGTTTCATGTCAGCCTGGGCAATTTAAAAAGATCCTGTCTCAAAATAAAAAATGAAAACAGCTGAGGATGTAACTCAGTGGTAAAGTGCCCCAGGGTTCAATATCCATTACTGGGGTGGGGGAAAGTGTATCACCTGACTGGAGTTTCTTTATTCTCTTTCATTTCTGCTTAAAAACTCACCAATTTTGGGGCAGAGCTGTAGCTCAGTGGTAGAGCACTTGCCTTGCACGTGTAAGATACTGGGTTGGATCCTCAGCACCACATAAAAATAAATAAAGATATTGTACCAAAAAAAGATATTGTACCAACTACAACTAAAAAACAAATTTAAAATAACTCACCAATTTTTCTGAGTTGTTCTTAAAGTAATCTATCAATGCACCCAACGGTGGCCAATGTATGCTATTTTAATATTTTTTTTTTTTGCCTAACTTTTGCCTAAAGCCCTAAAGTCATTTAGTCATTATTATATTCTTGGTTATTCCCAGTTTAGTTTAACAAGATACTTCATGACTTCAAAACAAGTATCACCATTCTCCCAACTTCCAATAGTTTTTCACCAGTAACTGTCTAGCTCAAAGCCGATGCCACGTAATTTAGGCTTATTTTGTTTTTGTTGTTGTAGCAGCACCCCAATTTTAGGTATTAATTCTGTAACAGATTTCAAACTAATTATAATATGGTGATGAACAACTTTAATACATCAGTAGCCAACAGCAGAAACATGTTTTTCACATTACACATCATCTTACATGTGGGCTGGCTATAGCCTACTTTCATGTCATTTCATTGTGAGCTCCAAGCTCAAAGAGAATTCTAGATCTAGAAATTGCCAGGCTCATGGCAGAGGGAAAAGACAAGGGAAGCTGCCAGATTACTTTGTGGAGTTTTTTTTGTTGTTTTGGTTTTTGTTTGTTGTACTGGGGATTGAACCCAGAAGGGCTCTACCACTGAGTTCTATCCCAGCCTCCTTTTTTATTTTTTGAGACAGGTCTCACTAAATTGCAGGGGCTGCCCTTGAACCTGTGATCCTCCTGCCTGTCTCCCCACTAGGTGGGATTTATAGGCATGTGCCACCACATACAGCTCATGTTTGGAAGTGATACTTTACCTTTCTACTCATATTCCATTGGCCAAAGAAAGCCAAGGCACAGAGCCCCACTCCTGTCAGTGGGGCATGAGTGTATAATTCTCCTATAGTGAGAGGCCCAGTAGGGAAGGACAATAAATATTTGAAACAATAATTCTATCTGCCACAAGGCTGTACCAAAGATGTCAATCACTGAACTTGTTCACTCCTCCATCCACCACATACACACTCCACTACAGCATTTGGTACCATGTAGCACCCTACATACATCTTGGCCAAGAATAAAGTTATGACTCAAGGACAGACAATTCCTAGGCAGGTCAACGTAGCCTGACCTGGAGAGTGGACTAGACCAGCTTCTTGGGAAATTGAACCACAAATATTGAGTAAGTTGCAGCTAGACTGTAAACAGGTAGATTTGAAAAAGTTACAGTTAACCCATAGTCTGTTCCTTGAAAGTTAAGCTAAAGCAAAGCAACGTCACCAGGATTTCAATGCAAAATCTACCTCCTCTTGACTCTTTCCAGAGGTCAGTGTCCCACAAGGAATGGTGTGTACACAGGGAAACCTGTGGGAGCTCTGATGCATTGCTCCACTTACTCACGTGCCTGCCAGGTCTGTTCCAAAATTTTACTCACCTCTTCAAACCATTAATGCGTCCCCAAAATCCACAGAAGTTCAAACTACTGAGCCCACCAAGCATCCAAGGGCTCACCTGATCATCTAGTCACCTCTTCCAGGAGGTTCTGAAAGGTTTTCTGGGTGAGACAGGTGATCTCTCTTTCAGGGGTGGCGCTGTCCAGCACAGCAAAGAAGCACTAACATGTTGTTTAGTTCAAGAACATCCAGCTGCATAGATGTGGATACCCAAAGAATCAGATCCCCATAGATGCCACAGATTTTGTGGTTTTACTCTGAAGGCAGAGAGGTAAGAGAGGACAAAGGCAGCCAACTGGAAAGAATTCCACTGGAGATGCAGGCAACAGGAGGAAAAGGTGGAGAATCAGGGAAGCCCAGAGGCCCCCAAGTCCAAATTCAGTCTGGTATTGCGGCAGGATCCTCCCAGCTCTCCCAGCTTCCCCATAGAGTGGTCATCTAGGTTGGGTTTTCACACTCCTGGGAATGGGAAGCTCTTTGCTGTAAAGTCCTTAACTCACTACCCCTGCAAGTCCCTCCACAATTCCTCCCTCCTCTTTTGGAAGTTTCGTCTTGCCCCTGGAGCTCTGAGATCCAACCACTTTTGCCTGTCTGTGGACTCACTTGGAAGTCCTGCCCATATCAGCTTCCTAGATCTAAGAACTATTTAATACCAAGGAGTAGAGATGACCACCCCTAAGTCCGCTAGCCAATCATTTTCCAGTTGCAACCAAGCCAATGCCTCAGCTCACCCCCCACCCCACACACAAACTGCTGGCCAAGCTGCTAGAGATCTCTGACCAGATACAGATGTTGTCAGTTGCCACTCTAGGGCCATAGGTAGGTGCTGCAGGCAGCTACCCTGCCACAGGTGGAGGGAGAGCAGGCCCCCATTAGCTTGTTCCAATCCTTGCACCCAGTCTTGCCCTCCAGTCCCTCCCCCAACTCATTTCCAGGCGTCACACCAAATGCACCAATGACACCACATGTATCCATTCCCCAATTCTTGGTACATCCTGCAGCTGGATGGCCTGAGCCAAAAGGGGCAGTAGCAGCCTGTAGGATTGAAAGTGGGATGGACTGGGCCACTAAAACTCCGCCCCCAGACCTTGGGGACCGGAGCCAAGCACACCCCTATTCCAACCAGGCATCAGAGCCAGGAATCAGCTTACCCTTTGAAACCAAGTGTCTGGGACAGGAGCCACATCCTCCAGAAATGAGGCATGTGGACTAGGAATGCTTAGAATTTAGAGTTAGGGTTTGTAGTTCATATGTCTTATGGAAATCAGGGTCCTTGCTCTTCTGACTCTTCTACCTCCTTCCACCTGGTAACCTTGCAGTAATCAGGTATGCTGTTCTGGGGTCATGGCTCTCCAAGTTGAACTCATAAAAAGCAATGCCTTTTAGGTAAAGGGCCTAGGTTGCTGAGATTGCCTGGCAGTCTCTTTGGCTGCATCTTTCTATAACTGAATCCTTCTCATTTACCATTCAAAATAAATGTCCCCTCTGAGACCAGACCTTCCTGACCACTGTACCCAAAGTAACAGCCTCAGTTACTCAATTACTTTTTCATGATGCCTCTTCCTTTTGGCCTCAGGGACACTACTAATATCTTTCTCTCTCTCTCTGTCTCACACACACACACACACACACACACACACACACACATACACACTTCTTGCCTGATAAACTCATCAATTCAGGTTTATGTACTCACAGTGGGGGCACAGTATGAGCTGGGAGCCAGACAGAATCTCTTCCCAACACACTCTACCCATTCTGTGGGAGAACAGACGGACAGAGCCAGTCTGCTGTGGTCACAACACCTAGGGCACTCTGATCTGAGCCTGTCTGACTGAGCCTGGCCCCAGGAGTGTCCAGGAGGTGGGAAGCTAGACAGTGGAAGCCCTGGGCCAATCCTTCTAGGAACACACATGCACAGGGGTCTCCAAGATTTTTTAATTTTTTTACAAAACCATGTGTCCCAGTCAAACAGGACACTACAGGCCCTTCCCCAGGCATCATGGCCTGAAGGGGGAGGCCCCACTGAATAAGCAGCTGTCAATCCTGAAAAAACCATCTGCCCCTTTGCGCAGGGGCCAGTGTCCGGACAGGGGTCCAGCTGGAGACTCTGCCCTGCCCCCACAGCTGCTGGGAGAGAAGGCCAGGCCCCCAGTCCCTGGTACTCCCCATATCTGCAAGGGAAGGAGGGAGAAGAGGGTCTGAGGGGAGGCGGGAAGGCTGGTGCCAGGAACAGGGCAAGCCCACCATATCTCACCGAGAATGAGCAACATTATCCAACTGCTGTGGTGATGCCAATGATGACAGCTAGGATGAGAACAGTGATGGACACACAGATGGCAATCATGACTTTTTTCTGTGGGAGAAGAGGAGTCAGGAAAATCACTCAGGAACACTTGGGGCTGGGGCCAGGGCTGGAGGCTCACCTTCCTCGCCTTCTTCTGGTTCTCCAGAGCTTTCTTGACATGTTCCTGCCCACGTTCCACATAGTCTGCTGAGCTCAGGATGTTCTTTTCTATCCGGTTGATCATCTCCCCCTGCACAGAGGATAGAATGATTTAGGGAGACAGGGATGACCAGGCAAGGGGGGCCCAGCAACTCCTTTGCCCACCCCAGACACAAATGACTAAAGGACAGTCTTAGAAAAAAAAACTGCACTAAAGAAGATATGGCAGGACCAGATCTGATAAAAGTTGTGACTCCTAAGGACGGCTTCCTGGGCTCCTTCAATCAATGTGGTCCCTTCTCCCCTGTTCCCTTATTTCATACAACCTCCTTTTGTAGGGGCAAGATGGAGCCACGGGCCTCAAATGGCTCCTACCTTTTTCATAGATATTGAACTTTTGTCCCCTTACAAATCTATCTGAATTCATCCATTCTTCTATGTCTGTTTCCCAGCTGCTATGAAGCCCTCCCTGTTCCTGCCTCCTCCTGGCACTACCAGCCTTCAGGTCCTGGTACTCCTACTGAATGAAAGCCCTTTCCCATGACTCCCAGCTGCAAAAGGGCATTGGCTGTAGCACTACTGAGGTCAGCTCCTCAAGGACAGGGCTGGAAGCTTACCTCAGCTCCTACAATGGGCCAGAGGAATACCACTGACACCCCAACCTTGCTCAAATTTTAGAAGGCAGGTCCTCTAGGGGGAAACTTGGGAGCTCTTAGAATCATGAAGGTGGGTTCTGTTGGTAGTGGAGGAGCCATGATTGAGGCCATACCTGGGGTAGGTGCAAATTGGAGAGATGGATGGGAGGTTATGTACAAAGGAGTGGCCATCTGGGTAGCAGTGGAGGTGGGCACAATTCTGGGGATTTGGCTAGGGATGGAAGTAGGGGCCACCTGAGACATGGCCAAGCCTGGAAGAGCACAAAAGCCCAGGAAAGAGTCTAAGGGTGGAGAGATTGGTCCCAGGTTGAGACTGAAGGCTCTGACTATGCATAGCCTCCCATCTGGGGGCTGCCCACAGTACCCACCTGCATCTCCACCTCAGTTGCTAAAAAAGTGAAGATCTCGTGAAGCTCACGGATACTGCGTTCAAGCTGCTGGATCTCACTATGCCGAGCTGAAATCTCATTTAGGGCCTGTCGAGTCACCTGTGTGTCCTTCAGTATCTGGGGGGATGTGGACAGAAGAGAGGAAATAGATCACAGGGTGACCAGCAACAGGTCAGAAGCTCCTGTTGGGTTTTGGGGGCAGTCCCCTAGCCAAGGAGCAAAGTCAGGAACCTGATGAGTGACTCCATACTGGGCTGCAGTATGCCCTGAGTCAAAAGGCACCAGGGATCAGAGAAAATGGGAGGCCCAGCAGAGGGAAGATGGCCATGGGCACTCACATTGGATACAAACACCTCACTCTGCCCACTGTCCAGCATCTGCTCCAGCTCCTCATCAGAAACCATTCCAGCATTGGCTGTAAAAGAAAAGGCCAGCTCAGAGCTGGGTCAGCATTACCCGACACCACAGGTCTAGAGCTCCAACTCACTGATTTTCAGCTGCCTCCGAATGCGCTCCACGTTCTTTTCCCGGTATTCAGACTGCATCAAGTTGCACTTGTTGATGAGCTCCACAAATTGCTGGGACAGCACCCCATGCTAAGGATGGAGAATACAAGCTGGGCACCTCAGGAGGATCCCTGCCTCTCTGGGCCTCAGCATCCCAAGGATACAGTGAGCAAACATGAACTGTCATGAGGTGCCTACTGCCTTAACCATCCTAACAGGCTCCCTCACTTCTGAGTGAAAGCCAAAGCCCTAACCAAGGCCTAAATGGCCCTACACGATCTGCTCTGACCCCAGTAACTCTCTGACCTTATCTCCTCTTTCCCTCCAGAGTGTTCCTTATTCCTTACTTCCACTACTAGCCTTTGAATTCACTGCTTCTTCTGTCTAGTATGCTTATTCCCCACAAACATCTTTTAATCTTTGTTCCAATGTCACATTCTGAATGAAGCTTTCTCTTCCTTTTTTTTTGTGGGGGGTACTGGGGATTGAACTCAGGGGCACCCGACCATTGAACTACATCCCCAGATGTATTTTTTTATATTTTATTTAGAGACAGAGTCTCACTAAATTGCTTAGTGCCTTGCTTTTGCTGAGGCTGGCTTTGAACTCATGGTCCTCCTGTCTCAGCCTCCCAAGCCACTGGGACTACAGGCATGTGCCACAGCGCCCAGCTTTTCTCCATCTTTTTAAAAATTTTTTTTGTGGCTCTAGGGATTGGAGATTGAACATCCTAAGCACAAGCACTACCACCGAACACTACTGTCAGCCGTCTACCTTACTAAAATTGCAACCCTACCTTCTCAGCACTCTTTGACCCTCTTCTCCTACTCGTTTGTCCTTAATACTTATTGTGTTTTTATTATTGGCGATTGTCCTGCCCCACTAAAATATAAGTCCCTCAAAATATGGATTTTTGGTTTAAAAAGGGTCCAGCACACAGTGAGCAATCAATGTATGTATGTTGAATGCTTGCTGAATGCCAGTCTCATACACTGGAGATCACCATGCTTTAGGTTCTCCCTAAAACATCCTCTCCGGGGCATTTTGTTCCACCTTGTTCTTCCACTGATATTTTAAATAAGCTCATCCTTTAGAATTCTTTCTTCAGAGATATATCTGCTCTCCTGGACTCAACTGCACCCTTTCAAAATGCTCCAACCTCTTCATCTTTGATTTGGGACCTTTGTTGAGCTCTGGGTCCACCAACTCCAACCCTAACCTCCAAGAACCCCAAGCCACTTCTCACTGGACACCCAGAGGGAGCCAGTCAGATCACTTCAAATCTCCTTACTAAGATGTCATCCCAGTGAAGTTCCTCTTCGGTGCTGCCCTAGCAAAGTTCCTCTTCCTGATTTCTTGTATACTGTCCATGGGGCCAAGGATGTCCCTGCCATGTAGGCAAGAAAGTTGCCAGTCATTTCTGACTTCTCCTTCTCTTTGTCTGTGCAGAGTCACCAAGTCATACATGAATAATGTGTTTGCTCCCTAATCAACCCATATTCCCAATCTCATTTCTTGAAAGCATGTCTCCTGTAGGCAAGCCAAGGTCATGTCTATGAACAAAGAAATTCACTGAATGGAGAAGAAGAAAGCAGGGTGTTATAATAGATTTTATATCAGGAAAACTAGGTTCTTCACCTTAAGTGAATACTTTCCCTTTCTGAGCCTCAGCTCCCTATTTGGAAAATCATCAGGTTAAGATTCAAGGATCTCTAAAGGGCCCTTCTTTCATACATCTGCCATTTAATGATTTATGAACCACTTACTGAAATGTCCTAGTTCTAGGAAAAATAAACCCACCTGGGTTTTTCTCATTCTTGTGTTGACGGAGTTAGAATTCTCATCAGCTTCCTCCTTCTGAGGCTCTATGGCTGTGGGAAGACGCAAGAGTCCGGAGAAAAGGATATTGACTCAAGACTTCTGGAAATTGGAAACCAGGAAAAAGGGCCACAGCCAGATCACAGCTACCTAATAGGGAGCTTCTCATTTCTGGGGAATTTTTTAGGGAACTATAACTTATGATAAACTGACTAGGGGCTGGGGATGTTGCTCAGTGGTAAAATGTATGCACAGTATACACAAGGCCTTGGATTAGATTCCCAACACCATGGGGTCAGGGAGTGGGGGGGGGGGACACCAATTTTGAGCCTCTGGCAACAGAAAGTTTATTTTTCCTTGCATTATATCAGTGAGTTCCCATGAGTATGAAGAAGACTCATAACAAAACCCAAAGAACGCACATTGAGCAGCAAGAACTATAGGAGTAAATGGTTTCATTCTAAATAAAGGAACCTAAAAAGCAGGCATACGTTATGAAAAGTACAGTGGACTGGATGCCAGGGTACAGAGATTCTAGACCCAGGCTGCTGTGTGACCTGGATGTATCACTGGCCTCTCAGAGGCAAAAACTCCCCAGACATACCAGGAACAGGGAAGAACCAAAGGGAAGGGAGGACCTAGGAGCTCACCCTTCAGCTGAGTGCGGATCTCCCTTCCCAGCTGTTTGATCTCATCACGCAGGTTCTGCAGGTCCTGCTTCATGCCTAAACAAGAGAAGGCCTTGATTCCCCAACCACAGCCCCCACCTCAAGAAATCACCCTGCACTTAACTACAACCCCCACAATCCATTGGGCTGAGCATGCGTACACCCGGGGTTTCGCTTACTCTCCTCGGGAAGGGGCGTGGCCAGGATGGTGACCTGCTGCTTCTCCAACTCCCGGATTTTATTCTCCAGCTTGACCATAGTCTGCCGAATTGTCTGGACCTAAGAAGGATGACCGAGAGGGCTGAAAGAGATTTGGGGTACTCCAGATTTCACTGCTCCTCGGTCCTCCTACCCCCTCGAGAATCCAGGCCAAGACCCCAGCCCCTTACCTTCTGGAAGAACTCATCGTCTGGGCTCCCCAACCGAGCTGTGCCCGGGTGCACCACCAGCGCAACTCGCTCCTTGTCCTCATCGTCCGAACTGTTATCCCCCTGCCAGGGCCGAAGTCACTGGCACCATTTTCATGCTGCAGTTCTCGCCCCGCAGGACCCATAGTCTTCCGGGATTTTCCTTCCTGGCCATCAGCCACCCCTCCCTGTCCCGAAGACCAGGGCTCCTGCAATCCAGTCGGTCCTCCAGCCCCCAACCCTACTTCCCCAGTTTCTCACCTGCCTCAGCTCGCGGGTCCTGTCCCGCATGGCGGCGGGAGCTCTCTCCCCGGCGTCTGAGCCCAGAGGGCCTCAAGATTCTAAGTTTGGAAGTCCCGCACCCCACTCGCATTGACAGCCCCCTCCCTCACCCTGCGGACCCCAACACCCTCATGAGCCGCCAAAGACCCTGACCCTCGCACTGTCCACAGTCAATGGGAAGGAGCCGACTTCAGGACCCCCCCAAGTTCCACAGGTTGGAATTCCCTTTTCTTCCCCCCCTCCCGCTCCCGTAGCCTCAGCCCCGCCCCTCTGGGATAGTTGGGGCATGCGCAGCAGGTCGCGTCTCTTCCTCGCCCGAGGGAAAGGCGAGGTCGGAAGCTATAGAGCCCCGAACGGAAGCAAAACTGCTTCAATGCTACAGCCCTCCCCCTTTACCGGAACCGTCGCTTCTTCCAACGGAAATCTGTTGCCAAAAGGGGTGGGAGTGCGTCATTTCTATGTAATCGAAAAAGACCCGCATCTCACATCACCCCATAGCGCCCCTCGCGTCACGTGAGCGGCTTGGTCCCAGCCTCGCAAACCGCAGAACGTGACTCTGACTGTCACGTGTCCCGGCTCTGTCAACGCTGCTTCCGAGACCAGTCTCACGACGTCCACGGCACCCGGGCTCTGAGCTATTCCCCTACAGCCCCCGCGAGGTGGGGCGGAGGGCACTGACTATCCCAGAGACCTTTTGAGGCAGTGGGTGGTGGGACATTGGCTTGAATTCGCTTGTATTCTTTTGGGGACCAGGAGCGTTGGCAGACTTACGACTTAGAATTGGGACTGTCAGCATCATGGGACCTTGAAAGTCAG
The DNA here is from genome assembly GCF_047511675.1 of Marmota flaviventris. Classification (NCBI taxonomy): domain Eukaryota; kingdom Metazoa; phylum Chordata; class Mammalia; order Rodentia; family Sciuridae; genus Marmota; species Marmota flaviventris. The sequence continues at coordinate 21,771,656 of NC_092516.1, read as the reverse complement.
AAAATAACAATATCCGAAGTCTTCAGCGTGAAAGAATTGTAGGGGTTAGTAGGCAGAGAATCTGGGGGTGGAAAGTGACCTCACCCAAGGCAGAAATTTCTTCCGCATACTCCTGGCTCAGCCTCTGACAGGTGGGCGGCCGGCGCCCTGCAGGAACACTGCAGTCCCGCTGCACTCACCAATTTCCGATCAGTGAGACCATTTCAGGACATCTCAGGCTGAGAAAAAAAGTCTGTATTATGTTGAGCGGGCTGCTTCCTTGCCACTCACACCTTCCACCCCTACTCTTCGCCTGAGGTCACAGCATGACTGTCTTGCTCTTATCTAAATCCTCACCATCAAGTTCAGTACCTACTGCTGTAAAGGACTCACGAAATATTTCTGAACAGAATTTTAGCCTGTCGTGTATACGAAGACGAAGCCCATGGTTCCCTGATCTTTAGACTTTAGGCTCTTTCACGGTGCCACTTCCCTAACCTGGCTCTCTATACATTCACTTGAGTGATATTTATAGGGCACATACTATGGACTAGACACTGTTACAGGGACTGGAGATAATCAGGGACTAACAGACAAAAATCTCTGCTCTTGTGGAACTTACATTTTATAGGAGGAGTTCCCAAAGCATTCAGTCTCCACATAGCCAAGAATGCATAGATCATATACATATGTCAAGAGTACAGCTCTTTGCAGTGAACTCATGCAAAACTTCAAGCAAGAGAAGGAAAGGTCCCTCTCCAGTATGCACTGGTCAGGAAACCTATATTCTTGTGCCTGAGTTGCTACAGACTACAGAGTCACTTCTTGCTTCTGGACCTTGATCTCCCATCTGTACAATGGGTAACAGCAGGGGGATGGAAAGGAGGATCAACTTTATCAATATGCCCTGCTCTTGCCGAGTGCAGTGGCGCTCACCTGTAATCCCAAAGGCTTAGGAGGCTGAGGCGGGAGGATTGAGAGTTCAAAGCCAGCCTCAGCAATTTAGCAAGGCCCTAAGTAACTTAGCGAGACCCTGTCTCTAATAAAATATAAAAAAGGACTGGTGATGTGGTTCCGAGGTTAAACACCCCTGGGATCAATCCCCAATAAGAAAAAGAAAAGAAAGGTTCTGAAGTTCAATGATTATGAAGTTGGAAACTGTCAAGTGCTGAGTGAGGGACTTTGGTGTTTCTTTTCCCCTTAGAACTCAGCTTGCCTGAGTTTGCGAATGGAATGAAGATGATGCTGCCAATCAATGTACAGAGGGAATTTAGGGTTGGAGGGCTTATCAGGAGGCTAAGGGTGAGGTCCCTTAAAGATCATGAAGAAGAATTTCTCTGCACTTGGGTCTTCCGTTTTAGCCTGTGCCTCTCCAATTAACTGCCACTCGCCTCCTGCTGCTGCCCCCACATCTTTTCTCTCCTCCTCCTCCTTCTCCATATATATATATATATATATATATATATATATATATATATATATATATATATAATTTATTTTTTTATTATGTGGTACTGAGGATCGAACCCAGTGCCTCACACATGTGAGGCAAGTGCTCAACCACTGAGCTACAACCCCAGCCCCCCCCCTCCTCCTCCTCTTCCTCCTCCTCCTCCTTCTTCTCCTTCTCTCTCTCTCTCTCTCTCTCTCTCTCTCTCTCTCTCTCTCTCTGGAAGTGGAAGGACTCTTGAGCACCTGACTGTATGTGATCTTTAATGATTGCTTCTCTCTGGGACACAATTCCCTCATTTGACAACTTGGTCTGGCAACTTCTGCCTTGCCTAAAGTAAGAATTGGATGATGTCAAGGGAGGTTAGGAAGGATATAGAAGGGTCTTGTAAATTCATGAGGGTTTCCCCCTCTCTGGGATTTTACTACTGTGCATTCCAGCTCTCTGTGGGCCCTGAGTCCCATCTGCTTCTGTATCTCAGCCTCTTGATGACTTTCTTCCTTTTCTTTCTCTCTCTCTTTCTTTTTTTTTTTTTTTTTTTGTAGTGGGGATTTAATGCAGGGGCTCTTTACCACTAGACTACATCCCTAGCCCTTTCTATTTTCCATTTTGAGACAGAGTCTTGCTAACTTGTTTAGGGCCTTGCTAAATTGCTGAGGTTAATTTCAAAAACTTGCAATCCTCCAGCCTCAGCCTCCCAAATCACTGGGATTACAGGCGTGCCCCACTGCACCCAGCTTGATGATTTGCTTTCTTGGTTCCAAGCTGCAATATGAAGTTGTTGGTGTCTCTGTTAAGCAACTCAGGATTATGATATTCATTATTTCATATATGGTCTCTGGGTGGGATTACAGGGCTTTGGGATGGTGACTAAAGGTCACAAGAAGCTGGACTTAAAGCATGGAGTGGTGTGTAGAGGGGACAGACCATTCAGAAACTGAGCATTTTGTTACTTCCAGTCCCTCTGAGTGACCTTGAAATATGTATTAAGTACATTGGCCTTGGGTGTGTAGGTATTGGGGGGTGTATATTTTTTCCAGTCTGTCTGAAGCTCAGACTCCACCTAGTCCTGATGCTTAGCAACCTGTCCTGTCCCTTCTACCTGAAGGTATGATCCTACCCACACTGGAGCCAGATGACCTGGGCAGGGATCCCCGCTCATTCACCTACTAACTCTGTGAGGCAGGTTACTTAACCTCTCTGTGCCTCAGTTCCCATCTGAAAAATGGGAAGAATAGTGGTACCAAATAGATTTGCTATAAGGATTAAATGAGATGATATAAGTAAAGAGAATAAGCAGATCTGCTATAGGACAGTGCTATATAAGTATTTTTTCTATTTTATGAGGGTAAAGATGTTGGTTGTTACTCTGAGGCTTTCAGCATCCCCAGTGTCTCTGCTGGGGATTCCATATAGTTGCTTGTCTAAAGCCTGCCTTCCTCTTTCCATCCCCTGAGCACCACTGTACACTGGGTGCTAATCTACTCACTAATTCCTGCACATCTCTCATGTCTCCACTTGGATCTGACAGACTGTATATTTTGCTTATTTATTTTATATTTTGTCTGTCTTCATCTCTACCACACTCACTAGATAAGAACTTCATGGGACTGTGGTGATAGAGCTGTGGTGATAGACTCACTTGCCTAGTATGTGTGAGGCCCTGGGTTTGATCTGCAGTACCACATTAAAAAATAAATTAATTAAATGGAGTATAAAACAACAACAACAACAACAATTTCATGAAGCCAGGTATGGTGGTGCATGCCTGTGATCCTAGCAGGAGGCTGACACAGGAGGATTGTAAGTTTAAAGCTAGTCTCAGCAATTTAGTGAGGCCCTCAGCAACTCAATGAGATCCTGACTCAAAATAAAAAATAAAAAAGGGCTGGGGAATGTGGCTCAGTAGTTAAGCTCCTGGGTTCAATCCCCAATACAAAAAAAAAAAAATCTTTCATGAGGACTGGGATTTTTACCTGCCTTATACACTAGTGTGTCTCCAGCAACTACAACAGTGTTTCACATATACTAGCTGGTCAGTAAATATTCATGAGTGAATAGAATTATTCATTTTTCATTTTATATTTATATAGTACTTATTTGTACCAGGCACCAATATAAACAACTTTATAAACATTAACCCATTTAATTGTAATAATTCTATAAGATGGATGCTATCACTGCCCTCATTTTACAGGAAAGAAAACTGACCACAGAGAAGTTAAGTAACTTACCCAAAGTTTCACAATTGGTAAATGATGAAGCTAGGATTTGAAGCCAGATAGTGCAACTATAGGGTGTGTACTCTTAACCATTACACTATGATCCAAGGAAAATACCAGTTAGGGGTGGCTCTGCATGTTCCACCACCTCTGGGGACTTGCTGCCACCTATTGATGTTTTGGATTATCTGGGGGGAGGAGGGGGCTGATGCTTGCTGACTGAACTGCCTCTGTTCCCCTGTCACAGGGTCTCCAAACCTGCTGGGTTGGAACTGACTCTTGGAGAGGTTCTTGGTCCTCCTCTTTCCTCATTTGCTTTGTCTCCAGAAGCCAAAGATATCCACCCATATGTCACTTAAGAGCCTCCAATCACCAAGACTATTTCTGTGCAAACCCCGTGATCCATGAACGGAGCCCACATAGTTCTGTCTTCTTGAGCCTGTCTGGGGCCTGAACTTGACTACTCCTTAGAGTTCCATCTGAGTGACCTTCCCCTCTTCAAATTCTACACACACTCCTATGGTTTTAACTGACATCCATATACTTGCCTCCAAAGGTGCATCTTCAACCCAAACTTTCTCCTGAGCTCCAGATCCCAAATCCCAGAATCCACTGGCCTCCTGGATGTCCCCTCCTGGAGGCCACACAGGCATCTGAAGCCCAACATACACAAAACAGGATGTATCACCTTCCCCTGGAAACCTCCTAAACCAGTTTCCTGTCTTCCTGTGTTTCCTCTTCACGTGGGTGATAAGTGACACTATTAACTCATGCCATTATTTTGGCCTTGAAATTTATTCTAAAGGTGATGGGAGACCTGAGGATATAGATCAGTGGTAGAGCACTTGCCTAACATGCAAAACACTGGGTCCAGATCCACAGCGCTGCAAATAAATAAATAAATAAATAAATAAGATGGATAATGTTATTTGTCAGGATAAGCTTCATAAAAACACCACAAGATATGGGCTGGGGTTGTGGCTCAGTGGTAGAACACTTGCCTAGTATGCATGAGGCACTGGGTTTTTTTTTTTTCCACATAGGAAAACTAAATAAACAAAAGATATTGTGTCCATCTACAACTAAAAATTTTTAAATATTTTTTAAAACACTACAAGATAATAAGGGGAAAATCCTTTATAGGTCTCAAAATGAGGACAGGTTTTCCAACTCCAACTCAGAATTCAGCAGCTATAAAAGAAAAGATTAATACATCTATCTCTATAAAAAAATTCTGCATGGTAAAAACATGAGCAAAGTCAAAAAACAAATTGGGAAATATATATGTATATATACTATCATATATATATGCAATTCTTATCATACACAAACAGCTAATCTCCCTACTATTCATATTGATAAAAAAGACCCATAGTATAACAAAAATAGGCAAAGAATATGACAGTTCACCAAAAAAAATACATAGGCTTTAAACATGTATGCAGATGTACAGCATTACTCAAAATAATAGAAATGAAAATAAGGTAATGATGAAGTCAAGTACAGTGGCTCATGCCTGTAATTCCAGCTACTCAGGAGGCTGAGGCATAAGGATGGCAAATTTGAAGCCAGCTTCAGCAACTTAGCAAGACTCTGTCTCGAAATAAAAATAAAAAGGGCTGGGGATATAGATCAATGATAAAGCACCCCCAGGTTAAATCCCCAGATCCACAAAAAAACCAAAAATACTGAAATGCTATTTTGTGTTTATTGCATTAGTTTAAGCCCATAAATCTGACAAGACACTTTGTCAACAAGACTGTGGGGAAATAAGTACTTCATTCATTATTGGTAAGAATGCAAAATAATGCAACCCAAATAATATTTATCAAAATGATAAATGTGTTGGGCACAGAGGCACATTCCTGTAATATGAGCTACTTGGGAGGCTGAAGCAGGAGGATTGCAAGTTTGAGGCCAGCCTTTACAGCTTAGTGAGACATTATCTCAAAATATAAAAATAAATCAATAAATAAAAAGGGGTGGGGTGTCTCTCAGAGGTAGAGCACTTGCCCAACATGCACAAGGCCCTGGGTTCAATCCCCAGTACTAAAATAATTCATACATATCCCTCCATTTTTTTACAGTACTAGAGATTGAACTCAGGGGTGCTCTACCACTGAGCCACATCCCCAGCCATTTTTTAGTTTATTTTAAGATAGGGTTTTGTTGAGTTGCCACAGCTGACCTCAAAAATATGAGCCTCCTGTTTCAGCCTCCTGAGTGGTTGGAATTACAAGTGTGTGCCACCATTCCTGACTATATATGCACTTTGAACCAGCAATCCTACTTCTGAGAAACCAGAAGAGATTCCCACTATATTAATTAGCTACTGCTGCATAAGAAATCACCCCCCAGAAACATGGGGTTACTTACTGGACTAAAGCAACCACTTTTTGTTTTTACAGATTCTGAAAGCAGCTGGGTGATTTTTCTGCTGGTCTTGCCTTGGACTACGCAAGTGGTTACAGTCAGCTGGCACCTCTGCTGGGATGGGCTGATCCAAGATGGGTTCACTCATACTCATGTGTCTGGGATCTTAGCTCTGATGGCTAGCTTGGCTGGAGTGGTTGAGCCACACCCTCCGTGTGACACTTCATCTGGGTTTATTCATAGCATAGTGACTTCAGTGTTCCAAGAAGGTGAAAGTGGAAGCTGCATTGCCTCTTGTAGTCCTATTATGAATCTGCACATGACTTACAGAATATTCTATTCAAAGCAAGTCACAAATCCATACCAACTTCAAAGAATGGGAGAATATAATTTTAACTTATCACATCTGTGTATTTATTGGTGTTGTGTGAGATAGATCAGAAACTTGTCGATCAGCAAGATGAAGCTATCAAAAAAGAATTAGGAGAGCTGGGGCTGTAGCTCATTGGTAGAGCGCCCACTTGGCACATGTGAGGCACTGGGTTCGATCCTCAGCACCACATAAAAATAAATAAAGATATAGTGTCCAACTACAAAAGTATTAGGAGCCTCATATATAGAACTATGAAATATTCATTATTTAAATATGAAAGTGTAGAATAAGGATATCAGGCTTACCATTGCATAAGAAAAAGAAGTGTGTGTTCTCTGCAGGTCAGGCCTAGGTGCCTGACAGGCTGTGTTAGTCAGCTTTTTGTCTCTGTGACCAAAATACCTGACATAAACAACTTGAAGAAAGAAAGGTTTATTTTGGCTCACAGTTTTGGAGGTTTCAGTCCATGGTCTGCTGGCTCCAAGGCAAACGTCCTGTCAGAAGGGTATGTCAGAGGAAAGCTTCTCAGCTCATGGCAACCCTGAAGCAGAGAAAGAAGAGGAGAGTGCCAGGGACAAGATATAGTCCCCAAGGTCATGTCTCTAGTGACCTACTTCTTCCAACACGCCCCCACCTGTGTACAATTTCTATCACCTCTCAGTGGTTCATTCAGCTGTCAGTGGATTAATCCACGGATGAGGTCAGAATCCTCATGATCCAATCACTTCCTAATGGCCCCTCCTCTGGTAATTGCTGCATTGGGAATCAAGCCTTCAACATATGAGCTTTTGGGGACATTCAGATCCAAGCCATAATATGCTCTCCAGAGGATGATTTATCCCTTCTGGTTATCAGCCTGCATTGCCTCATCCCCAGGCCTGGGGGATACCTTGAGTATACTAAGAGGAATAAGAAGATGAGGAAAAAAATTGATGAGCATTACACTGAGAAAGGATAAGCAACGTGGTTTAAACATGCTGTAGGAGGCCAAACTACACCACCTCAAAATATGTCCCTTTAGGGGCTGGGGTTGTGGCTCAGTGGTAGCGTGCTCACCCAGTATATGTGGGTTTTATCCTCAACACCACATAAATAAATAAATAAATAAATAAATAATAAAGGTGTCCAAAAAAGTTTTTTAAAAATATGTCCCTTTAGCATATTACTTGAAGGCAATTGTCAAGAAGCAGATATAATAAAGCTCTGCCTTCCTACTATTTGCAAAAAACAGGACACACATCTATACAAGTTCCTTCCCTCTCTACCAAGAAGGACAAAAGGTGGAGATAGTCATAGCTAGATTGATTTGTGTCCCAGTGATTGCTGTGTTGGGTCCTAATCATCCTTAGTGTCTCCTGATGCCTTGACTACAGACTAAGAATTTAGCTAAACTAGACACAGTGGCACAAACCGAGTTGTTGTAATCCTAACAACTCGGGAGGCTGAGGCATTAGGATTGCAAGTTCAAAGCCAGCCTCAGCAACTTGGTGAGGCCCTAAGCAACTTAGCGAGAACCTGTGTCAAAAAAAAAAAAAAAAAAAAAAAGGACTGGGATGTGGCTCAGTGTTAAGCACCCCTGGCTTCAATCCCTGTACAAAAAAAAAAAAAAAAAAGAGAGAGAGAGAGAGAGAGAGAGATTAGCTGTACTAGACACAGTAGCACACTCCTGTAATTCCAGCAACTTGGGACGCTAAGGAGGGAAGATCTCAAGTTTGAGGCCAACCTGGGCAAATTAGGAAGATATTGTCTCAAAATAAAAATAAAAAATTAAAAGACTGGGAAAGTAGCTCAATGGCAGATCCCCACTGGGTTCAATCCCCAATGTGGAGGGTGGGGGCAGGGATTTAGCTACATAGAATCATAGAGTCATAGACTAAAATTTAGTTCTGTTTTAATTAATAAAACTTCTTTTTGAGCAGTTTCAGGTTTACAGAAAAATTGAGCTGAAAGTACAGAGTTCCCATGTGTTCTCCATCCAGCTTCCCCTATTATTAACATTTTGAATTACTGTGGTACATTTGTTACAATTCATGAATCAGAACTACATAATTATTAACTCAAGACCATAGTTTCCATTAGATTTCATTCCTTATGTTATACTTTATATGGGTTTGACAAATGCATAATGACATGTATCCCACATAGTATCATACAGGATAATCTTACTTCCCTAATGTCCCAAGCACTTCATTTACTTACCCTTCCTTCCCCCTCATCCTCTGGAGACCACAGATCTTTTTACTGTCTTCATAGGTTTGTCTATGCAAGAATGTCGAATACTTGAAATCACACAGTATATAGTTTTTTCAGATTGGTTTTGCAATATGTACTTAATTTTCCTCCATGTCTTTTTATTTATTTATTTATTTTAAATTTTAGTTGTAGTTGGACACAATATCTTTATTTTATTTATTTATTTTTATGTGGTGCTGAGGATCGAACCCAGTGCCTCACATGTGCTAGGCAAGCACTCTACCGCTGAGCCACAGCCACAGCCCCTTCTCTGTGTCTTTTTATGACTTGATAGGTCATTTCTTTTTAGTGCTTAATAATATTCCATTATCTGGATGTACTACAGTTTGTTTATTCACTCATCTACTGAAGAACATCTTGGTTGCTTCCAAGTTTTGGCAATTATGAATAAAGCTGCTATAAACTTAAAAGAAGGAAAGAAAGGTGTGTATGTGTGTGGGAGATGTGTTTGTTTGTATCTTAAAGAAATCTTGGGAAGTTATGTAAGAAACTAATACAAGTTCCCTAGAAGTGATCCATGGGAATAAGGAGGTTACTACAATTGTTAGAGTAAGAATTTTTATATATATATATATATATATATATATATATATATATATATAATATATTTAAATATATGTATGGACTTTATTTTATTTATTTTTATATGTGATGCTGAGAATCTAACCCAGTGCCTCATACATGCTAGGCAAGCACTCTACCACTGAGCCACAACCCCAGCCCTAGAGTAAGAATTTTACTGTATACCTTTCATATTACTTAGATTTTTGAACTGTGTAAAAGTACTATATTTCAAATATATATATATATATATGTCAAAGAGTGAGCTCAGGGCAATGGTGCATTCCTATAACCCCAGCTAGTCAGGAAACTGAGATAGGAGGATTGTGAGCTCAAGACTAGCCTGGATAATTTAGCAAGACTGTGTTTTTAAAAGATCCCAAGCCAGGGCTGAGGTTGTGGCTCAGTGGTAGAGTGCTCGCCTAGCACGTATGAGACCCTGGCTTCAATCCTCAGCACCACATAAAAATAATAAAATAAAGGTATTGTGTCCAAGTACAACTAAAAAATGAATCTAAATAAATAAATAAATATAAAGATCCCAAGTCAGTCACAGTGATGCATTCTTGTAATCCCAGCCTCGTGGGAGGCTAAGGCAGGAGGATTGGGAGTTCAAAACCAGCCTAAGCAACGAGCAAGGCACTAAGCAACTCAGTGAGATCCTATCTCTAAATAAAATACAAAATAGGGCTGGGGATGTGGCTCAGGGGTCAAGTGACCCTGAGTTCTGGAGGCTGAGAAGTCCAGATGAATCTGTCAACAGATTCAATTCACAGTGAGGATTTGCTTCCTGGTTTGTAGAGGGCTATCTTCTTGTATTATCATATGACAGACAGAAGAAGCTCTGGAGTCTCCACTTCTTTTTTTTATTTTGATTTTTTTAGTTGTAGATGGACAGAATACCTGTATTTTGTTTATTTATATTTATGCGGTGCTGAGAATCGAACCAGGGCCTCACACGTGCAAGGCAAGCACTCTATCACGGAGCCATATCCCCAGCCCAAGTCTCTACTTCTTGTAAGGATGAAAAACTCATCATGGGAGATGCACCTTGATGATCTTACACATACCTAATTGCTTTCCAAAAGCCCCCACCTCTTAATCCCATCACTTTTCGGGTTAAAGCTTCAACACATAAATTTGAGAAAATGCAAACATTCAGTTCATAACAGAATAGCCATGACAGAACTTTAATTTTACAAAGATCCCACCAGTGGTCAATTGCAAGGCCACCACAACACAAATGGCTATGAGGGTATGCTCTACATGAAGCATCATACCAGATGGGCACCATTCACATCCTAGGCATCGTGTATTTGAATATTTACTACAACAATTATCTGACAGACAGAGGTGGCATGTTGTGAGAAAGGTATACCTTTTGCCAATTTACACAAAGGGGCATTTAGGGGTTGACAGTACCCCTGGGTCTCTGAAGGTTAATTGAGAGATCAGTTAGGAATCACACCAAGCCAAAAATCAAGAGAGGTCTGGAGGTGGAGATAAAGCATCCACTAAAGAGATGGAATTTATCAAGCACAATTGCAGATTGAAGGGGAAATGAGGAATAGAAGGAGCCTAGATCACTTCTGGGTCCTTGGTTATGGCTATATGTGGAATAAAATTGCTGAAGTAAATTCGTAAAATAAATTGCCTTTATAAATCACAGCAACAAATTATTAGGAAATGTAAATATATGTAGTGCCTAAGAATAAATATTCTAAAATATGCTAATGTCCCTTAGAAGGCAAAATTTTTAATTGGGGGGGTATGTTGGGGGTTGAACCCAGGCTTCATACATGCCAGGCAAGTGCTCTACCACTGAACTACACTCCCAGTCCCCCCCAACACCCTGGCTTTTGGTGTGTGTGTGGTACTGGGGATTGAACCCAGGGTCTTATGTATGCAAGGCAAGCACCCAACCAACTGAGCTAAATCCCCAGACGCACAGCCCCACTTTTTTTTTAAGAGAGAGAGTCTCACTGTGTTGCCCAATCTGGTCCCAAATTCTTGTATGTAACTAGGATTACAAGAGTGCACTGTACCTGTCTTACAGTATATATATATATATATATATATATATATATATATATATATATATATATATATATATATATATATATACATACATACACACACACACACACACACCAGGGATTGAGCCCTTAGCTACAGAACCACATCCACAGCCCTTTTTATTTTGAGACAGGGTCTTACTAAGTTGCGTAGGGCCTAAGTTGCTGAGGCTGGCTTTGAACTTGCAATCCTCCTGCTTTAGTCTCCCAAGTCACTAGGATTACAGGCATGTGCCACCATGCCTTCCCTGGCTTACAATTTTTAAAATTTTGTTAAAAAATTTTCTTTAAAGAAGTTCCAAGTTAATGAATAGACAGATATACCATGTAAATGGATAGGAAAACTCAATGTTATAAGGTCATCAATTCTTTCAAGTGTCTCTAGAAAGGCAATGCTATAATCCTGTCTCTGCTGTATAATGCTGACTTTGCTGGAATGAGTCCCTTGGGAGGCAAAAACCAGTTGACCAAGAGAACATTCTGATTCTGGGATTTCTGTGTGGATTGGATCCAAGCTCCTGCCTTGAGCAAGTTACTTAAACTCTGTGTACTAAAAAGTAGGGTTACCAAAGCATAGGTCCTGGCACAAAGGGTAGGGCCTTAATAAACTCTAGCTAATGGATCATAGGTCAAACATGTATTCACTCTTTTGTTTCTGAACACAACAGTTGTGATAGGTCCTGTGTCAGGAAGGGAGCAGAGCTTAATTAGATGGGGTCCTTTAACATGAGGAACTCAGAGCCCAGCAAGTTGATAAGCTATGTATAAATTTCTCCACCGTCTGCAGTGTTTTTCATAATAAACTTGTGAACTAAGAACAAAATAAAATAAATTTCTCCACCTGAAGTCTTCCTTAAGAGCTGGGCATAGTGGCACATGCCTATAATTCCAGCCGAGGCAGGAAGATGGCAAGTTCAAGGCCAGAATCAGCAATTTATTTATTAAATAAATAAAAAGGCCTGGGAATGTAGCTCAATGGTAGAGCACCCCTGGGTTCAATCCCCAGTACAAGAAACAAAGAAACAAAGACCACTCAAGAAGGGAGACTATATATGAAACTGCTACTTAGGAAACTCAACTCCCAGGGTTATTTTGGTAGATTTTAAGTGGTCATGTATGTGATGAGTTCAGAATCACTGGGGTGTTGTAGCTCAGTGGTACACTTGCTTAGCATATATAAGGACCTGGGTTCAATACTAAGCATTGAAAACAAACAAACAACAAAACATTAAATTACTAAACAACGAGAGGCATTACCGTCATCACATTATGTGTGCCTGTCTCCATTTTTAGAGCTGCAGCCAGATTGGAGTTGTGCACCTTTTACTCTTTCATTCATTTATCAAATACTTACTGAGCACCCGCTACATGCTGGGGGGCAGGGCACAGTGCCACTAAAAAACAAACAATGAGACTGGAGTTGTGGCTCAATGGTACACTTGCCTAGCATGTGTGAGGCACTGGGTTTTATTCTCCACACCGCATATACATAAATGAATAAAATAAAGGTCCATCAACATCTAAAAATATTTAAAAAAAAAAAGAACCAACAATGAACAACAAAAAAAATTACTGCCTTCCTAGAGTTTATTTTCCTTGTGTTTATGCCTGGGTAAATGTGTGAGGGAACATGCCATTTGGTCATATGGATTTTTAGTGAGCATCTACTTTATATCTGACCTTTATGTTTGGGGAGAAGCAGATACCAGCCAGACCCAGTCTAGTCTGGTTGGGAAGCAAGCTGAACCTATACCTAGTGAGGTTGTCTGCCTGGACTGTTGGGAGAGGTTTGATCTGGATCTTGAAGGACGAGAAGTCGGACTATCACAGAAGGTGGTTAACAGTATTCCAGGTAAAACAAATACACAGTGAGAGACTCAGGGTGCAATGAACTCAGGGAATCCATGATTCCTTGGTGCAATGAAGGTCAGAGATCCGCAGCTTAGGAAGGAAATGGTAGAAGACCTAAGGTGATGGTGATGGGATTCAAACCCCAGAGCAGGCTTTGGAGTGTAATCTGGCAAGCCATGGGGGGTATTGGGAGGTGTTGGTACAGGGGGTTAACATTATCACATTTATTTGAGGGACAGTTACACTAGAGGCCAGGGAGGAAGATGGATATGAATAAAAGGGGCTCCAAGTGGCAACACCAGGGAAAAAGCTGTCCTGATGGTCCAGGCTTAAGATGAGGAGGATTTAGATTGACCAGAGGTGATAGGGATGGAGAGGACACAGGAGACAGCTCTGGATGTGGCAGTTGAGAGAAGAGCTATATCTGTGGTTTTACAAGAATGGACTTTGTGGGGCTGGGGACATAGCTCAGTTGGTAGAGTGCTTGCCTCACATGCACAAGGCTCTGGGTTCAATCCCTAGCACCCCCCCAAAAAAAATAGCTTTGTGATCAAAAGCTGCAGATAAACTGGGCACAGTGACACCAGCCTGTAATCCCAGTGGCTTGGGAGGCTGAGGCAGGAGGATCATGAGTTCAAAGCCAGCCTCAGCAAAAGCAAGGCACTAAGCAACTCAGTGAGACCTTGTCTCTAAATAAAATACAAAATAGGGCAGGGGATGTGGCTTACGGGTTGAGTGCCCTGGAGTTCAATCCCAGTACCAAAAAAAAAGCTGCAGATAAGAGTCCCACCTGGTAAACTTGGACATGATACTTAACTATTTAAAGCCTCAGTTTTCTGATCTGTACATTTGGAATGACAACAGTGGCTGCCATGAGTCGGGAGGAGTAGTGAATAGGACATGGTGGATACTCAGATCGTGGTAGCATTGTTACAATGGAGAAGAAGTCAAGGACAGCTTTCTGTCTGTGGTGAACAGCTAGGTGAGTGGAGATGCCATCCCTGATGGAGAGCACAGGAAGGGGCACTTCTGGGGAGTGGAAGGGCACCACTATATTTGGGGTTCCCATGTCAAACTATGATTATGGATCTGATACCTGTTTTATCTCGGTGTTCTTGGTGGCCAGCTCAGACACATAGTAGTGGCTTCCTTTGAGCAAAGGGATCTGTCTTGCAGGTACAGATGTGGGTACTGCAGGCATGTAGATGCAGAAAGGTGTGTGTAAAGTAAGATGAGACCTTGGATACAACGCAGAGAACCTTGACATTGAAGGGTTGCAGGAGAGGAGGCGCCTGGAAGGAGGCTGGGATCCATAGATTGGGGGCAGTGTGGCACAGGAAGCAGGAGGCAGGTGGGGAGTCAAGGAAGAGGTCATCTGGGTCAAGTGCTACTGAAAGGTCATGGAGGGTAATCAATTACCAGGCCAGTAATCAAAGAGGTAATCAAGCAAAAGCAGGGTCCAGGCCTGTTCCATGAGGAGCCAAAGCCCCATTGCAGGGGAGTTGATGTGATGTTAAGATGAGGAGATGAGGAGAGAAAAGGTGGGCCTGAAAGAGGGAGGGGTCAGGGCAACTCAGACCGCAGGGGTAATAGATTTCCTTTTCCCAGTAAGGATTTGTGGGGAGGGGCTGCTGGGGATCAATCCACGTCATGGGGGTGCTAGACAAAAGCTCTACCACTGAGGCTCCATTCCCAGACCAGAACAAACTTTGCTAACAGTCAGAGCAATCTAAAGATGGGCCAGGAGGTCTTGGGAGGTAGTGAGCACCCTGTCCCTGGAGGTAGACAAGTAGAGCTCCGAGACCCACGGCTGCCAGGGATGCTGACAGGTAGGGTAGGGAAGGCTGTTCAAAACAAGCCCCACATTCTTCTCAGGGAGCCTTTGGTTGATTCCTTGCATCAAAAAAAAAAAAGCTACAACAGAGGGTCAGTCTTGCTATTTCTACTGTCCAAAGAGCCTCCTGCAGGGAACACGCTCACAGAGAGGGGGTCGTGCGCAAACTCACACGGAGACAGAAACATCAAATCTATCTATAGCTCTTGGTGTAAAGGGATCTACAGCACCTCTCCTCAGGTTATTCCCCGAGTCCATTCCCTTGCCCCGTCTCTCTGCCGGTCCACGCCACCCCCCAGGCCACCCAGCATCTCGGTGCCTGTCTCAGCATCTCCTCTGTCTCCCGGCATCTCTCCCAGCTTCTCTGGCTCTGCCCTCCCCCACCCACTTCTAGGCCTCTCCAGTCCCCCTCCCCGTGGGTCCCCCCCTCCCCGGACTACAACCCCCAGGCGCCCCCAGCCCCGGGCGCTGCGCATGCCCCCTGCTCCCCGCCCCCTCCTGGTCCCCCCTCCCTCCCTTCCTCCTCACCTCCCTCCGCCCCCCTCCCCCGCGCTTCGGCTCCCGCATCCCTCCATCCAACCCTGTGCCGCAGCCGCATCGCCACCGCAGCCCAGGCAGAGCTGAGCCCGGCCCAGGCCCCTGTCCCTGCCCGGCCCTCGGCCCACTGCCCCCGCCAGCGCCCCCTCCCGCAGGTCCCTCTCGGCGGCTCCGGCGCCCCCCGGCGCCCCCAGACCCCCGGCCTCCAGCTCCGAGGTGGGAGGCGGAGAGCAGCAGCAGAGACAGGAGGACGAGGAGGAGGAGGAGGAGGAGCCGTCGCAGGATGAAGGATCGGACTCAGGAGCTGCGGAGTGTGAGCTTGGGGGTGGGGGGACGGGGGGCGGGACCCCAATATTTGGGGAGCGCGTGGGGATAGGGTGGGGGAGGTGCTGGGAGGTGGGGGCGAATGATGAGACTGGAGGCTGGGAGCTGGGGCACCCCAGTATTTCCAGGCACCTGATGTCTCCAGTGAACCTGCATTTTGGGGACAGTGGCTAGGAGGGGTTGGAGGCCATTAAGACACGAGGGGGCAGGAGAGGTCTCAGGGCCCTGGACACCCCATGTTTCCAGGAGGGCCCTCTGGGTCTAACCTGGGGAAGGGAGAGAGTGAATGTCAGTAGAGAATTGGAGGGTACTGTCATCCTGGGAGCAGATTTGCCAAATTAGAAGGATTGGGATGGTTACTGGGCCAGGCTGAGAGTGTAGCAGGACCCAGATTTGGGGGGTGCAGTGAGGAAGGACACAGGTTGGGACTGGATGCCAACACCTGGCAGTGAATGAAGTGTGTGCGTGTGTGTGCACTCGTGTGTTGCTCCTCGTGGGGAGGGGGCCTCTGTTAGAGACAGGGAAAGAAGGGTTGGCCCCAGGAGACTGCCAGAGGGCTAGGGCCTGAGTCCCGGTGACCCCTCCGAGGTGGGAGAGGAAAGAAGGTTGCACGCATAGGGTCACAGAATTGGGTTATGTGACATGGGCTGTGCTGTGCTGGGGGGACTGGAGCATCTTGAGCAGTCAGGCCAGGCTGACATGGGCCCCCCGTCTGCAGGCCGGAAGAGGCCTGGCTCTAGGAGTCCAGCCAGGCAGGTAGTTAGTTGTGTTTGGGAGACCAGGGAAGCAGCTCTGGAGGCTGCAGAGGAAGCTTCTCTTTGGAAGGGTTGGGGAATGGGGCTTTTGGTGAGAATGCTTTGGGAGGCAGAGAAGATGCTGGGGCATTTAGGGAAATGACCTGGGTCCCAAGGAGGCAGAGCTGGCAGTCTGCTATAAGATCCTGGCCTGTGGTGCTATGCTAATAAAGGTACTGGCTCAGGACAGTGGCCACTGTATCCTGATGTACTGGATCTATACCAAGAGACTGACAATGGTTACCTCCGAGGTTATTATCCCATTTGGCAGATGAGGAAACTGAGGTTTTGATATAGGAAGGGACTTGCCCAAGGTCACCACGCATGACTGGGGGGGCAGGTGTTGGACTCGAATGTGGGTTTCCAGTCTGCCAAGTTGACAGAGGTGTCTGTTTTCCTGGCCTTTGAAGCAGAAGTTTTGACACTGGGGGTAAAGAGCTCTGTCTTTGGAGAGCCCCCTAGATTAGGGGGCAGGGACTCAGCTTTCAGAGAGACACAAGCTTGGAGGCAGTGACTGCCGTTTATGGGGAGGGAATCAAAAGGTTTATTTCTTTTAAACTTTTACTGCATATACACTTAGGCATGAGGAAAATGACAATAATGATAATCATCAACACTATCCTGAATGTTTTAGACATATTAAATCATTTTGATCCTCATAGCAACCCTATGAAGCTGGTACAAATATGATCTCATTGTACAGTAAGGAAACAAAGGCCCAGAGAGGTTAAGTCACTTGACCAAAGTCACATAGCTAGATTCAAACCCAGGTCGGCTGGATTCAGCATCCTTTCTCAAAACTCTCTTTTCCCTCATGGTGCAGTTTACAAAGCCCATTATCATCATAATCTCCACCAATCTGGATAGGTAGGCAGACTGAGAGACTTCCTCATTATTAGTTGGGGAAACTGAGGCCCAGAGCGATAAATGACTTGTCCAAGGTCACACAGCTAGCACAAAGGGAGGAATGCAGGTTTGAACCCAGATCCCTTGCAGCCAAGTCTGTTCCTTGTCTCCAAAACCCAGAAAAATGCAAAGCGGTTGGGGTGAGGTGGTGGCAGAATTGTGGTATAATTATAGAGAAGGAGGGAAGAGGCTAAGACAGGTCTGGTGGAGGAGGTGGGGGTGGGGAGTGCTCCTCATTCCCTGGCTGAATGAGTCAGGGCCCCCAACCCCCAGGTGAGGGAACCTGGGGCTGGGTTGCTGGGGCCCAGGTTGGGGAGCTGGAATGGTGTGGGGTTGGGGGGTTGAGTGGATGCTGATGGCTCTGGTGTTAGTCACAGCTCTGGGAGACTGGAGATTTGGCAGGGTAGTGGGTGGGGCTCAGAAAGAAGCTGGCAGGATGCAAGGAAAAGAAAGATCTCCTCACGGGCGCTGAGAGGCAGGAGAGACTGAATGGGCATTGGGAGCCCTTAAAAGAGGGTCTCTGAGATTCTGGAAAGGAATGTTAGCCTGAGGGCCTGATTGACTTTCTAGTGGTTCTTAGCATTCCCAAGGGGTTCTCCAGTCTATTTAACATTCAGTGGTTGAAGTCCCATACTTGAGAGCCAGTGGTCTGGTTCAGATCCTAACTTTGCTCCTTGCTGTGTGACCTTGGGCAAGTTGCTTAACCTGTCTGATCCTCACTTTCTTCTCATATGAATTGGGAGTAGAATAGTATCTGTTTCAGAAGTTTGGCCTGCATAAAGTGTCTCGGAGGGGGCCTGGGGCAGAGCAGTCCTCTGTGGTTGCTGTTCCACAGACGATTTGTATATTCCTCTTGAGTACCATGTAAGCCCCCTAAAATGGGGAGGATATGACCCCTAATTTATTTTGGAGTTAAATGAGAACCAGAGGGGAGAAAAATGACTTACCCAAGGTCACATAACTCACTGTAAGAGCTGGGGTTGAACCAGAGTTTTCTTTTTCCAGTTCACCAAGCACTTTTGGTTGGAACTGGGAGGTGCTGGGCTGGATATGGATGAGGAGTTCCCAGATCCAAGGAGTAAGCTAAGGTGAGGCTCCAGAGGAGGAGAAGCAAGCAAGTGAGGTAGAGAAGAAAGGTAGTGGGGAGGAGAAGATAAGAGGGGGTACGTGCAGGGACATAGAGTGGGAAGCCAGGAGAAGAGGAGAGAAGCGAGAAGGAGGAGACAAAGGAGGGTGCGGACAGACACCAAGAGAACCCCAGCAGTGAGTGGATGTCCTCTAGGGCCCCCCGGCTTCTTTCTGCCTTTCAAACACACTAAATGTGTGTTAAGGGTCTCTGCACTTGTTTCCCATGTGCAGAATGTTGTTCCCCCTGTCTAGAATGCTGTTCCCTCTGCCCAGAACACTGTTCCCTCTGCCTTGAGTGCCGTATTCTCTACATTATAGTACAGTTGGCTCTTTTAGGGCTCAACTCAAATATCTCCCCAGAAAGGCCCTCCCTGACCACCCTATCTGAAGTCTTTCCCGTGCCTGTTTCTCTGTATCACATCTTCTTATTTATCTCCCTCCTGCAAGTTAAGCACAATTGGAAATTATCTTGTCCATTTTTCATTGTCTGTCTCCCCCCACACCCCGCCTTTGGAGTTTCAGCTCCTTGGAGGCAGGACCTCTCTGCCTGTCTTCTTTGCCACTGTATCTCCAGCAGCATCCAGAAGAGAACTTGGCACAAATCGTACCTATTTGTTAGATGAATGAATGAATGACTCAGTGAGGCAGGGAGATGGGGACGGGGGCAGGTGGGTCAGACAGGGAAAGTGGAGGAGAGAGGTCGGGGTGAGAGGGCTAGGCTGGACCATGGGAGGGCAGAAGGGAGGGAGGAATGAGCGGCCCAGGCCAGGGAGACAGATGGACAGAAGCAGGAGGGGGGCGTGGGCAGAGAGGCTGCTGTCTCTAGATCAAACGATGCTGAGGAGCATGGGTGAGCAGGGTGTGTTAGCATGCACAGGCATGCGTGTGTGTTTACACACACACACGCACACACA
This sequence comes from Marmota flaviventris, assembly GCF_047511675.1. Lineage (NCBI taxonomy): Eukaryota > Metazoa > Chordata > Mammalia > Rodentia > Sciuridae > Marmota > Marmota flaviventris. The sequence goes on along the minus strand of NC_092516.1, from coordinate 21,752,082 downwards.
CACAGGGGCCCTTGGTATCTCTGATGTGGAACACCTGGATTCGAGGAGTCTGAGAAGGCTTGGGTTGGATGCTCCCCCATTGCCAAGACAGTTCTAGAATGTGCTCCAGAGCTCAGGGCCAACTCCCTTAATCCTCCCAAGCACTCAAGCAGTTCGGGGGCAGTAAAGAGCAGAGTGCCTGGGTCCAAATCTAGGCACTGCAACCCCATCAGCACCCAATCGACTGAATAGTCTTGGGCAAGTTACTTAGTCTCTTTATCTCAGTTTCCTCATTTATCAAAAAGAAATAAGAATGGTATCTGCCTCACAGGGTGGTTATAAGGATTAAACAAGAAATGCAAAGCACTTGTAACCAGGCCCAACTCATGGTCATTGGTACTGTGTGTTATACAAGTATAAATTATTATATTCCTCATTCTGCCCAAGAGGAAATGGAGACTTGAATTGTCCATCTGAGGCCACCATGAAGTGGACTGGGACACATTTGATCATCTTTGCCTAGTACTCTCAGAGCCTAATTTCTTTTAGGCTTGCCTGATTTCTAGAAATGTGCTCATTGTTTATTAGAACTTGTTTAATTTTATTTTATCTTTAGAATAGCAGGTGGGCTGGGAGTGTAACTCAGTGGTAGAACACTTGCCTACAACAGCACAATTTTCTCACTGATATTAAATGTTACATTAGTGGTAGCAATGCAGAGGGCATTTATTGGTTGTCCAGTGTCTAATATGTGAAATCAATTGAATTCTTTTTCTCTGTAACCAGTATGTACATACATGCATTAAAACGTGTCATACCAAAAAAGAAAAAAATAAAGATATATGCTCATTATTAAATAACGACACCTCAGAGCAAGGAGGGCTAGGATCACACAGCAAGTCAAGAGGAGGCTGGAAGACCTAGCTGCTGGATTCTTCTTGCAGCCCTGGGCCCATTTTACGGATTTTCTGTCCTGGCCACAGGAGCTCAAAAGTACTGAGGAAACAACAGAGAGGGCTCTTTGGGCCAGTGAGGAATAGAGGGACTGTCATCCTCAGAAGGATGGTTGGGGAAAAACCTGAGATTTGACAGTCTCAGGTTTAAGGGCTTAATAATAAGGCCTTACTTTCCAAGAAGCCTTAGGCAGGTAAGGTGAACTGTCTGAGACTGTTTCTTCTTCTGTAATGTGGAAGAGGCCGGGGGTAATAGCCAACCCTCACCAAACGCTTATTAATCTCTGTCTTGCAGCATTGGGCATTTTCCCCACGTTATCTCATTGCCCCTCCTGACCACCGTGTGGGTTGGACATTATTGCCTTCACTAAATGCAGATACTGGGACTGGGAAGGGAGAAGTCACATGGCCTTCTAGCTGGGGACCTGGGGCAAGCTCTTTAGCCCCCACTGCCTCATTTTCCCTATTGATAAAAGGGAGCTATAATAATCTCTACTTCAGAGGGCTGTTATAAACATTAAGTGGATAAATATATCAAGAGTGCCCAGCACATTGTAAAACACTGTCTCAGTGTTTGTCATAATTGTAATTATGTTGGCCAATGATCCTTACAGAGTTTTAATGAAGATTGAAAAAGATAACTAGAGTGTAAGACTTATACAGAAGTTACTGTCAAATGATAACATTTTGTTAGGTTTTTCAGGACACAGAGACTTTTACCCAGAGTGGGCCTTAGCAGGAGCTGACCTGAGAGGAGAAAGAGCTGGTGACAGTCACTGAGTGGGGAACCGGACCTGGAGCCTTAGATGAGGTCTTGGGAGGAGGCAGGTCCTGGTCCTGTTTAGCTCTTGGGCAAATCACTCTCCTTTTCCCCTCTGTGACTTCCTGTTCCCTCATCTGTGAAATGGGGATAATGATGTTTGCTCAGCTTTCTCACAGGACTAGCTATGATGGTGAGGATCAAAAGGGATTATGGGTGTAAAAGTGTTTATAAATGCAGAGGAAGGATTATTAACTCTTAGCTCTCTTCATAATTATTATTCCAAATAAATCATATTTGCACCCTTCCACCTTTCTTCCTCTCTCAAGGGCAAGTAAACAGGTAGCCCAAGATACTCTAGGAAGAATCTAAGGGAAGTGGTTCTGAGAACAGGAAGAGAGAGTGAAATTAGACTTTAGGAAGGACTTCCTAAAGTTGGCATGGGAAAGGGAAAGACAGAACAGGAAAGTTCCCAGATACTAAGGCTAGTGAGGATGTCCTGACCCCTGTGAGGTAGGGCGAAGGCTGAGTGAGTGTGCAGAAACAGAAGGGGCAGAGCAAGGCTCTTGGCTCTTAGGGGAAGGAGGCCTCATAGGGTAGTTGGGTTCTGAGGACTGAGATGTTAGAAACTATCATGGGAGACCAGCAGGTCCTCAGAGATAAGCCCCACATCCCAAAACCTCTCAGGGCCAATGTCTGTCTGGGGTGGAGGCTTGAGAAGCCACAAGTCTTATCAGGGTTCCCAAGATCCACCTGTGCCACTCCTCCTTCTGGGGGCAGCTGTGACAGAGGCACCCACCTCTCTAGGCAGATATTTGGTGTTGTCTTGAAGTGTCTGACATGTGTTCTGACTTGGTGTGGGCCTGGAGTCTGTGTGGAGAATCCCTCAAATTCAGTTGGGGCAGGACTTAGGCAGGAGACTGGGGCAGCTTTGGGGGCGTCCAGTGGGAGGGCTCCTCTGGGCTGTGCGGGCTCTTTCCCATGCTGTCGGGGATCTGCGGATTCCAAGCTCTCTCGGCTGTCTGGGTTGCATCGAGGTCCCATCTGGCCCTGTCTCGGTTCGATCTGAGCTGTCTGGGATCTGTCTGAGCCTAGCCTAGTTTGGTCTGAGCCTGTCTGGTTTCTGCGAGGGCCTGTCTGCATTCTACTCGGACCCTGTTAGCTCTTCTCTTTAGATTCCCTTTGGATCCTGTCTTGATTTCATTCAGGCTCCAAATGAACTTCTGTCCGAACTCTGGCTAGAGTCTTTCTAGAAATCAGGATGAACTCTGTTGAAATTTCCACTGGGGCTGATTAGAGCTCCAGACACAATTAAGCTTGATGGGCTCAGATTTTACCCTCAGACCTCTGTCCCAAGCAGAGAAGAGCTGGAGTCAGGAGTGGAGAGCCCTGGGGAGCCCTCCCTGTGCCCTTTGCCCAGCTCTAAATGAATGTGAAAACCCAAGGTTCAGAGAGGCTGGGAGAACAAACCTCCAGGGCCCTCCTCAATGTCTCCAGGGGCACGGCCCGCCCGAAGGTCTGTGTGTTCACGTGCAACTTTGCTTGGGTCTGTGTGCGGGTGAGCTTCAACATGACAGCGTGTCTCCACGTGGGTGTCGGGGGCCTATTTCTGTGTGCACTTCTGTCTGTGTCACTGGTCTGTCTGTTGGTGGCGATGGTGGTGTGGGTGGGTGAATCCCTTTGTGTCTCTGAGCCCTGAGGGTGGAGGGCTGAGCAGCTGCAGGTTTCGACTGGGAAATCCAAGCCAGTGAGAGGAGGTGGGTGTGCAGTTGGAAGGGGTTGGATAAAAGAGAGTGAATACATGAAAAAGAGTAGGCTGAGGGGGGAGTGAGAGTGCTGGGGGGAGCTGCAGGGAACTAGGGAGGTCTGGGCGCTGCCTGCATCTCACCCAGCCTTCACTGGGCCTCACCATGCTTGGCGCCTGCTGCTAGCAGTGAAGTGACCTTGCACAGGGGACATGGCTGGTCAGGTGGGGGCAGGGAGGAAATAGTAGCGGAGTAAAGTGAGGCCTGGGCAGGCACTGCTGGGGATGTCAGGGACACTCAGGCTCCTGGGACACCATTCTAGAGTCCCTCTTGGATCCCAGAGCCAATTATTGCAAAGCTGACATTTAGCTGGTTGTTAAAATATTGAAATACATTCATACTGATTGGTCAGTAGCAGCAGCCCTGAATACCATCTGATTCCAGGTACCCATAAGGCCACATCCACCTGCCTTTTGCTAATTCCCTCCAAGGTGTCCTTTGAGTTATCAGCTACCCTGGTCTCCAGAACCTTATTCCACAAGGTATATCAGGTGCTCATTCCCCCTTTTGGTGCCCTTGCCGTCTCCCCTACTTAGGACCCCTCCCAAAAACTCTTTTCTGAGCTTAGAATATCTATAAATGTGTCGTGGGAAGAGGGCCAGAGAGCCAGAGAGCCAGCCTGGGGGACCAAGATAGGGACAGCTCACGGATTCAGCCTTCCTTTGCCTTGCAGGCGAAAGACAGTGATGATGAGGAGGAGGTCGTCCACGTGGATCGGGACCACTTTATGGATGAGTTCTTTGAACAGGTGATGAGTCCCCAGTGGCCCCAGACCCAGAACCTGGACCTTCGCCAGCCATTTTCTGAGCACCCCCCTTTCTCTATTCTTCACTCTCATTGGCCTTTTATCAATCCATCTGTGTCCGGCCTATTTCCTGCCCTGGCTGATTACCCTGGATCCCCTCATGTGGCCCAACAACTTGACTGGGTATCACCGATTTTTCTGCTCCAGGTGGAAGAGATCCGAGGCTGCATTGAGAAACTGTCAGAAGATGTAGAGCAGGTGAAAAAACAGCACAGTGCCATCCTGGCTGCCCCCAACCCAGATGAGAGTGAGTGCCACCACCAGGTGTCAGTGGTAGGGGGAGGGCCTGGGGTCCCACCCAGACTTCTCACTTACCCTCCTCACCCTCCCCTCAGAGACCAAACAGGAACTGGAGGACCTCACTGCAGACATCAAGAAAACGGCCAACAAGGTTCGGTCCAAGTTGAAAGGTGAGGAATGCAGTCCCATTACTAGGGGAAAAAAAGAACTCTGTCCTCCATTGGACAAAACTAGCCTTTTCTAAGGAATGTCCACAGACTTCCAGGAGCTAGATTCCTGAATGGTGAGAAAGCACCCAAGCCTGGTTTGGCCCACTTGATCCAGATTCTTTGGAGAAAAACACTTGAGAGGAAAATAAGGGAGAGGAAAGGTTCCTGTTTAAATTGCATCTGAGCTCTGCATAAAAGTCCATCAGAAAAATGGAATCTTCCAAGCGGCTTTGGTGTTGCTAAGTCCTCATTCCTCCTGAACGGGTCCCTAGCTTATCACTGAGCACCCAGTAGGTGGGCTCAGCAAATGCTTCTGAATTGGTATCCTCTGCTCAGGACAGATTGGACTGTGTGGCTGACATCAGGGGCTGGCAAGCTTTCAGGAGGGACTTGCCAAATGCTCATGTATTCACTCTAATTTAAGGACTTGGGTGCTGGTAATAACCACCTTCTCCCAAAGCACTGTGGGTTGGGAACCTCCTTGTCTGCTGGTGCCAGGGGAATAGCAGAGGTACCGGGATGGTAATTTGTGTGCTCATAGTAATTCAGCATCAGAAATATTTGCCAAGCACCTCTAATGTCTCAGTCTTTGGGGAAAGGAACTTTATGAGATATCTGGCCTGACAGCGCTGACCTTGGTCCCAGGGACAGAAACCCCAAGTCCTCCCGGACTCAAGGGGAGGCCATATGTGAATCTCTGGTGCTGATTCATAAAATCAAGCCCTTTGCACTCGGGTGAGTGTGCTGGAATGGAAAATGCCCTAACCCAGGGTCACATTAAGAGCCAAGCCAGGCAGAGGGAATCCAGCTTCCACTCTAACTCACTCTGGACAAGTTCCTCCCTCTCAGCTTGCTCATGGGTATACTAAGAGAAATTACACCAATTTCAAAACTGCCTTCTTTTTCTTTCCTTTTCTCTTTTTAGCATAAAAATCTTTTTCTTCTAATGAAATCTTACAAAAACCCCTCAACATGTGAAACATATAAAAGATTGCTCTACCTGAATTGGGTTTGGGAGGCTCTACCTTCAGTCTCTGCAATAGCCCCTGGGGTTCCTTCTCAAAAGCTCTGTTCCTCCTGGATCGTAGCTTAAAACCCCTGAGCTCAATGATTTCTTTGTGCTCATTGAGCTCCGACCTTGAATGTTCTTCAGAAGACCCGGAGGAGAGCTCTCAGATTCAAGGTTCATGAATAGACCCAGAAATAAGAGAGGCAGTGGTTTAAGAAGCTGACCCTCCATATCTCCAGAAAAAAAGAGAAGATTCTCATCTCCTCTGATCTCTTGTTGGAGACATGAACTGAGGCCCTAAGTGTGACCTTGAAAGAGCTGTTTCATCCCTTTGACTCATTTTCTAGTTTGAAGCATGATCAGTGACCTACAGTAAAAGACCCCTCCATCCCAACTTGGCTCCAACCCTAAAGCTGACAACAGGGCCCCAAGCTGGGACAGCAGATTCCAGTATCCCTTGATATGTGTTCCTGTGATTTTCCTGAATCAGCTGGGCCAGAACTATCACTCAGTCACTGTGCCTGCTATTGCTGGCAGGGGATCCTTGGGGTGTCATCCAGCCCCATACCTTCCCTGCTGCCAGCAAAACAGAGAAGTGATGTTCTCAGGAATGGCCTGGAGGCCCTGTGAGGTCTGAGAAGGCTTGGTGATTCATTCCTGCTGCATTTTCTGATCTTACTAAAGTAGATCTTACCGCAGGCTCCTTTTTTAAAAAATCTGAATGATAGTGTCAGGAGTGCACGATCCAGAAGCAGGAATCCCAGTTAATCTGTGTGCTTTCCCAGAACATCCTTTAGAAGTGGAAACTCCCAGGACAGGGATCACCTCGAAGAGCAGGGGGAGGGCTGTTTTTCTGTTGAAGCATCCATCTGTTTGCCCTAGAATTCTTCAAGGAAAGGGTGGCTGCTAGAACCCCACCTACCTGGAAGTGTCTGCCTTCCACCAAAAAAAATCACAGGGGACCCAGGTGTGGTGACTTGCCCAGCTACTTAGGAAGCTGAGGCAGAAGGGATGGCTTGAGCCCAGAAGTTCCAGGCTGGCCTGGACAACTTAATGAAACATTGTTTCAAAACCAAAACAAGAGCTGGACAAGGTGGCACAGGCCTGGAATCCCAGAAGCTGGAGAGGCTGAGACAGGAGGTTCTCAAAGCAAGCCTTAGGAACTTAGCCAGGCCCTAAGCAACTCAGTGAGACCCTAAGCAACTCAGAGAGACCCTGTCTCTCAATAAAATAGGAACAAGGGCTGGGGATGTGGCTCTGTGGTAAAGTGCCCCTGGGCTCACTCACTCCCCAGTACCAAAAAACAAAACAAACAAAACACCCCAATGAAAAGAACTAAAACCACAAGGTATGTTTCTGCCCCTGTCCAGAGAAATGGAGAGTTCCTCACTAGTGGGACCCTTCTTGAGTGAACTGGGTCCACATCCCCTCATGGGGTTGGGCAGGAGCTACAGCCAGGCACTTTCCAAGACCTGATTCTTCCACTAGACAAATAGCCCCCTTCTAATTGGTGGCCTTTTGACCCTCAACTTTCCCATCTACCTGCCTTCAGGAACCCCACAAACACCTGTGCATTTTGCTGGGCTGCCCCTCACCCTGGATTCTCTACTGCCCGCCCTCGCCATGGGCATGACATATCTTCTCAGGCCTGGAGCCTGCTCCCCGGTGTCGATCCTTCATAAACCCGGGATCCATATGCCCCAGGTTTCCTGTGCCTCACTGTGTGTGTTCTCTCGTTCTCTCTCTCTCTCTCTCTCTCTCTCTCTCTCTCTCTCTCTCTCTCTCTCTCTCAGCGATCGAGCAAAGCATCGAACAAGAGGAGGGACTGAACCGTTCCTCCGCGGACCTGCGCATCCGCAAGACCCAGGTAGGAGTCAGTGGCCCAGATGGGGCGGCACCTGGATCTGGCTCGAGAGGCGACCTAGCTGGAGCTGGGCGGGTTGGGTGCTGGAGGTCCAGAGCCGACCGGAGGCGCGGGGCGTGGCCAAGGGATTGGGCGGAGTTATAGAGGTGGGCGTAACCCAGCCACTTTGGGGGTCACCCGCTGGTTTAGGGTGGAGATACCCCTTGGGGGAATAAGGGACTGGATTTGTGAGGCATTAGGTCGCTGCCCGAATTGAAGAGAGACCCGTAAACTAATTGAGGCCATTCCCCCCTCAAACGTCCACGTGCTGCTTCCCTCTGGGCTCCCTGACTCCCTGTGTCTGTCCCCCCACACCCACCCCAGCACTCGACGCTCTCCCGGAAGTTTGTGGAGGTAATGACCGAATATAACGCGACCCAGTCCAAGTATCGGGACCGCTGCAAGGACCGGATCCAGCGACAGCTGGAGATCAGTGCGTGTGCCCTTTGCCCTAAACTTCCCGCGGCTGCCCAAGCGCCCTTCCAGGCCCTTCCTCTCTGTGGAGGGGGGCGCCTGACTCAAGCTGGCCGGGAGGGTGGACTCCCGGGTCCCTGCCCCATCCCCACCACTTCAGGGCCCCGTCCCTGAGCAGATGATAGTCGGTTCTCCCCACAGCCGGCAGGACCACGACCAATGAAGAACTGGAAGACATGCTGGAGAGCGGGAAACTGGCCATCTTCACGGATGATGTGAGCCCCCGGGTGGGGGCGGAGTCTGTTTTTGGAAATCCTTTGCCTCTCCTCCCCAAGTTCAGGTTGGATCTAGGTCCTAAGTCCACCCTGGAATAACTAACTTGCAGTGGGCAGACTGGACGAGGAACTGGGGAATTCCGTGGGGGCAGGGCAGGAAGGCATCCCCATAAAATTGGCAAACAATAGCGTGCCAGGCATTGTTCTAAGCATTTTACACATTTACATTTACTAACTCATTTCATCCTCTCCACAACTCTCAGGGGGGCCTAGATGAGGAAAACCAGCTCAGAAAGATTTGACTCCACCGTCTAGTATGAGAGTCAGGACTCTCCACTACTCAGATCTACTACATGCTCCCCACCTGAAGCATGTCATTCACTATATGGTGCATTTGTGAACATTTTGAAGATTTTTAAAACATAACTTTTAGTTTTGCTTAAGTTTTGCACACTGCCCTTTCCTTGTTTTATATGTGACCTATTGAGTTTTCCCCTAACCGCAATTCTTTTTCCTTATGGATTTTTTTTCCTGGCCTACCCAGTCCTATTTTTGCTTCTGAAGGCGAGTGGTCTGAGTAATGGTTCTCTACCAGCTTTAAAGTATGCACTGTGATTGTCTTAATAGTTTGCAGTAAGTTGTTATTTGGATAATTGGTCTTTGTTGAATTTACTTTGGGCAAATTGATTGTGGGCCATTTAGCTCCTTCTCTCCCTCTCCAAACACCTGCAGCCAGGCCATCTGTCTGTCTGTATGAGAATGGAGGAAACCTGGTGGACAGTTCCAAGGGGGTCATTTCAATGGACAAGAGCTGACCCTGCCAACTGGCCCACCATCGTTACAATAGAAACCCATCATTATAAAGCAGGGTGGTCAGGACCTGGGCTGAGGGCTGTGGAGGACTTCCTGGGCGCGGTGATATTAAGCAGTCTCTCAAGAAGCAAGGAGATTTTGGACAGGGGGAAATAGGCAAAGAGAAAACTCTGAAAAAACAAAACGAAACAAGGGCCTGGGGATGTGGCTCAAGCGGTGGCGCGCTCGCCTGGCATGCGTGCGGCCCGGGTTCGATCCTCAGCACCACATACAAACAAAGATGTTGTGTCCGCCGAAAACTAAAATAAATAAATAAATAAATACTTAAAAAAAAAAAAAAGAAACAAAGCAAAAAAACAGGAAGAGGAGACAATTTACCAAACAGCTACTGGGTGATTTTGATTCTTATAGGATGAGCAAGAGTGTGTGCTAAAAGGGAGAATGGGCCTTGACTCTCAAAATAAAGGTGTGTAGGCTGAGGTAGTGGGGAGTCCTGAAGGCTTTAGAGAAAAGGAGTAGCTTAACATGGTCTAAATTTTGGCAAGTTAGTGGTAGACCAGCTCAAGCCAGGAATTTTGGGGCAGGGGAGATCGACTGTGAATTGGAGTCTCTCCCCATGACTTGAATTTCAAGGACTGTAGTACATTTTGCTATTATTTATCCCCTGCCTCATCTCATGCAGGCTCTAGGCAATGTGGGCACACTGCCTTCTCATCTGGGCCACTTTCTCACCTGCTGCCTTTGACATCTTTCTTCCCTGGGCTTCCTTCCCTGGTGTGTGTGTTAGAGGAGGCTCCTGGGCAAGGTGGTGGGCTCTGGACAAGTCTTATTTCTTATAATCAAACAAAATTTATTTTTAGTGCCAGATATTCCAACTGATATACTGATTTTTTTAAAAGTAAGATTTATGTTTTATTTATTTAGTGGTGCTCTAGAGGCGACCTAGCTGCAGCTGGGCGGGTTGGGTGCTGGAGGTCCAGAGCCAACCAGAGGCGTGGGGCGTGGCCAAGGGATTGGGCAGGGTTATCAGTTTTTGCGTAGCATGCCTGAAGCCCTGGGTTCAAGGCTTCATGCATGCTATGCAAACACTACCACTGAGCCACGTCCCAGCCCCTGATATACTACATATTAACTCACTCAATTTTCACAGCAGCCTAGTGAGGCGGGCGCTGTTAGGATCCATGTTTTCTAGGTGGGAAAACCAAGGCCCAGAGAGGTTAAATTTGCCCAAGGTTACAGCTAGTAAATGACATTCAGTTTTGAACCTAGACACTCTGGTTGCTGAATCGAAGCTCTTACGGGGGCAAAGGGTAATTGCAGTTCTTCCCTAACTCCCATGGTCCTAGATCAAAATGGACTCGCAGATGACAAAGCAGGCACTGAACGAGATTGAGACGAGGCACAATGAGATCATCAAACTGGAAACCAGCATCCGCGAGCTGCACGACATGTTCGTGGACATGGCCATGCTTGTGGAAAGCCAGGTACTGGCTCTGCCATGCCACCCCAGGAGCTGCCCTGGTCCCCAAGGTTCTGTCTCCCAGCCCAGCCCCCATTTCTCCCTGTGCACACTTCCTCTGTCTGCAGGGGGAGATGATTGACCGCATCGAGTACAACGTGGAACATTCCGTGGACTATGTGGAGCGAGCTGTGTCCGACACCAAGAAAGCTGTGAAATATCAGAGCAAGGCGCGGAGGGTGAGCCAGGGCAGGTGGCCTGATGGGGGCAGGGAGACCAGGAGCCTGGTGGGTGGGGCTGGGCTCAGGCCAAGGCTGAGCTGAGTGTTGAAATCGGGTGAGAGGCCTTAT